>NC_079318.1:18551491-18854824 GCF_029931775.1 Euleptes europaea | reverse complement strand
TGCACAACACTACCTAGCATTCAGTTGGCGCAGAATACATGTTAAGTACTGTAGTAGCAGTAGCATCAAGAAAAGGCATTGTCTGAAATATTTTTGGAATAGGAAGTGAGCTCATTCACTGTGCAAAAACCACAAAACTATGTTCCATCCGTAGAGAAAATGTGCGCTACAGATCATTGTATGTAAAATCATTGCACATAGCAATATTGCAACAGTGATGTAGAAATGACTATGCATTCTTTTCTTTTCCCAAAAAAATTGAAAAAAATGACATGCCATCTGTCTGACTGTATTTATATCTGGAAGACACATTTTCCCTTAGGGCAAGCATAATTGTTTGAGCTCAGCTGGAATGTGTGTTTTGTTTCAACCAATCCAGTGAGCTTCCGTTGTAAGAAATGGTCCTTCGAGCTGTAGAAGACAAGAGCCCCCTTTCCATACTGTTTACTCTTTCTCGCAGTGCCACACTTCAGCATCAATAGAGGCTCCATGTTCTGAGCAAGCCCAGAATATTCAACAGGGATTTTCTACTGTGCAGATCAGAAAAAGGTATTTTCCTTTTTTTGTTTAAGGATTTGAAGGTTTCCCCCAGAGCTTAGTTGAGAAAATACTGATAAGCAAGGTGAGCCAAAGATGCCGTGATCACTCTGTCAATTTCAGTTCTCTGTGTTTAAAACAAGATAGCGATTTCTGGCAGTGTCACTGCAGCAGCTCAGCTGAGAGATTAAAAGCAAACAGTGCTCAAATTCTAATGTGTTTTGCCCTGCACACAGCAAAAACCTGCCAAATACATTAAAGTTGGATTTTTGCAGTATTAAATATGCAGGAAAAAAGTTGAACTTTCCAGGGTTCCATTTACTCCTATAGAAGATCTTTGGACCAATTTTCAGTTGGCGAAAGGAAATCATATAAATTTTGAATCACTTTAAAACATTAGACTATACAACTTTCTTGTGCCCCAGAACTTTCATTTTAATTGTTGTGCCTCTTGTGCCCTTTTCTCCCCAGTTGTACGTCTCCAAGGGATTTGGTGCATACACACAGAGCTCCAGGACACAACCTTTCTAACCATATTCTGGTCTCCTACAAATTGACATCCCTTAAAATATATAGGTATGAAGGGTTAATTGCTCATCTATCACATCTAACACTTCATGCAATTATATAATACTTTATTATAAAGATATACTATATTATATGTTATATAACATTTTATTATATTTATTATATGTGTGTGTGTAAAGTGCCATCAAGTCACAGCCGACTTATGGCGACCCCCTTTTTTGGGGTTTTCATGGCAAGAGACCAACAGAGGTGGTTTGCCAGTGCCTTCCTCTGCACAGCAACCCTGTTTTGGTCTCCCAACCCATTCCTTGGTGGTCTCCCATCCAAATACTAACCAGGGCTGACCCTGCTTAGCTTCTGAGATCTGACGAGATCAGGCCAGCCTGGGCCATTCAGGTCAGGGCCTTTATTATATAGCACATGCAAAATCTTGCGAGTTGAAAATGTAGTCTTTCCTCTGGCAACTAAACGTGTGGGATCAAATAACAGGATTAATATGCCATCACATCTTGCGACATGCGTCAATACCCAATGCAGTGCAGACAGCATGTCAAGCTATTACAAAGAAATAGGGCTGTGCAAAATAATAATAATGATGATGATTATGATTATGATGATGGAATTTTTCGGGTTTGGGTTTACCAAACCCAAATTTTTTGAAAATTACCGGGTTAATAAACCTGAACCCAAGGATTTATCTTAGATCCATGCTGCCGGCCTTCTCCAGGGAAGTCTGGAGTCCCAGGAAGCCAGGCAAGATGGACTTCCATTAGATATGTGCTGCCAGCCATCTCTGCTTCTTTCTGTCCAGATCTGGGATGCCAATCTAACGCAGCAGGAATCTGAGGAAGACACCAAAGGGCCAGGCTGCTAGCACCAATTATCTTTGCCTGCATTGCCTGCCTGTTGCTCAGCCCCAATGGGAAGAATCTGGGAGTTCTGCTGATATTGTCTCTCCAGCTACTGCTGATCTACCCCCACCACTCATCACTCTTCCTGTTTATTTCCAGTCACGTCATCAGTGAGACAGAACTGCTGCTTGGCACTTGCAGTGTGGTTGTCCCACATATTCTTTACACTATCTTACATTGAATGTTATTTGCATTGAATGTTATTTGCAATTTTGCTGCCTATTCAGACAGTGTGGAGAGATCATTTTGGAGCCAGCGTGGTGTAGTGGTTAAGAGCGGTGGTTTAGAGCGGTGGAGTCTGATCTGGAGAATTGGGTTTGATTCCCCACTCCTCCAAATGAGCAGTGGAGGCTAATCTGGTGAACTGGATTTGTTTCCCCACTCCTACACACAAAGCCATCTGGGTGACCTTGGGCCAGTTACAGCTCTGTTAGAGCTCTCTCACCCCCACCTCCCTCACAGGGTGTCTGTGGTGGGGAGGGGAAGGGGAGGTGATTGTAAGCCGGTTTGAGCCTCCCTTAACTGGTAGAGAAAGTCAGCATATAAAAACCAACTCTTCTTCTTCTTTCTCCGGGTTCTTGGGTATTCACCATCTTATATGTCTGATAGCCACTGATATAACAATTATTGCCAACATATTTCCATTTTGGTTTAAATTCCCCCCTACACATACACACACCATCTTCATGATCAGATCAGACTCTCTGGTATGTACCCAGTAAAATGGGGGGAGGGTGTCACTTTCATAACAGAAGGTGAGCATGGCCACACCAACTCAGTTACACTAATGGGAACTGAATAGTCTGTCTCAATGAGGGGCCTCCTGCTGTCAATCTATGAACATTCATCATTAAGCAAGGTCTCCCATTGATTAATCGGTGTGCTTTAAGCTACATAAAGATCACCCCCCATTCATTTTTCTCAAATGAAGTTTCTTTAATTTCAGTTTGCTCTAATTTGGAATTGCCTTCCAAAACCACACCTCGCCAATCAATCAAAAACTGCCCATGAAACCCCTCTCCCAGCTTGGGTGCTTCCACTTTTTCTTCTGTACTTGAAAATATTCCTGGGTTCCTGAACCACCCATTCCTCTCCTTTGACCAGTCAAGCAGTACACGTGCACACCCATCTTGCATTCTTCCCTTTCCCCAAGAATCTGGAAAGGAAAGAATCTTGACTATTTCCCCTATAACTGGAGCTAGAAACTGTTTTCAAAAAATGGTTTTGACTGGTTCCAAATCATCCATGTTTGCTTAAGGTCCTGTCCACATTAGTTTCACAAAGATCTTGTCCTTTTGCCTTCTGGATTGCTTTGGATTATTTGTTCCTTAGACCCTTGGGAACTGGACCTCTGCGATAATCATCTTTACCACTTGGGATTCTTGGGCTCTTGGGTATAGTATCTTGCACAGTGTTAGGATGCCTGAAGTGAGTGGTTCTTTCTACGGGCTTTTAGTACTGGATGTTGTTATTGTTCCATCTTTCTCCATATCCAGGATAAACCTCCATGTTTGGGTGGTAGTTTGTTCCCATTACTAGTTTGTTCCCATTATTAAGTTACTTGTTGGCCTGGTATTTCCAGGTATGTTTAGCCTGAAGAGGAGAAGACTGAGAGGGGATATGATAACCATGTTCAAGTACTTGAAGGGCTGTCATATAGAGGAGGGTGCCGAGTTGTTTTCTGTTGCTCAAGAAGGTCGGACCAGAACCAACGGGTTGAAATTAAATCAAAAGAGTTTCCGTCTAGACATTAGAAAGAATTTTCTAACAGAGCGGTTCCTCAGTGGAACAGGCTTCCTCGGGAGGTGGTAAGCGCTCCTTCCCTGGAGGTTTTTAAGAAGAGGTTAGGTGGCCATCTGTCAGCAATGCTGATTCTGTGACCTTAGGCAGATGATGAGAGGGAGGGCATCTTGGCCATCTTCTGGTCACTTCTGGTTACTAGGGAGGTAGTTGTGAATTTCCTGCATTGTGTAGGGGGTTGGACTTGATGGCCCTGGTGGTCCCTTCCAATTCTATGATTCTATGATTCCATCCACAATGTTTTCTCATACGTTTTCTATTACATTGGGCTTAGTTCCTTCTTTAACAATATAGATCAACACCAACCATCTATACACTATCATTCTCTTTATTATTTTTATGACCACAGATAATTGATTCTCTCCGTTCCACTACATTTCTGATATGCCCGCTATTTATATGTTCTTTTAAAACCAAGCACTCCAGCTCTGCAAGCTTGAAGGCGTCTAGCATTAGCATTGGGTGTTTAGTGAACATATGTTATGATTCATCATGGTGTGCCTACTACACCTGTCTCATGAGGGAGGGACCGTGACTCAGTAGTGGAGCATCTGCTTGGCATGCAGAAGGTCCCAGGTTCAAACCCCGGCATCTCCAGTTAAAGGGACCAGGCAAGTAGGTGATGTGAAAGATCTCTGTCTGAGACCCTGGAGAACCGCTGCTGGTCAGAGTAGACAATACTGACTTTGATGGACCAAGGGTCTGATTCAGTATAAGGCAGCTTCATGTGTTCATGTGACATTAACTTCTCATCAAGTGCTTGGTGGAACTTGTAGAAGCTCAACAAGGAGGCTTGGGGCCTACCACAAAAGGGTAATGGAAGTGTGTGTATGGGAAAGTGATAAGAGCCCAGCAGAGGCTGAGTACACAACCAAGCAATAACCTGTCTCAAACCAGGCAATGAACAACCAGTTGGAGACTCTTCTTTACACCCAATGATATATATATTCATTTGTCTTTTGAAATCCCATTTGGGTTGGGTTATTTCAATCTTTTCTTCACAATGTCAAAAGCTAAAAAACCAACTGTGTATATCAGTGACAGTAATCAATCTGTTGCTCTCCCCTACAGCCACAAAATCCAATAATTTGCAAAACTGCTAATTCAAGATAGTTAACGGGAATGGATATGGGGTATTCCCTTCTTTATCCTGCAGAGGGCATTTGTGTACATAAACAGCCACTTGGCTGTGTTTTTCAAAACACAGTGACTTGTGTATAAGACTGTATTCTGTGCTTCGACGTAACCCCTACAACGGATAGTATGCAGGAAAAATATAATCTCGACCTACAATGGGAGGCAAGTTGTATAAATCGTTGATTATAAAATGAGTGTGTAGCAAGATCACTGACAAAGTTTAAGATAGCAAAATTGCTAAATAAGATGTCTGGAGCAATTACCAGATTAGTGAAATAACTTCTCAGAAAGATTCCACAATAGAGGGTGGTAGAAAACCAGCTGTCCTGGTTTTAATATAATTTGAAGCTAGTCAAACAGCATTATAGCATCTCAGGGCTTGCCTTGCTTGCTGCTAGGCTACTTATGGAATTCATTTTAAGATCCTGTTGATTTTTACAGCACTGCTCAATTTAGGCACCAATACAGCTAATTGAACCTCTGGTTCCCTCCCTGTTGGCCAGGTCATGCTCTGCGCTCCAGAGAGACCGAATTATAGTTTTTACAGAAATTCCAGAGTGCTGCAAGCTGTTGAAATTTTTTCATCGTATGTCCTTCAGCTGTCATCCGTCTCTAGGAAAAATCCTCAGCACACAAAAGCACAATGCATTCAATATTTTGTGCTAATTTAGGTCAGCACACATGTAACAGCTGCTACATGAAGCACTTGCCCCACATACTGACTTTTTCATTGTTGCAAAGCAGACAACATTGAACAAAGAAAAAAGAAGAAGAAGGGGGGAGGTATTCAAGAGCACAAGTCTTAAGGAATGTACTGTACCAAAATACACAGGAATAACACATTGTTGTGATTGTCACTGAGTGGATCTAAGAAGTGAAACAAGCAACATGACACTCAAAAGCATTAGCAGCATTGACAGGTATGGAAAACAGTGGTGTAAGAGGGAAAAAGCAGAGGGAAGGTCAGAAGAAAGGGCAAGGGTAGTGCTTTAACCTCCTTTATTCCCCATTTCAACCAGGATCAAAGTAACCCGGGTTAGGGGAAAAGCCAGGCTCGTTTTGCGTTGAAACAGCGTTGAACTTCCAAGGAATGAGGTAACGTGCGTACTGAAAAATTTGATCCTGGCTGAAACAGGGAATAAAGGAGGGTAAAGCGACCATGCATAAATGACCAAAGTCTGGTCCATGCTCCCAAGTGCTCAGGGACAAATCTGCAGATGCACTCAAAGCTTACAGTAGTCATCCCTGAACTCTCACTCCCACTGCAGTGCCCCCCTCCCTGAAAATCAGCCCCTTCCTTGTTGAGGGCCATCTAGCATCTAGCCCAGACTGGTATATTTTACACTTGAATTCCAGAAGTGCTGGGGAGAGATTATCAAAGCAATTGGATAAGAAACCTTTTAGAAAGCTGATTATACTTACTGGTAAGACAGGGTCCAAGCATAATATTTCTGGGCTTGGTACACTTCTAATACACATAACCACCTCATCCTGTGTCATAAGAACATCAGAAAAGCCATGCTGGATTAGACCAAGTCCCATCAAGTCCAGCAGTCTGTTCACACAGTGGTCAACCAGGTGCCTCTAGGAAGCCTACAAACAAGACGACTGCAGCTGCATCCTGCCTGTGTTTCACAGCACCTAATATAATAGGTATGCTCCTCTGATCCTGGAGAGAATAGGTACGCATCATGACTAGTATTCATTTTGACAAGTAGCCATGGATAGCCATATCCTCCATGAACATGTCCACTCCCTTCTTAAAGTCTTCCAGCTTGGCAGCCATCACCACATCCTGGGGAAGGGAGTTCTACAATTTAACTATCTCATGAGTCATGAAAAAATATTTTAAAAGATAAAAACAACCATACCATGGGGGGCCCATAGACTCTCAGTGCCAGTGAAGTATAACCATTCCCACCACCCATACGTCTTGGACCCTGGGGTAAGAATGTGAAGAAGCCATCATATGATGACGGATCCTTTCCAGTTCTATGTCAGGGACTGAAGATAACTTAAGTGGAATTTAGCTGTTAAAGGAAGGGACAGTATGACTGAATGAAAAAGAAACTGGGAAGATGCTAGATAATACTACTATAATTTGGCCCTGGTTGACTTTTTACTGAATGCATCAAGTAAAACTGATCTCTAGTAAGTTAATATGAAGACTACAAAATTCGTTCTCAGCTTTTTAAAGAGACATGTGTGAGCCATTTGGCATCAGAGAGCTATCTGACCAATGAATGGTGTTTACATTTTCAGATGAAGAAGAGGAGGAATGTGCTGTCAAGTTGCAACTGATTCATGGCAACCCCATCCATGGGGTGTTCAAAGCAAAAAATGAGCAGAGATGGTTTGCCATTGTCTTCCTCTGCAGAGCAACCCCCGTCTTCCTTGGTGGTCTCCCATCCAAGTACTGACTTTAGCCAACCCTGCTTAGCACCCAAGTTCTTATGATCCCGAGCTAAGCTGGGCTACTCAGGCTGTTATTTTCAGATGGGGGACACCCATTTTTTGTTGTTTGTTCCCAGCATGCCCACCCACACCCTAAGCCCATTAAAGTCACACTAGATACTGATAAAGAGGCTTTGAGGTCGTGGCCTGGAAGATCTTCTCCCTGCCTGCCTTTATTTGTTGCTTTTTAATTACTATCTAGCCTAATGAAGAGTTCTGCACGATTCAAAAGCTTGCATACTACAGTGTATTACTTTAGTTTTTCTTAATAAAGGGTATTACTTTTGTTTTTTAAGTCAACTGGGTTACTTTTCCCTTGAATCCAACCACTAAGAGTGTAATTTCCTCTGAAGGATATCCACAGATGGCCCCTACTGTCATCCCTTGGCACCAAGAGTGGAGTAACAATAAACTGTGACCTCTTTGCAGTAGCTCTTGACAACCCACATATCTACTTTCTGCTGTAAAAACGGGAGCCAGGGAGGTACAGTTGCCAAAGTTAAAAATAAGAGTCATTTCCATAAGGAAGCACAGGGAGTAATAATAAATATATCTGCCAGAATTAGGCACACAGAGGTTTATGTGCTCGTGCAGATGAGAAAAAGCCCTTCACATACCCCTCCCCTGTGCAAAGAAGCCCATCTTACATTCACTGAGTCAGTGAACAGAAGACAAGTAGCATCCCCTCCCTCATATGTATCTCATGCACATCAATCAAAAAGTTGCCCCAGAAGAGGGAACTTTGCAAAAATGAGGGAACTAGTAAGAAAAGAAGTTAAAAGGAGAATAAAAAGAGTCGAATCTCTCTAGGATTCTTGGAAATGAATAAAACCACACTAATTGAGGGGCCCAGATAACAATGCATGCATAAGGTTATTATAGGAACAGAATATTTTTCTGCAAGCCTAGTGGCACTAGTAATAGCTCCATGCCATGATCACTAAAGAGAACCTACACAGTCAGATGCAGCAAACCTCTGAATACCAGTGGTAGGAGGCACAGTGAGGAAGGCCTTGGCCTGTACTCTCTGCTTTTCTTGACCCTCCAGGGCAACTAGTTGGCCACTGTGTGATACAGTAATCTGGACTAGATGGACCACTGGTCTGATCCAGCAGGGCTCTTATGTTTTTATGACTGCTCATACCCACAGGTTTAGATCAGCTAGTCTGGCATGTACAAAAGAAGAAGAGTTGGTTTTTATATGCTGACTTTCTCTACTACTTAAGGAAGAATCAAACCAGCCTACAATCACCTTCCCTTCCCCTCCCCACAACAGACACCCTGTGATGTAGATCACCCTGGCTGAGAGAGCTCTAAGAGCTTTGACTAGCCCAAGACTGGCTTCATGCATAGGAGCGGGGAAACAAACCCAGTTCACTAGATTAGCGTCCGCCGCTCATGTGGAGGAGTGGGGAATCAAACCCGGTTCTCCAGATTAGAATACACCACTCCAAACCACCACTCTTAACCACTACACCACACTGGCTCTTGGTTCTCATAGTGGTCCCCATTGCCAATATTGGTTTTAACATTAGCCATAACAGATGAAGAAGAAAGATCTGATTATTCCCATTATATTAATCTAATTCCCACTCAAAGGTCCCACCTCCAATGTGCCAGAAGAGGGTCAAGGAACTCTGTTTTTCAAAGACAGTGTGAAGATGTATTTTACTATTTATTTGTTCAAATAATTAATTTCTACCCCACCCTCCATCCCTGGCCAAAGCCTGGCTCAGAGCTGCTAACAACAAAAAAACATAACAGTTATATCAACAATAAAACTACACATAATAGACTATAATCATTAAAATGCTTAGGTAAATAGCAATTCTAAAATTAATTAATTGCAATAAATAAAGCAAGTGGTGCCCTGTAGAGAGCAGTAGCCAGAGAAGCTCAGAACCACAGTCAGCATCCCCCAGATAATATCATAGTGCCAATGGGGGGGGGGGAGAAATAGGGAGGCCAGTTCTGATAGAACCCAGTTAAATTCACAGCCGGGTTAAGTTCTCAGCTGTGATGCTCATTGAGTGACCAAGTTGCTAATCTGCCACAGATGATGTGAAGATAAAATGAGAAAAATACCATAAAGCCACAGCAGGCTAGGGTGAAGGGCAGGGTACAAATATGAAAATAAGAGACCAGAGGAAGGGCACGTATACATCATGTGCAGGTCCTGCTCCAGCTGAGAGTTCCCCTTTCTCAGTTATCAACTGCCAGTGTTCAAGCCAGAGACAGTATAGAAAGTCTCCAGGCATTGTTACATCATGCCTGACCCTTGTCTCTCAGCAGCCAGCTGCCATCAGTGAAGCCAGAGGGAGAAGAAGAAGCAGTAAAGCACCCTTCCATTCCATCAGGTCTGGATCTGGTCATGCTGGGAGCCCACGGAGCTGGAAAAATCACAGGATTTGTGTGAGGCCACGGTGGCTCAGTGGTAGAGCATCTGCTTTGCATGCAAAAGGTCCCTGCCAGGTTTGATGTCTGTCATCTCCATCTGCAAGGAGCATGTAGTACATGTTGTGAAACACCTCTAGCTGAGACCCTGGAGAGCTGCTGCCAATACAGATAATACTCACTTTGAACTTCATGTTCATGTGATTTATTTTCCTCTGATGCTTGGGTTGGGGCTGGACCATGGAAGGGGGGGCACAAAGGAATCTTTGGCTCAGGTTCCATGGCATCCCTGGTTCCTTATGTGCCCTGCAACACACATGTGGCTTCATCCTGGAGCCAAAATGTATACACAGTATAACTACATCAGCGAAATTCAGTTATACCATTTTTTGTGGTATCTAAAATTAATTGATATGATGGTCTCTGCCCAGGCTCTTTACCTAAACTGTGTGTAATTTTCATACTGGCACATTCAGAGCATCTCCTTACACAGCAAACTTTACAGCAGGAAGAAGCCAAGCTCCACACCCGTGCCAGAAGTTTTCAATTGAGGCTATTTTCATCCAGAAATCCCCTTTGTGGTTGTGTCAGTTCTAATATAATGTCAGCAAGCTCATACATCTCTAAGCTTCCAAGCTGTGTAAAAAAAAAGAAAAAAAAGGCCACACACTGATTTAGATTAGCTCTGACAGATAATCAATTTTTGGGACTACGTTCTGGCCACACCTTTGTGTGGTTTGCAGTGGAAAAGTCAGTACTAAAATTAAAAGTGCTGTTAACTTCCAATGCATACTATTTTGTTGTTTTATGTTTGGCATAACTGACCAAATGGGACATGTTCACATTTAATGCAGCTTTATTTATTTTTCCTACAATATTTCTTTAGTCCTTTTTCCTTTTACGTGACATATTAATACATAATTCAGTGGTTTTTACATCTCCCTGCACAGTCTGCATGATTTCTTGTGCTAGTGAATGGTATTATTTACGATCAAATGGCCCAAATGTCTTTTTATTGTTAATCTTTTTGGGTTGCGGGATTTGTTTAGTTTAGCTTTTTAGCCATTTCTCCAAACCTGATGGGAATGTTTAACTCTCAAGATTCCTTGCCTGACATAACTTTTCCAAATGCATCCAGCTGTTTATCAAAAGAAGAATTGTAAGATTAACAATAAGAGTAGAAAACCTAGCAAGAGGTTTACTGTTACAGTTGTGAATTATTTGGCGCTACCTAATGATCTGGAGGTGTTCTTACCACAGAGGTGACACAATCTGCTTTCTCTCCAGTAAGATTGTAAGCTTGGATGACCTAGCTCCGTGTTGGCGAACCTATGGCACGCGTGCCACTTCCGGCACGCGTCGCCCTTTCCGCCGGCACGCCCGGCTTGCCGCTGCTCAGCTGTTCCTCACCCCTCCCTCTCAGCTTCCTCCAAGTCGCTGGCCTTTCCGGCTTTGCCCCGCCCACCTCCCGGGTGCCTCGTGGTTCCCAGCAGTCCGAGGCAGGAGCTGCCTGCCTGCCTGCTGCCCCCAGAGGCCCTCCCACGCCCGGCAGCAGCAGCTCGGCTGAACTTTCAACTGGGCGCTCACCGGCTCTCTCTCCAACCCCGGCTTCTACTGCAGCTTCGTGGAGTGCTGCCCCGGCGAGCAGGACCGGCCCAACTGAACAGGTAGTGCTTCGAGGGAGGCCGGGTCCGCGGGGGGGGGGGGTGGCCAGGCCGGTGGAGGAAGCGGAGGCTGGGTGGCGGAGAACAGGGCGCCAGGACTGAGAAGAAGGAGCGGAGATGGGGCCGGTTCCATGGGCTGGTGCAACGGAACTGGGATTGGGTGGCCGGGGAGGACAGGGAGAATTGGGTGGAGGGGGGGGGATCTGGGACAGCAGAACTGGGGCCGTTGCAACATTTGCGTTTGCTCGGCATGCAGAAGGCCCCAGGTTCAATGCCCAGCCTCTCCAGTTAAAGCAGGGGTGGGGAACGTTCGGCCCCCGGCCTGCCTGCCAAGGCCAGGAGCTTCATGGCCCACCTGCCGAGGCCTGGAGCTCCACGGAGCTAGCTATCACTAGCCAGGCCCTCCTCTCAGCTTCGCTGGAAGGCGGGACCGCATGCATACAAAAGGGAAGGTTGCTTGTGTGATTGTGGGGGCTTACTTGCTTCCTTCCCTGTTTGCTTCCTTGCTTGCTGGGGGTGGGAGAGAAGCTGCAGGGGCGACTTCCCAATCACGCCCTGTTGCTAGTGCAGCCTGGTGCTTGCTTGCTTGCTTGCTTGCGGCAGGGGAGAAGCTACGGAGGTTTCTCCCCATTGTGCTTGCATGGTGCTTGCTTGCTTGCAGCCTGGTGCTTGCTTGCTAGGGGCAGGGGAGAAGCTACGGAGGTTTCTCCCCATTGTGCTTGCATGAGTGTGTGTGTGTGTGTGTGTGTGGGCAGAAGCCGGGGAGGCGATT
The DNA here is from genome assembly GCF_029931775.1 of Euleptes europaea. Taxonomy (NCBI): domain Eukaryota; kingdom Metazoa; phylum Chordata; class Lepidosauria; order Squamata; family Sphaerodactylidae; genus Euleptes; species Euleptes europaea. Next base: position 18,842,627 of record NC_079318.1, on the reverse strand, counting down.
TCCCAAGCGCGCCCAGCTGCTCGTGCAGCCGGGTGGTTGTTTGGGGGGGCAGGGGAAAAGCTGTGGAGGCGTCTTCCCAATTGTGCCCAGCTGCTTGTGCAGCTGCTTGCTTGCTTCCCTGCTTGCTTCCTTGTTTGCAGGGGGCAGGGGGCAGGGGGGGGGCGCAGAGGCGACTTCCCAGTTGTGCCCGGCTGCTCGTGCAGCCGGATTCTTGCTTGCTTCCTTGTTTGCTGGGGTGGGGTGGGGGAGAAGCTGTGGAGGCGACTTCCCAGTCGCTCCTGGTTGCTAGTTCAGCCAGGTGCTTGCTTGCTAGAAGGGGCAGGGGAGAAGCTACGGAGGTTTCTCCCCATTGTGCTTGCATGGTGCTTGCTTGCTTGCAGCCTGGTGCTTGCTTGCTAGGGGCAGGGGAGAAGCTACGGAGGTTTCTCCCCATTGTGCTTGCATGAGTGTGTGTGTGTGTGTGTGTGTGGGCAGAAGCCGGGGAGGCGATTTCCCAAGCACGCCCAGCTGCTCGTGCAGCCGGGTGGTTGTTTGGGGGGGCAGGGGAAAAGCTGTGGAGGCGTCTTCCCAATTGTGCCCAGCTGCTTGTGCAGCTGCTTGCTTCCCTGCTTGCTTCCTTGTTTGCAGGGGGCAGGGGGCAGGGGGCAGGGGGGGGCCCGCAGAGGCGACTTCCCAGTTGTGCCCGGCTGCTCGTGCAGCCGGATTCTTGCTTGCTTCCTTGTTTGCTGGGGTGGGGTGGGGGAGAAGCTGTGGAGGCGACTTCCCAGTCGCTCCTGGTTGCTAGTTCAGCCAGGTGCTTGCTTGCTAGAAGGGGCAGGGGAGAAGCTACGGAGGTTTCTCCCCATTGTGCTTGCATGGTGCTTGCTTGCTTGCAGCCTGGTGCTTGCTTGCTAGGGGCAGGGGAGAAGCTACGGAGGTTTCTCCCCATTGTGCTTGCATGGTGCTTGCTTGCTTGCAGCCTGGTGCTTGCTTGCTAGGGGCAGGGGAGAAGCTACGGAGGTTTCTCCCCATTGTGTTTGCGTGAGTGAGTGTGGGGGGGGAGACGCTGGGGAGGTTTGCACATGTGTGTGAGGGGGAGAAGCATGCCAAATGCAAACTTTTACCTTTCAATAAAAAGTTGTTTGTATCATTGAAAGCTCTGTTATTGTGTTTTTCTTTTAAGGCAAAAGATGTTAATAATGTATGTGTTGTTTTTTCTAAACTAAAATCTCAGTATTCAGATTAAATTGCCTCATTGGCACCCGGCGATAAATAAGTGGGTTTTGGGTTGCAGTTTGGGCACTCGGTCTCTAAAAGGTTCGCCATCACTGACCTAGCTATAAGGCAGTCCAAATGTTTACTGAAGCATTGTCTATGACATGTGCTGACTAAACTGCATTATTGTTATGCCTGAACATATAAAGTGGCCTTATATATAAAGTCACACCCTTGGTCCCTTTTGCTTAGCACTGTCTCTTCCAACCAGCAGTAGTTTTGCAGCAGAGAAAGATCTTTCTGAGTACCTGCTACCAAGAACTTTTTGATTGGGGATTGAACCCGGGACCTTATACACGTCAAGCATTTGTTTTCCACTGAGCCATGTGCCCTGCTTGGATCCAGTTCATCTAAAAATCCCCTCCCCAAGAAATATTTGTATTGCATTTTAATGTTATTTGTATTGTTCATACTTAATGATCATACTTACTTTGGGAACAAAATGTAGGTGAAAAGAGACCATCATTATGATAGGAAATATGTATTTGTGGGGAGAGATTATGGTCTAAAACGCATGGTCCCTTAACCCACTTTCTTCCCCGTTCCAGCCAGGATAAAATTAACCTGGGCTAGGGGGGGAAACTGTATGCACTACCTTGAATGATCTGTGTGCTGATCCATCCATGAAAACAGAAAACGTGGGAGATGCGTACTTCCTGTTAAGTTAGCAATGTCCCCGCCCCCCCGTGATGGATCGGTTCAAATAAATATTCAAGGGCGGGGAAGGCAGAGAGCTCACGCAGGAAGGGGTTTGGAGTAGGGCGGGCCATTATGATGTGGGAAGACTCAGCCCGGGCCATTATGATGTGGGAAGACGACCGCCCCCTCCCCACATTCAAAGAATTGAGGGGAGGGGCGCATTTTGTCTGCGGGCGCGAAAGGAGAGCCAGTCCTCTTGCATCTTTGCCTGACGTGGGGAAGAGGGCGGGCCTGGGGGAAAGGGCTTAAGAGCGCCGGGGTGGAAATTTCCTCCCTCTTTTGGAAGCGGACGGAGCAGACAGGCAGTCGGAGGAACAGAGGAACTCACACCCGGACACGTGGCTAAGTATCCGAGCGAGGGAGAAAGGCGGGGGGGGGCATCCGCGTAGTACAGTCCTCCCAAGGGGGTGGCAAGCATCTGCTTGTGCACGGAGGGTATCAGCAGCTCCCGCTGTCCGCACGCTGCTTCGCTCCTTTTGTTTCCTCTGCTTTTAAGGGTCATATCCTTTGTCCTGTTTAGGAAGCCGGGTTGCGGACGGGCTGCCCGGCAACAGGGTCCTACTGCCCCCATTGTTAAGGGGCTGGTGGCTTAGCTTTTGTTTCTCACTCACGCACGTTTTAGAACAGAAACTTTTGTCGGCTGCAGCATCTGCCTCCTGCTTCGCGCACGTTTTTGAATCGGAAGCCCCTGCATTCCTTCTCTGACCCCTCAACCTCTGGCCTTACCAGCCATGGGATCAAGGAAAGGCACACAGCCCTCACAGGCCATAAGGTCTAAAAGGGCACGTAAGCCTACGCTGAAAGTGCTGGAGGGGCAGGCTGCTGGCCACGTGGCCCGGCACATCCAAGCCAGAAGCACGACCGCCCGGAAAGGGAAGCGGGGCGGTGCTTTTCAAGGAGTGAGTGGGGTGCAAGGAATCGTGGGGCAAGGGAGGCCGCCTGCTCGGGGTGGGGCCTCACCACAGGGGGCTCATGATTTAGAATCCATTTACCAGATTGTGTCCGTGATTGCAGGACGTATGGATGACATTGCAAGGCGTATGGATACGCTGGAGCAGGGGAATGCCAGTGAACCCAGGGAGGGCAGTGAGTCTGCCCCTGCACCAACAGGGGAGAGCTGCTCTCCACCCAGGCTCCCGGAATCAGGTGAGTCCCCAGTGCACACACAGTCACGGGCCACAACATCTACTGGGGAGTCTTTAGTTAATGAGCAGGCAATGGACTTGCCACCCCCTTACCAGTCAAATGAAGCACTGCCTGCCTTGGGGCCCACACAGTTCTCTGGGCGGGGGCGGCAGCCTTCTCGCCAGCCTGCTGCCACTGCCCAGGATCCAATGTCTGTGGTCAATCAGGTTTGGCAAGGACAGCAGGCCACTTGCCCCCGGGGGACGCTGGACGGGGGAGCCACAGGGCCCGCTACAGTGGCTGGGCAGCCTACTGCTGCAGCTACGCTTGGCCAGGGCCCTCAACCTCAGTTGATGGCACATGGGGAGATGGGGCTTCCTTTGGGATCCCACCTTCCCCAGGCCCTCACAGACAAAATACTTAGAGGGGAATATGTGGATATGTTTTCACTCCTGAATGGGGATGAGGAGCCAAAAGGGAGAGACAAGGAAGGGCATAGAGATGACGATAAGTGGCGGAGGAGGAAAGTGGACCGCACTCGGCCCAACTGGCTGGTAGGTTACCTTATCTATCAGGGGGTGATTGTGCGTGAACAGCCATCCAGGGCCTTGGCCTTGGTCAAGTATCTGGACATCATTAATCGTGCTTATAGCGAGTTCACGGGCCAGGCTTGGCTCCAGTACGATGAGAATTTCAGACTGCGAGCGGCTCGTAATCCGGCACTTGCTTGGGATGTCCCGCAGGGTGAATTGTGGATGCAGTGCATGATGCCTGCAAGGGCTGTGCAGGGTGAGAGGTCCCACAGCGGACACCTCATCGATCGCGCTCCAAGCTCTAGGCCCCCTGGGGGCCAGGCGGTTCAACCCCGCTTGCTCTGCTGGGATTTCAGTTCCACCGGCCGCTGTGATCATCGCCCCTGCAGATACAGACATGAATGCCCCATCTGTAGGGAACCCCACCCCGTCACTTCCTGCCCCAAGGGCCGACCCAATAGGCGGGGTCGAGGGGACCGGGGCTGGGGTCAGAAAGGAGGTGGGGGAACTGCCGCTGCTCCAAAAGGCGCCCAGTCCAATTAAAGTTCTCGAACTCCGGCGCCTTTTAGCTGCCTACCCGAGGGACTTAGACGCACGGTATTTGCTGGATGGTTTTACATATGGTTTTCGGATCCCAGCGGTGGGCCCTAGGGCTCATAGCATGGCCAGGAACCTGAAGTCATTAACTGGGATGGAGGGTATAGTTAAAACGAAAATTGATAAGGAAGTCAAGGAAGGCAGAGTAGCAGGCCCGTTCAGTGACTTGCCCCTAAAAAACCTGCGTATTTCACCACTGGGTATAGTCCCAAAGAAGGCTCCTGGGGAGTTTAGGCTGATACATCATCTATCATTCCCAAAGGGCGGATCGGTGAATGATGCCATTCCCCAGGAGCTTTGTTCGGTCAAATATTCATCCTTTGATAATGCAGTGCGTTTGATACGCAATTTTGGAGAGGGTGCACTGTTGGGGAAGTGCGACATTAAGTCTGCATTCCGCCTCCTCCCCGTCCATCCACTTGACTTCGATCTCCTAGGTTTCTCATTTCAAGGCAAATTCTATTTTGACAAGGCATTGCCTATGGGCTGTTCCATATCATGCGCAGCATTTGAGAAATTCAGCTCCATGCTGGAGTGGGCAGTTAGGGTGCTTTCTGGTCTATCAGGTGTAACACATTATCTAGATGACTTCCTTTTTGCCGGCCCCCCCGATTCGCAGAAGTGTTTGGAGCTCATGCAGCGATTTCATACATTGTGCCAGGGGCTGGGAGTGCCCCTGGCCCACGAAAAGACTGAGGGCCCATCCACCAAACTGACCTATCTAGGTATCGAACTGGATACCGTGGGCCAGCTTTCGAGGCTGCCAGTCCAAAAGCTTGCTGAGCTACGGGGCCTCGTGCTTAAGGCTAAGCGGGCAAGGAAAGTCACGCTGCATGAGCTCCAATCCTTGGTGGGACATTTGAATTTTGCATGCAGGGTAGTCACGCCGGGGCGTGCCTTTTTGCGTCGCCTCTGCCGGGCCATGGCCGGCGTGCGGGCCGCCCACCATAGGATACGGGTCACTTCTGCCATGCGGCAGGACCTTTGCATGTGGGCCCATTTTCTGGAAAGTTACAATGGGGTATCTTTCTGGAGGGAAGACCTTTTGCTCGAGGCAGAACTTCAGGTGCACTCTGATGCAGCGGGGGCCCATGGGTTTGGCGTTTACTTCCGGGGCAGGTGGTGTGCCGAGCGGTGGCCAGCAGAATGGAAGGCCAGTGACATAATACGGGACCTCACTTTCCTAGAATTTTTCCCAATGGTTGTGGCAGTTCACATCTGGCCGGAGGCTCTAGCCAATCATTCAGTGCATTTCTGGTGTGACAATCAGGCTGTGGTCCACATCGTTAACACACTGTCCTCCCGCTCCCCTAGAGTCATGTCTTTGGTGCGGGCTTTTGTACTACAGTGCCTCAAATATAACATCCTCTTTTCAGCTCGCCATGTTCCTGGAATAACAAATAATTGCGCTGATGCACTATCCCGTTTTCAGATAGAGCGCTTCAGGAGCCTGGCCCCTCTAGCCCAGGAATCACCAGAGGAGATGCCCGTGGCACTGTGGAGTCTTGGAGGGGTGAGGCCTGGCGTGCCATAAACAACTCTTTGGCTCCGCGTACTCGGAATGGCTATGCCAGGAGTTTCCGGGCTTTTGAGGAGTTTAGGGGGAAGGAGCAGCTACAGCTGGCTTGGCCTATACCGGTGGACCACCTCATGCAGTACTGCGTCCAGCTGCACGACACAGGGTACACGGTTTCCACTATATCTGGCCGCCTGTCAGCTTTGGCATTCTACGCAAAGGCAGCCGGGAAGGCAGACACGACAGGCGACTTTAGGGTGCGGAGGATGCTAGAGGGGTGGGCCAGAGAAAAGCCAAGGAAGCCAGATGCCAGGGCCCCTGTGTCCCCTGAGTTGCTAGCAGGCCTGTCGCTGGGCCTAGAAGCGCACTGCGCCTCAGCTTTCGAGGTCAAACTGTATCGTGCAACTGCCCTCCTGGCCTTCTTTGGGGCCCTGCGGATTAGTGAAATGTTAGTGCGGTCCAAGTGGGATCGATCAGGCAGGGCACTGCATATGCGGGATGTTTCCGTAACGGCCACGGGTTTGGCGGTCACGCTCCGAGCATCTAAGACTGATCAGAAGGGTAAGGGAGTGGTATTTCAATTGTACCCCTGTGCATCAGTGGCCATTTGCCCCGTGCAAGCCGTGCAGAGCTATGTTGCAACACGGGGACAGGGATCTGGGCCTTTTTTCCAGCATGCCGATGGCAAGCCACTTACTAGGTACCAGTTCTGGGCGGTGGTGAAGAGAGTTTTAGCCAGCCTGGGAGCCCCCCCTCACCTTTTTGGTACTCACTCATTTCGCATTGGGGCTGCCTCCACAGCGGCCACTCTGGGACATGGGGATGAAATGGTTAAGGCAGTTGGCAGGTGGCGATCAGCAGCCTTCAGGTCTTATGTCAGGCCTTTGGTCGCGGTGGCACAGCTACAAGGAGTGGGTCCGGGGCAGGGATCCTCTTTGCCGGCACACTGACATTTTGTCTTTACAGGCTGCCAGCGCAGGAGGAGGCGGGTGCTCATCTGTGGCCACAGCATTATCTTTTGGGCTAGCCGCAGGGCAGCCACAGGGGGTTTCGGCACGCAGCTGGGTTTAAGCGAAACGATGCTGATTGCATGGCTGGGCAGAAGGGGCATGCAGTGGGAACAGTTACTGCCAACCCTCCACGATCACCTGAAGGCGTCTCACCCACCTCAAGTAATCGTCATCCACTTGGGCGAGAATGACATGGGAAAGCGGCCTGGAAAGTCTATTGTTTTGCAAGCCCTGGCGGATTTTGAGCACCTGAGGGCCCTGGTGCCCGGCGTACGGTTGGTTTGGTCAGACATGCTCCAGAGACGGGTCTGGAAGGGCGCATTGGCCCCAGGGCACCTGGAAAGGGCTCGGGCAAAGGTGAATGGTGAAATACGGCGTGCAGTAGTCTCGGGGGATGGCTTGCATATTGCGCATCCGGAAATCAAGCATTGCTTTCCACACCTATACAGACCTGATGGGGTCCATCTTTCAGATGCAGGCTATGACATCTTCTTGAGGGATCTGCAGCGGGGCCTCCTGGCAGCCTAGAGGGCAAGTGGGGGCTGGGGGCGGACCAAGCATTGGGCTGATCCGCCCCCGTGGCGGGAGCAGTGCGGGAGAAAGGTGGCTTCATGGTTCATTTTGCAACTCCGGTGAGCACCCTGAGGCATCACTTGGGAAGATGAAGGAGTAACCCTCAAACCAGGACTGGGGCCTCGGTGCCTGGCAGGGAACTGGGACAGGAACTCCTTGAGGGGTGCCGCTATCCTTTACCTATAGACCTCGCGGCTAGGGTGGATTGGACGCGGCACACCTCCCTCGAGCACTAAAAAGGCTTGGCAAGGAAGAGCGGGAGCCGTGCCACATGTGACGGCTCGGAGCTCAGAGCCAGGGTGGGTCTCGCCCTTAGAGCGGGGATGCAAAAGCAAGAGGAGGCCTGACTCTTCAGCATCCCCACAATGGCCCGCACTGCAGTCAGTTATTGGGGATATTTTGGTTTTGTGCGCTGCAGATCCCTATTGAATGATTAAATAAAGTTGGCCCTTTTATTATCCCAGCTCTGGTGTCGGCTCACATTATTTACGCATCCGCGGACAAGACCGCCCCCTCCCCACATTCAAAGAATTGAGGGGAGGGGCGCATTTTGTCTGCGGGCGCGAAAGGAGAGCCAGTCCTCTTGCATCTTTGCCTGACGTGGGGAAGAGGGCGGGCCTGGGGGAAAGGGCTTAAGAGCGCCGGGGTGGAAATTTCCTCCCTCTTTTGGAAGCGGACGGAGCAGACATCCCACCCTCCCTCTCCGTGTTTCAGAGTAGGCGTAAGCTGGTCGCCCGTCTGGGGGCCGGGTAGGAATTTTTTACCCCCCAGGCACCATTGGCAACTAGCCGAAGGGGTTTTTTCGCCTACCCTGCTCTGAAAGTGGTAGGTAGCATGCGGGAGCAGTGCGGGAGAAAGGTGGCTTCATGGTTCATTTTGCAACTCCGGTGAGCACCCTGAGGCATCACTTGGGAAGATGAAGGAGTAACCCTCAAACCAGGACTGGGGCCTCGGTGCCTGGCAGGGAACTGGGACAGGAACTCCTTGAGGGGTGCCGCTATCCTTTACCTATAGACCTCGCGGCTAGGGTGGATTGGACGCGGCACACCTCCCTCGAGCACTAAAAAGGCTTGGCAAGGAAGAGCGGGAGCCGTACCACATGTGACGGCTCGGAGCTCAGAGCCAGGGTGGGTCTCGCCCTTAGAGCGGGGATGCAAAAGCAAGAGGAGGCCTGACTCTTCAGCATCCCCACAATGGCCCGCACTGCAGTCAGTTATTGGGGATATTTTGGTTTTGTGCGCTGCAGATCCCTATTGAATGATTAAATAAAGTTGGCCCTTTTATTATCCCAGCTCTGGTGTCGGCTCACATTATTTACGCATCCGCGGACAATCAGCCCATGTAATGTGTGCACTCGTTCAGTTTATCTGAAACAAGCCAGGTATAACGGTTTGACTCAGGAATTGCAAAAACCGGGTTCGTTTGGCGTCGAGACAGGGCTGAGCCAACAGTAAATAAGGTCCTGTCCATTCGCAAAGATTTGATCCTGGGTGAAACAGGGAATAAACAGGAAAGAAAGTGGGTTAAGGGACCATGCGTTTTAGACCTATGACTCTTTCGACTTCCTTTAGGAGCTCGAGTGCATTTCTCTATTCTTTAGGACTATATTGCACCTCTCTACAGGATCCGTGTAAGTGAGGACCGAGCTACCCGGTATCAAGGGTAGAGATGTGTGTGTGTGTTAAGTGCCATCAAGTTGTTTCCAATTCATGGCAACCCTATGAATTAATTATCTCCAAAATATCCTATCACTAACAGCCTTGTTCAGATCTTGTAAACTCAAGGCCATAGCTTCCTTTATTGAGCCAACCCATCTCATGTTGGGTCTTCCTCTTTTCCTGCTGCCTTAAACTTTTTGTAGCATTTTTTTGTCTTTTTTCAAAGCATCACTTTTATATAAGGATACCCATGGACCTGTTTTGGTTACTAATGAGTCCATACAGAACATTTACAGAACATGGAATGCAGTAAAATAAACTTTACACTGTATCTTTAATAAACTGTTACTAGTTTGTAAAACAGTCTAAGCAACTAAAAATTTAGAATTTGAGATTATCATAGTAGGTTATAGCAGTGTATTCTATAGTCACAGTTTTTGTATTTCTATTCAGATTTCTATGTTTGTTTTTCATCAACTCACTGGCTCTTATCAATATGAAGTCCAGAAAATCTGTTTTGAAGAGGTCAATACCTTTTGAAGTGTGAGAAGCAGACCTTCCAAGTTTCAGTGAATTTATCACAGGATATTAATCAATTTTTCCCAGAGTTGCAGGTAGGAGGATGTGTAATGAATCCTTCCATCCTTCTGTTTCTTAAGATAAATGCAGCAATCTCCTCCAGCCATGAATTCCATTTTAAGAAGCACTCCCTTGCCACCTAGTCTTCATGCTGCTTCAAGTCTAACCAATCCTGAGTTTACCTTCATTTGTCTTTGAGGAATGATGGATATGCTGCCAATTAGACTTGTTAACTGTCCCATGAAAGGAACTCCTGCTGGTTTATTAACCCTAATTGTCAGATTCTTCAACTTTTTGTACCATGATTGTCTTTTCCAGTAACTCTTGTCTTCTCATAATGAGACCAAAATACGATAGCCTCAGTTTAGTCATTTTAGCTTCTAGGGAGAGTTCAGGCTTGATTTGATCTCGAACCCAGTTCTTTGTCTTTTTAGTGAGCCATAGTATCCGTAAAACTCCTCCAACACCACATTTCAAATAAATCCACCTTTTTCTTGTCAGCTTTCTTCACTGTTTAACTTTCACACCCATACATAGTAATGGTAGGAATTATGTTGATCTTGGTGGCAAGTGGGCAACACATCCTTACACTTAAGAATCTTTTCTAACTCCTTCATGGCTGCCCTTCCCAGTCAACCTCCTTCTAATTTCTTGGCTGCAGTCTCCCTTTTCATTGATGATGGAACCAAGGAATAGAAAATGTTGAACAATATCAATTTCTTCATAGTCAATCTGAAAGTTGTATAATTCCTCAGTAGTCATTACTTTTGTTTTCTTGATGTTCAGCTGCAATTCTGCTTTGGCACTTTCTGCTTTAGCCTTCATCACTAGTCATTTCAAGTCATCACTGTTTTCTTCCAGTAATGTGGTGTCATCTGCATATCTCAAACTGTTAATGTTCCTTCCACCAATTTTCACTCCACCTTCATCTAAATCTAATACAGTTTTCCTTATGAGATGTTCTGCATATAGATTGAAGAAACAGGGAGATATATACATCCTTGTCTGACACCTTTGCCAATTGGAAACCATTCTGTTTCTCCATGTTCTGTCCTAACAATAGCCTCTTGCCCAGAGTACAGCTTGCACATCAAAACAATCAGATGCTGTGTCACACCCATTTCTTTTAAAACCAACCATATTTTTTAATGATCCACATAGTCAAAAGCTTTGCTGTAATCTATGAAACACAAGCTGGTTTTCTTTTGAAATTCTCTTATATGCTCCATTAACCAACGTAAATTTGCAATATGATCCCTAGTGCCTCTTCCTTTTCTGATTCCAGCTTGAACATCTGGCATTTCTGATTCCATATATGGTAACACCCTTTGTTGTAAGATTTTGAGCATCACTTTGTTTGCATGAGAAGTTAATGAGATGGTCCGATAATTGCTGCAGTCTTTGACATCTCCTTCTTTCAGAATTGGAATGTAAATCAACTGTTTCCAGTCTGTGGGCCATTGTTTGTTTTCCATATTAAGATTTTGATGGACTTGGTTTCTGTAGACTGGAATAGCTCTATTGATATCATCAACTTCTGGTGATTTGTTTCTCCCAATTTTTCGCAGTGCAGCTTTCACTTCCCTTTCTAAAACTGTAGGTTCTTCTTCAAAAGTTTCTTCTCGGAAGGAATGTGTCCCCCTTTCATCTCTTCTGTATAGTTCATCAGTGTTTTGTTCCCATCTTTTCTTTATTTTGGCCTCTTCAGTTGTTGTATTTCTGTGTGGATCTTTCAGCATGCCTAACCTGCTTTAAATTTCCCTTTCATTTCTTGGATCTTGTGGAACAGATCTCTTGTCCTTCCTTTTTTTTCTTTTTTTTTGTTCAATTCTGTTTCATTTCACTGGTTATTATGATAGTTTTCTTTGTCTCTACATGCAAGTCCCTGGAACATTGCATTTTGACTTCTAATTCGATTTTTGTCACCTTGTACTTTTGCTTCTCATCTGTCTTTAGCAATTTTAAAAGTTTCATCAGTCATCCATCAGTCATCTATCAAGGCTTTTCATTTCTTTTGGCTATAGGAATAGTCTTTGTGCATTCTTCTTTGATAATATTTCTGGTTTAATTTTTCTTTGATAATATTTCTGGTTTCAATCCATAGTTCTTCTGGTTCACATTCATTTGATCTTAGTAATGCAAATCTGTTCTTTACATGGTCTTTAAACTCTTCAGGAATGTTTAGGTTGTATGTTGGCACTATGAGTGTTTTTGTGTTTTTCTTCAGCTTTATTCTAATTTTCCATATTAACAATTCATAGTCTGCAACACAATCAGCTAGAGAGCAGATATTCTCCATAAAATAAATCTATATTGTGCCCTTTGTGTTATTTTGGCTAGATTTATGCTTGACTAGTTAAGATTTTGAGGAAGGATGTGAAAGAAGAGAGGGAATTAACATTATGAATAATTTTCAAAAAAATCTTTTCTCCCAGAGCAACTCATATTAATTTCCACTTACCCTTTCTTAACAACTTCATAAATCAGATCTTCCTCCTTGACTCTTATCTTTCCCATTTTTCTTTTGCCTTTGCTATATTTTACTCTTACAGTCCTCATGGCTTTCTGACAACGTATCTGATATATAAAATAAACCATGACAAAACATCATTTAACAATGCTATTCTTCCTGTCCCAAGGAAGCATTGTAATCAACAGTCCAATCCAAATAATTTGCCCATTCAGGGAGAGATGAAGCCCCTAGAGGAGGGTCTAAGCCATGTGAGTGGCTGAATTTCTCTCCAACTCCAAAAAGTGATGCTAACTTACATTTGGTTTTTTTAAATGGACAGTTTAAAATAACAACAACAATTTACAAAGAAAAAAAAATGATTGTGACCCTTTGAACGACTTTCTCCATGTATTCCTGGCTGCAGACTAAGTGGTGTAATTACTACAATTCCAACCTGTGCTACATTCTGCTAGTTAAGAAAGCAGAAAAAACATCCAAGAGTTTGGAAATGTCTCAAACTCTCCCCATTCTAATCTTTCCTCTGCTGCTTTGTCTTTTGGATCCTTCACTCTTTTACTTGGTATAAAATATTATGGGTCAGCCCCTGCCCCTCAACTGGCAGTCTTCAAGCGGCGGCTGGACAAACAATTGTCAGGGATGCTCTAGGCTGATCCTACATTGAGCAGGGGGTTGGACTAGATGGCCTGGATGGACCCTTCCAACTCCATGATTCTACTGTTGCTGGAAAACTTGGTGGCACTTGGATGATACAGGAAATAGCATTGGTTTTATTGAAGCAATAAGAATTCAAAGACTGGAATGTTAAAATACTGTGAATTTGCTTCAAGTAAAACCTGGATTCAGTAATTCAGGTTCTTCCTATCTTTAACCATGAGCAAGTAAAGTTGAGTGGCACTGGTGGCACTATGAGCAAGAACTGCAAGGACTGCTCCACTCAGATCCGCCAACCAGGATAGATGTCAGTATGCAAGAGGAAGCGATCATTGAGCTGATGCCCATAGTTGGTGCTACTGGCCAGGCTCGAACTAAGTGGTTTTTGCACTGCTGCAGGGGCAACTCAGCCTGGCTTGCTCCCAGACTGTTTCAGCTTCCCAGTTTGCCCCTGTTCTGCAGTGTCAGTAACTCAAAAATAGCTGTGATAAACAAGATAAACCTGTAAGGACAAGGAGAGCCTACATTTGGCTATAGGGAAGGGGAAAGGGGAGGTTCTACTACTTGGGTTCAGCAAGGTGTTCAAGGATGATCAACAAGGGCAAGGCTTGAGGCAGCTAGCCTCTTCTCTGCCTGAAGCAAAAAAAATTGAAAAATCAAAGTTAGAGGAAGCTTTAACATATAACCCCAATGTGAGAAACATCACCAGTTGAACAGGACTCTTTGCAGCAGTCGAGTAAATGAGTTCTTTGCTATCTTTCTGGGTCACCTTTAAGGAAAGTAAGCAAGAGCAAGAACTTTTCAGCAAAGTGCTGTGTCAGTTTGCAAGGGGAATGCAGAACAGTGAGCCCCTCCAAATTAAATTAAGTCTTCATCCTTTTAGAGAAGATAGTGAATCCATTAATAGGATTGTGCTTGGCTGCTGGTGGTTTTACCGTTATTGGGAAGCATCTAGCAATTCCAAAAAGCATTTTCCTTGTCCTTTCAAACTATGGCGATACTCATAAATATTTTCCTCTCATTTCTGTGGGTGCACATTTTTGTGGGGAATCACACACACATCCTATATTCTCAGAAGGGCTTTTCCCCCTCAGATGATATACAAGGGGTATATCATCCCAATGTATGATGGGGATGGGGAAAGATGTGCCATTGCACTATGCACAGATACCACACACCGTTCTGAGGACATTAAAAAAAAACTGTTGTAGTAGATCAGACCATCTTGTCCAGTGTTCTGTCTCCAACAGAGCCCCCCTCCCCAAAAAATGATCTTGGGGAAGTTCATTAGGAAGAAACAGAGGTATTTAAAACATCTGGTAATAAGATGTATAATGTTTCTAAACACGTGTATGTGCGCACAGTCAAGTCACAGCTGACTTATGGTGACCTCGTAAAGTTTTCAAGGCAAGAGACATTCAGAGGTGGTTAGCCATTGCCTGCCTCTGCATGAGCTGAGAGACTTCTAAGAGAACTGTGACTGGCCCAAGGTCACCCAGCAGGCTTCATATGGAGGAGTGGGGAATCCAACCCGATTCTCCAGGCTAGAGTCCACCGCTCTTAACCACTACACCATACCTGCTCTCATTTCTAACATGGAAGTTCAATGTAACTACCATATAAACAGGGCAAAACAAGTTTGTTGTATTACTCTTTCCTCCAAATATTTATCTGGTTTTCAATTGGTCAGCTTTTATTTATAAAACTTTTCTTTGTCAGAAACAAAGACTTTGGTTGGTTGGTTGATTGATTGAGGAGATTTACTTTTTCCACAGCTTCTATTTGAAAATTTACCAAGCAGCTTCTAATAAATTGATCCAGAATTAGCACACTGCATTGGCCTAGGCATAGAAGCGAGCAAACAATTCACATTAATGTGTTATTCTGATGAAGCTCTGCTAGAATGTCAATCTCCTGTACAGTGATGCATGTGATGCTAGAAGGTCACACCAGCATAACTCAGCTTACCATACAACCGTACAAGAAAAGGTTTGCCCTGATCTGCATTCTCTTCCTAATTATCGCCTGAAACCAAAAGCAACGCCTGGAATTTGTTTCTGGCTGCTGTAAAATTATAAGTTAGATAATCAGGTAGCATCTGTTTCCTAGAATTCCTTTTACCAGCTTTAATTGGTTAGACAACTGCAGATTTTCCTGGGAAGAAAAGATATGACCTTTGTGTAGAGTTGCCAGGTCTGGGTTGGGAAATACCTGGAGATTTTTGGGGCATAGCCTGAGAAGGGTGGGGTTTGAGGAGGGGGAGACTTTAATGCCATAGAGTCCAATTGCCAAAGGGGCCTTTTTCTCCAGGTGAACTGATCTCTATTGGCTGGAGATCAGTTGTAATAGCAGGAGATCTCCATCGAGTACCTGGAGGCTGGCAACCCTAACTCTGTAGTACCTGCCCTGGTAACATAGAAATTAGATTACTGTAACACACTCTATGTAAGCCTGTCCTCGAAAAGTGTTCAGAAACTGCAGCCAGGGTCGTAGGAACCAGATCACACCGATTTTGATGCATCTACACTGGCTCTCAGTATGCTTCTGGGCTCAATGCAAGGTGATGATGCTGACCTTTAAATAGGGTTGCCAGCCTCCAGGTGGTAGTTGGAGATCTCCTGCTATTACAACTGATCTCCGGCCAATAGAGACCAGTTCCCCTGGAGAAAATGGACACTTTGGAAATTGGACTCTATGCCATTGAAGTCCCTCCCCTCTCCAAACCTCACCCTCCTTAGGCTCCACCCCCAAAATCTCCAGGTATTTCCCAACTCGGAGCTGGCAACCCTACCTTTAAAGCCCTATATGGGTTTGGGACCAGCATACCTTAACAACTGCCTATTCTAATATGAACCTACCCTACGATATTCTTCTGAGGCCCGGCTTCAAGTGCCTCCACCTTCTGAGTTTAGATGGGTGACAACACAAAAGAGAACCTTCTTAGTCATGGCACCAAAACTGTGTAACTCCCCCCGATGAAATTCATCTGCCCCTTTCTGTCACTGTCTTCCACCAGCTGATAGAGACTTTGGGGGTTTGTCTGGCATTCCCTCAATGACCTCTCCTTCTTGCCCTATTTTAATTGCTGGATCTGTGTTTTTATATATTAATTTTACTTTGGGTTTTATGATGCATTTTATAATGCTCCGCTTTTAATTGTTAGCTGCCATGGTATCCTTGATTGGGAAGAAAGGCATGTTTCTAGAGAATGACTAGAGAGCCAATATCAAACTAGATGCGCAAACTGTGGTCTTTTATGCAAGCTGTTTCACTCATAATCCCTCCAATGACTTTGGGTCTTTGTATTGATTATGCATGCCGTTTCCAACCATCAGAGGTTGCTTTGCTCTCCCCCCCTGCGTTTTCCTATGATTTGCCCACATTTTCAAATTCGAGATATAACACGGGCAAAACGCGGGGAAACGCAGCCATGCATAAAAGATCTCTCTTGCTCAATTTGCTCCTATGTATATGTTCCATGACATCCCTTTCCTACATCTGCACTTTCTCTTGAGGTGAAATTACCCAAATTGCGGGCTCTGGAAAGCAAACCACAGTAAAAAAATATACTGCTTCTACCCTGAACATTTTGTTTAGACATACTGCCTTGCAAGCTCAGAGCTGCTGAGCAGAATACAATGGCTATGTTTTCCTTTATGAATCAGGAGAGCTCCTTTCTGCACAGTGTAAAACATGGCACTCAGATAAAATCCATGAGATTAATTCAGTATGCCTCCATGTTTTTCAAGAAAACAAATACTCATTGATCAGTTCCTTTTCATAAGGCATCCCCCATTACATGGTGCACTGTTATTGGACAAACGCTATCAAGGACTGGCTTATGTTCTGGCACCTTTTTTGTGTGATTCACCTCTTTAAAATGCTGTTTATAAAGGCACTTGCACTGCTATAATTAAGGTTTGCCAATGCCTCCATTAAAAAATACCAACTTCCCGAGGTTTATAACTGCTATAAAAACCTGCCTCAAGCTAATTTAGATAAGAGGTATTTTCCCAAGTCAACGGCAGTACACTGGTCTCCGGTCTCCGTTTCTGGCAGCCTGTCTTTTCTTTGACGCCATTCCCTCCTTTCCTGTGTCTCTCTTCCCTACCAAACCACTATTTTGTTCAAAACTGATAAGGGTCTGTCTTGCCCTTTTAACCTTCAGGAGGCGACCAGCTCCATAGTTAAAAAGGAATGTGGTCAGATATGCACTATCAGCAAAGCTGACTCCATCATGAAGACAGACTTGGCAGCTACTGCTACAGCACAATTCAAGGGGCACCGGCCATTCTAGGAGAGCACAGTTCAGACTCTCATATCATCGACTTCCCATCCACCCCCAGAAAAACACCCTCAACACTGGGAGCCCAGTTCTAACCAAAAGCCTTCTGCCATTCTGCTCCTTCCTTGTTCCTTAATGTTGCTGTGCAATTTGCTCCCCTCTTTCTAAACTGCAGGTGAACAAGAAGAATTTCTAAAATTAATTCTGGAATTGAAACATTTGCAGTTTGCCACATTTTTTACCTCTCTACATTAGTGATGCACACCATGTGCTTTCAGCAAACAGTGCAACAAAAATCTGGATGTGATTGCACTTATAATTGTATCAAGATTCTTTCTTTGTGGTGTTTTACAGCTGCGTGGATAAACTATTGGGGATATGTATCAGTTAATAGAGCAATGTTGCACAGTCATCGAAGCATGGTATCAAATGCAGCAAATAAACTACAATCAAGTATATTGCAAAAAGGCAAAACTTCCATTTATTGAAGTAGATTCAGTGTTGCAGTTGAAAGGAGACAGGGAAGTATAACCTGAAGAATACTATTCCCTAGGACAAGTGGCCAACTGATCCGGTATCACATGTATGCAAGTTAGCTGGCATATCTTCTACAGGAGAGACCATGCAGGTCCACAAGGAGAGAGGGTGAACACAAAGGGCACAGGAAGAGAAGACAGAGAGAAGTTCCTAGGTTACACAAAGAGAGGCATCCCATTCATTAAGATGAGATGTATAAACATCTAGAGCAGTGTAACACCCCCTCCCGATCTCCAGGCACGCTGAATCACCTTGTGTGTGTGTAAAGTGCCATCAAGTCGCAGCCGACTTATGGCGACCCCTTTTGGGGTTTTCATGGCAAGAGACTAACAGAGGTGGTTTGCCAGTGCCTTCCTTTGCACAGCAAGCCTGGTATTCCTTACACTAACATAAATACCACACAAAAAGAAACTTAACATAGGTCAAAGTCAAAAACCTTTAATGGCATAAAAAGAGCATAGAAAAAGCATGTTAAGATAGTACAATACTTATCAAGTTCGATATAATACAATAGTAGAGTTCCACTATAGGCACCAAAGAACACAAGCAATTGGCATAGCTATTACTTGTCCGTACTAAAATCAATAGCTAAAATTTTTGCCAAATATTCGGCAGCTGCTTCTGTAGAGTTGGGGGACTTATCCGCTAGTAAAAGTCAGGTTGTTCTATTCGCTGGGCCAGGGAGATTCATGATGATTGGATCTATGAAACGATCTGGAGAAAAAAGGGCAAATCAGTAAGATGTGAGTTATGGAATCGGGTTCGAGGTGGCAAAATTTACATAATCTGTCTCTGACCGGGATATTGTGGAATCTCCCGGAGAGAACTGCTGAGGGAAAGATGTTAAATCTGGCGAGCATAAAAGCCCACCGATGAAGGGGGTTAATGACGTTTTGTATGTAGGGGGCACCTCTGGACATATAGGTCGTCAGTCCGTGGAAACAGGGGGAACATGTCATAGTGGGGCCTGCATTTATGATCTGTTTTTCGATGTCCCTAATTCTTTGCCGGATGGTGAAGAAAATTTGAGACTCACCACAATTATTTAGTGAGTCTAAATTAATTCCTAAGGAATTAATTTTTTGCCGAATGAATTGATACCATGAGGAGACGTAGGAATCCCTTAGCATGTCATGCAGTAATGTGGAAAGATCAAAGCGGAAGTGAATTCGGAGCCACAGCTTAATGGTGGCGGTCCAGGCTCTTGTAGACAGAAGGTGGAGGCCAAGCTCTTTACAAAGAGTGTAGAGATTAATCATGTTGGGCAGCCCCAATGTTCGTCGTAGGAAAGAAGCCAAACTACGGTCGACATCCGAGGTAAGAGCCTGGATCCAAACGGTGATACCATATAATAATTGATTAGAAACTTTCGATGAGTCGATCTGAATAGCTGCAGGGATAAACTGATGTCCTTCTTGGTAGTGGAATTGTGTCACCGCTTGGGATTGGCTTCTTGCTGCAGTAATAGCTGCTTTCCGGTGGTGCGACCAATTGAGATTGTAGTGAAAAAGAAGGCCCAAGTATCTAAAGGACTTAACTTGTTCGACAGGGTTGCCGTCAATTTTCCATGTTTGGCCCACATAGGTCATTTATGCATGGGAGTTTTACCTGAGGTTCGTTGCTGGCTGGACCCACACTTTCCTGTTGGGAATCTCTGCACCAAGCTCTCTCCAAGCTCAAATCAAGTCCCGCCCCTTTAAATGCTGCTTTGTAATTGGCTTACTTTGTAGAGCTTACTGTGACAGAAAATTCCCCCCCCCAAACCTAATTGCCACATAAAAAAACATTTTAAGAACAAAAAAAACCCCGAGCCATCTGAAAGGGGGGGGGGAATCCAAGCCTCAGTTTTAAAAAGCTTTTCTTCTGCTCAGAAAGAGCTCCGAGGAAGCAGGAAGTATTTGAATCCCTGCCTCTAGACATGCTGCTTTGTAACTGGCTGTGAGCAAAACCAAGCTTGTGTGTCCCGCACTTTGCCTTCTGCATGGGGGTTTCACCTGGGCTTTGCTCAGGGAAGATGGAAGAGTTGGGTTAACAGAGGAATGGGAAGACCCGGATATTGCAAGGGCTGGCAGCAAGGTCATCACTAATGGATGGAAAACTCATGCATAACTCCAAGGAACAACCAATTCAGACCATGGGCAAAAGTGACTGAAATGGCAATGTTTGCCATTGCACACATCACTAATGTATGGAGGAAAATGAAGGAACTAAGGCATGTAAAAGTATGCCACACAATACCAGGATTAAAAAAGAAGAAGAACATGGGAGAATTTCTCACGCATCAGTTCAACTTTGGAAACAAAGCCCAGTGTCTGGTATCTGCTGAACGAGAGAACACAGGAGAGCCAAGTGTGTCTGGAGAGTGCATATTTTTATTTTATTTGTATTATTGACATTTATAGTCCACCTTTCTAATTTGGACTCAAGGTAGATTACACAGAGTGAATCAATACAACCTCCAGGATGGGGTATTCAATGAACAATGCTATAGGATTAGGACTGCAGAGCCAAACAGAAATCTAAAAACAGAACTGAAGCAAGGCTAGGGTTGGTGGCTGGAGATCTCCTGCTATTACAACTGATCTCCAGCCAATAGAGATCGGTTCACCTGGACAAAATGGCCGCTTTGGCAATTGGACTCTAGTGGCATTGAAGTCCCTCCCCTCCCCAAACCCCGCCCTCCTCAGGCTCCACCCTCAAAACCTCACGCTGGTGGCGAAGAGGGACCTGGCGACCCTGAGCAAGGCATAAGTCTTAACATGACACAAAATTACAAAGCAGGATCCTAGTTGCAGTAAGATAAACACAGTGATATAAACCACAGTCCCTAATAATTTTTATAAGTAACTTTGTGAACCATTTTGCAACTTTATTGCCTGCATAGAAAAGCTGTCTTGAATATTTCATTTTTGCATAGTTTGCAAAAAGTGAGGAGAGTGAGAACCTTACTGACCTCTTGCTTCCTGACCTCATGTATATGCTCAAAACATTTGTTAGTATTTGAGGTGCCAAAACTCTTTTTTTTTTGTTATTGTTTCTAGTTATGAGTGAAGGTTGAAGAACTTTCCCAGAGTTTCAATATATGGATCTTAGTCTAAAAGACCGGTCATTATAATTACAAAAATGTGATTGGTATCTGCAGTAGCAACTTTGAATTTATGGTGAACTTTTGTAAACTGTGTTTCTAATAAAACGAACGCTGCAATCATAAACATATTTAGTGGGAAGCAAGGCCCTGTTAAAAGCCATGGTATTTATTTTTCAGTAGTGTTGCAATGCTTAATTTGTTTTAATTAATTAGACTAACCAATTAAAAGCTTTTGGTCAATTAAAAGATGCCCAGGATTAATTTGGTGGCAGGTTTTTAAAACATGTGTGTGCGTATGTACATGTGTACTTATAAAAACAACTGGCGGCAGGCACTATTGTAGAATAATTATTTGTTCCCTTGCACAGGACAGAATGCCTCCTATAAGATAGTTCCTTCTCTGAAAGGAGTGTGCAACATGAGAAACTGTGAAAATGCTAGGATTAGGTTTTATGGCAGCAATAATTAGAAAATTTGGTCATTAAAGTACAAAACCCTGAAGACTGAAAAAGAGCCTGGCTCCTAGATCCAAAGAAAATTTGTCAATGTCTGGCATAGGCAATTTTAATGTGAGCTCAGACAAATTCATGGAATATAGATCTATCACTGGCTATTAGCCTTGATAGCTAAACAGAACCTCGATATTCAGACATAGGTCATTCATACATGGTTGCTGTAACCTCCTTTATTCCCTGGTTCAGCCAGGATCTAACTTTTCAGTATGCACGATATCCCATTCCTTGGTAGCTCGACGCTGTTTAGGCGCAAAACCAACCTAGGTCTTCCCATTCCTCTGTTAATCCAACTTTTCCCTCTCCCCTGAGCTCAGCCCCCAGCTCAAAGCAGCGTGCAGATGACTAAACAGGGGGAAACACAGAAGATTGGCTTCACTCACAGCCAATCACAAAGCAATGTGTAAAGAGGCGGGGATTCAAGTGCTTCCTGCTACCTCGGAGCTCTGAGCAAAAGAAAGGCTTTTTAAAAACGAGGCTTGTATTTCTCCCCCCCCCCTTCTTTCAGATTGCTCTGTTTTTTGTTTTTTTGTTCTTAAAATGCTTTTTTATGCAGCAGTTGGGTTTGGGGGGGAAGGAAATCTTCTCTCATGGTGAGCACTGTGAAGTAAGCCAATTACAGAGCAGCATTTAAAGGGGTGGGACTTGATTTGAGCTTGGGAGACTGCTTTTCTGTATTCATGGCTCAATCATTCAAGACAATTCATACAGTTTCCCCCAAATCAGGGTACATTAATGTGCAATGAACCCAGGTCCAACCAGAGAGATCAAACCCATGCATAAAAGGCCATAGTGTACCAGTGAAACTTGCTGACAGGGAAGAAGATTTGGTCTCAGCTTGTGGGCTTCCCAGGGCAACTAGATACCATAAAAAACCAGAAGCTGGTCTAGATAGACCATTGTGCTGATCAAGCAGGGATCCCATGTGGTTAAAAGATGTTTTAGGGTATGATAGTAAAGTTATAAGCCTGCAGTTTGTAGCAGTTTTAAAATGCAGTACAGGTAGGGTTCCCAGGCAGCCTCCCCAACATCTGCTGCTGGTCGGGGGGGAAATAAGGGAGAAATCGCCAGCGCGTCAAAGGCGTGACATCATTTCTGTGTCAAACCCAAAAATGACATCACACCACTCTAGGATTCAGCAGAAAGTCTATGCTAAAGCCTGCTGAATCCTAGAGCAGTTGGACATCGCTTCTGGGTTCAACCCAGCAATGATGGCATGATAGCAACATAATGTTGCCCCCCCCCCTCATGTCCTCAGCCCTAGTCTCCCACTGGATGCCAGCTTCTGACTGGCAACTCTAAGTATAGGAGATGTTGAAGATATAATAAGGATAGATTGTGCTTGATATTTAAAAAAATCAAAAAAGAACATGCTGCATCTGGTGATTGCCCTGGCCTAGTAGGTGAAGGAACTGTGTTTATTCAGTGGGGGAGAAGACAAGATATTCTGCCTATGCTCAGAGGCAGAGCCTATGCTTTACTATATTACTTTAATACTACAAAAGGCTTTGCAATGTGAACTGGCTTGGGACTGCCCCACCATCCTAAACCAGCCTTGCAATGCAATGGGCTGCCCTCCACTATACTCACTTTCCCCACACACCAAAAAATTATCTATAGGCCTTCTTCCAAGTGATGCCCTGCAGCCCCCCTTCCCTTACCACACACTATGCTGAGCAGATCTTTGTAACCTTGACAAGATTTATTTTCATTACAGCTCAGGAAAGAGCTTCCTTAGCATATTTTGAATATCTCTAGCGATTTTTTAAACCACAGATCAAATATTCCTGCACTTGCCATTTTCTAGCTTTGACATAAACCAAAACTCAAATGGGCAATTTCCCAGGATCAGCTAAAGTCCCCTTTCCTCTGCAGCTTTATATGTGCTCCAAGTTATCGTCAAATTGATACCACTTGGGGTATATTTTAGTACCTCGTTTAGCAACCTAGAAACAAAGATGAACCTGCTGTTAATATTGTTTTTCCACGCAAGTGGGAAGCAGCAATGCTAGATCTTATTTTTGTTTCCCTCCACTGTAGGAAGGCTTAGCCTTAAAAAAATATATATGAGAAAGGGGAGGGAGCGTGCTGCATCTTTGAGACACGTTTTACAGCGTTCAGAATGATATGTGTATTTTTTATGTTTATGAAAGTACCATCTAGCAAAAAAAAAATGCAGCCTAATACTTTGACATGAAGGTCATTTGAAAGTTTTACTGCCTGCAAGGCAGATCCATTCTGTTGACAAAAAGCTCTCCCAGGGCTCTTTACGGTGCCCCAGCCTACTTGCCTTTCTCTCTGTCTAGCATTTCTCTCCCCCCACACTCCTCGCCCCCTCCCTCCAGACTAATTATCAACTCATTAAAGCTGTCCTAATGAATTATGTTACAGCATTAAGGAAGGACTCTGGGAGAGAGGCCCATTTAAGTACAGGGAGGAAGGGGACAGAGAGATTTCTACTTCTGTCAACACTGGCAGTTTCCGCTAACTTGATCTGACTGAACTGAACGCCGCCGCCGCCCCCCCTCCCTTCCAAAAATCATAAATATTTCAGCCAAAATGAATTTTAGATTGATATAAATGTGCTCTGGGGAGGAATTGGCTTCCTAATGTTCCTTGGCTCCAGAGAAGCTGAAATTCTCCAGAAGGTTATGGCTGGTGAATGTCTGAGCACATGCTCTTTGAACTGTTGCGCCTGAGTCTGTGCGTCTATTCTGAAGGACCCAACAGGAATTGGTACATTACAAAGATCGAGAAACAATTATTCATCTGCAGTCAGTCTGTAGACATTTCAAACCATCTGGATTTATGTTTGCACTAAATGGGCAAAAATCTCACTTCCCAATAAACTGAACAAGAACTGCACCGGAACACACCTGTTGAATAGTTCCCGTTTGTGTCCATGGGACTTGGACAGAGGAGAATCTAAATGGACAGGTCCCAAAGGTTCAGCATAGCTACATGTGCCAAAATCCCAAGAATGTTAATAGGATTTGCTCTTTCGTATACACAAAATGGAGTAAAGGACCACAGCCAAGGAAATTAGGATTTGTGTGTTTGTCTGTACTCAGTGGTTCCTCATTTCTGTTAACATTATCTAGTTGCTGGCAGTGGTTTTATTTGATGTAGGTATTTATATACATGAAAGGACAGCTTCTTCGTTCTAATACTCAACAAATATGAAAACTTTTATCTTCCTTAAGAGTGTGATTGAGGCCAAGGAAACTTTGCATTTATTTTTAAAAGTCAACAGCTGCATTTTTAGCTCTTTCCCTACAAAACAGAATTACAAGCTAGGGAACTGCAAAACTTGCAGTAGAAGAAAATCCTATCCCTACACACTGGCCCTGACCTTGTCTCTCTTTTCAGGCTTCCCAGTTCCCCTACACTTTTCCAGGCTATTGTCCCACTCCCATTTTTTATGCTCTCACTCTCTCTGAAGGCTTTTCTCTAACTCTCCATTTCTTCCTCTTTTCCCCCCATTTTTTCTCCCTCTCTTCCCCCCTCCCTGGTTTCTCACTCCCCTATTTTCCCACTCATTCTCTCTTTGCAGTAGGTTTGCCAGTCTCCTGGCAGGATCCCCCACTCCCACATTTTAGAATCATAGTGTTGGAAGTGACCGGTAGGGTCCTCTAGTCCAACCCCCTGAACAATGCTGGAAATTCACAACTACCTCCCCCCTTACCCCAATGACCCCTACTCCATGCCCAGAAGATGGCCAAGATGCCCTCCCTCTCGTGATCTGCCTAAAGTAATAGAATCAGCATTGCTGACAGATGGCCATCTAGCCTCTGCTTAAAAACCTCCAGGGAAGGAGAGCTTACCACCTCCCAAGGAAGCCTGTTCCACTGAGGAACCGCTCTGTTAGAAAATTCTTCCTGTTGTCTAGACGGAAACTCTTTTCATTTAATTTCCATTTCTTGTTTCCCACCACTGTTCAGAGTGGTGATGGGGAATTTTTTTGTAATGGGCATAGGGCCAATGGTGTGATGTCACTTCCAGAAAAAACATGGAGATGACATTAGTCCTCTCTAGGAATCCTTTTCTCAGATGTCTAGTTTTCAATTCAGAAACAATTATATGGAAATGCAGATTCTTCCTGAAGTGGTAGAGACTTGATATCACCTGCCAGCAGCTGGCAACCAGTAGAAGACTGAGGGGCAAGGACATGGGGACAGCTTCACAGAAATTCTGTGACATCACTTCTAGTGTGAACCTGGAAATGACATCATCACACTGGTGCATCACTCTAGTGTGCACCAGAAACCACCATAGAGTTTCTGGTGAATCCTAAATCATTGCATTGATATGGTGGCATCACTTCTGGGTTCCCACTGGAAGTGATATGGCAGCATTGCTGAAACACTGATTCTCCCACCATTTCCCCCTCCACCACCATGCTGAGCAGTGGAAAGAGTCAAGGGCTATATAGATAGGGTTGCCAGCTCCGGGTTGGGAATACCTGGAGATTTTTTGGGCGGAGCCTGAGGAGGGCAGGGCTTGGGGAGGGGAGGGACTTCAATGCCACAGAGTCCAATTGCTAAAGCAGCCATTTTCTCCAGGTGAACTGATCTCTGTCGGCTGGAGATCAGTTGTAAAAGCAGGAGATCTCCAGCTAGTACCTGGAGGTTGGCAACCATATATATACACCAGATACAGGTTTACCACCTCAGTGAGAGAGGTAGGCCTAGAACTTCTTGCTTGTTGGGGAAAGGGTAGAATATTCTGTTGCACATAATCCAATTTCAATCATTTGACAAAGAATTTTTAAAAGGCAGCCGGGTTGTAGCAAGTGCTAAGTTGCATGTTACATTTTAGATAATTGTTTAGCCTGGTAGCATATATTTTAATGCATTTGTCCAAAGTATATTTTTGCTGGTGCTTTGCTTGTACTAGTTGACAGAACAGTAGCAATTTTCAGCTAGAAAAATACTTTACTGTGGCCCATGCTGTATATACAGTTTTTAAAATGGGTTCATTATCACTAAGCAAAAAGTAAATACTTTTAAAGAAGTCTAGAGGCTGACATTTCCACATAGACCTCAAAACCTTTCAGTACCACAGGTAATAATTTGAGCTCTCTTTTGAAATAAAAGGCCACAGATAACCAGCATCTTTGTACTTTAAGAGCTGTCGATAATTGGTTGCTTTCTTAGCAAATACCTAACTCCCACGATCCAGCTAGTGATTTTAAAAGCAACTACTGTCCAGCAAGGATGAGATTTTCATTTCTTTCCCTCTTAAGAAACTCCATCAAGTCACTCCTATTTAAAACTCTTCAAATCATCTGTGCCGGTCACTCACAAATGATCCATGAATACCTTGTTTGTGGCTTCCTAGAGGTACCTGGTTGGCCACTGTGTGAACAGACTGCTGGACTTGATGGGCCTTGGTCTGATCCAGCAGGGCCTTTCTTATGTTCTTATGTACCTGTACTTTTTATCTCTATAGTCAGCCAAGGACCGGTTTCTGTTGTCGCCTCCAAGCAGCATCTCAGAATAGTAAAGGTATCGAGAGAGACATTCCCAATGGATGCTCTGCAGGTTTGGAACTTCCATCCCCGAGAAACCTA
The DNA here is from genome assembly GCF_029931775.1 of Euleptes europaea. Lineage (NCBI taxonomy): Eukaryota > Metazoa > Chordata > Lepidosauria > Squamata > Sphaerodactylidae > Euleptes > Euleptes europaea. The sequence continues at coordinate 18,815,965 of NC_079318.1, read as the reverse complement.
ACAAATGCCCATCCTGAGTATTTATTCTCCATTATTTTAATAGGGATGTAAGCATTTTGATTATGTACTGGATCCTGCAGAACCTTTCCACCTATGGTGGCATTTTCCTTTATCACTTGTCCCAGAAAAAGAGCCTTTAATACCAGAGGAGGGCTGTTTACAACTGCGGAAAAATAGCACTGATAGTGGGAAAGTTACATAGGATCTAACCCAATATGTTTGTAAATTTTGTTAACTGTGCTAAGGCTATCGGGACAGCTTAGCTGGTTTATGTAAGTGCAATAAAACAATCGCATTGGGTGCCATGCTATACTGTTAGGCAAAGTGGGCCTGGTTTATCCACTGCATTTCTAGAAAGGCGAACTGGAAAAACAGTAAAATTCAGGAGGATGGGACAGGGCCCTATTCAGGACTATTTTGGCCTTTGAGGGAAGACTCACTGGGGCCAGGCCAAGCAGGAACCCCCATGCGACTTGATATATCACCCAACTTGCATGACTCACTTTGGCCTAGTCGCTCACTAAAGATGAAAAGCAGCCACTCCATGAGAGCCAATGTAAAATAGAGTGATTAGCAGCCTGTGCTCTGCAGGCCAGCCAGTCAGGTCTCCTCTAGAGCAGTGACCTCATGTCTCAATAGCGAGGTTTGGGAACAGCCGCTGTCAGCTAGGAGCTGGCACACAGACTTGCAGCTAGTGGATGAACTGACCCAACCAGGCAGCTTTCCCAAGCCCCAACCTAAATAAGCTGGGAGGTGACTAAGCTCAGCTGCAAGGGCTGGCAAGTGTTGCACTCCTGCAGCTATGCTTGTGCTGGGGCCAGGATCCTGCAAATAAGTATCATCCTCCCTGTCTGGTTCTGAGATAGTGTTGCACCCTGTCAGTCTGGCAATTCACCTTCTCTAGGCTGCTGCAGCTTGGGCCTTCAGTCACCACCATTTCTGTGGAGAGGGGACCAGTCCTTCCCATCCACTAGTGAACCTAGGTTTATCTGCCCCCTCCCCCCATCTTTAGCTTTTCCTCCTTCTCTCCCCAGGCATCCTCTTCCCAGATAAAGTCTGGGCCACTGGTGTGGTGACTGCCAGCACTGGGCCAGGACCAGTTGCAGGATGGCCATCAGCACTGAACCCAGTTGCATTGTGGCTGCCAACATGATACTTCATCAAGTCTTCCTCCTTTAGGACTCATGACAGGGGAGGGTGACAGGACCTTTTCCAGGGCCGTTCTGGCCTCCAAATCCACCACTGCCCCCATGGATTTGTAGGGTTGCCAGGTCCCTCTTCACCACCAGCGGGAGGTTTTTGGGGCGGAGCCTGAAGAAGGTGGAGTTTGGAAAGGGGTGGGACTTAAATGTCATAGAGTCCAATTGCTAAAGCTGCCATTTTCTCCAGGGGAACTGATCTCTATCGGCTGGAAATCAGTTGCAGTAGCAGGAGATCTCCAGCTAGTACCTGGCGGTTGGCAATCTTATGGATTTGCCTTACAGAAACCAATGTTTGGAAGGCTTAGCATATCATTGTGGTTGCCTAACAACCTCCAATATGGCAACTGAGAGCTCAGTGGGCATTATTTTGTTAAAGATGCAGGCATTGTATCTATTATTTGGGGGAATTTTAATCCCCACCTTTTTTTAGATTTCCAATTTTTCTGCAAATCTGGATTTCCTTCACATTTGCAGGGAAATCTCCCCTATCTGTTCCTCACTCCATTTTGCAGATCTATTGAACATATCCTCTGTGGCATGGTGTGGAATCAGTTACATAAAATAGTTTTAATATGTACTGGACTTGCTCTCTGCTTTAAGTAGTGTGGTAGTGCGGCTGAAGAAGAAGAGTTGGTTTTTATATGCCAACTTTCTCTATCACTTAAGGAAGAATCAAACTGGCTTACAATCACCTTCCCTCCCTCCCCCAAAACAGACATCCTGTGAGGTAGGTGGGGCTGTGAGAAATGTGACTAGCCCAAGGTCACCCAGCTGGCTTCATGTGTAGGAGTGGGAAAACAAATCCAGTTCACCAGATTAGCGTCCGCCACTCATGTGGAGGAGTGGGGAATCAAACCTAGTTCTCCAGATCAGAGTCCACCAATCAAAGCTACCGCTCTTAACCACTACACCACACTGGCTCCCAAATGGTAGGCTACTTGCCTATCATTTTTATGATTTGTTTTACATTTTTATTCCACCTTTTCTCAAAGGAATTCAAGGTAACATAGATGTTTTCCTTTCTCTTGGTTTATCCTCACAACAAACCTGTGAGGTAGAGCAAGATGAGACAGTGACTGACCAGCCCAAGAGATCACTAGAGAGTTTCATGACTGGGTATGCATTAGAACTAAGAGTTTGCATCTGTAAGAACAGCACTGTGTGGCTTGAGGTACAAGTAGAGTGAGAAAGTCATCTGTGTAATTTTTCTATGGCTGTGTGTTTATTGAAGCATTTGCCAGCATATGTAGTATTCTGTGGGATGGTCACCTGGTATATAGCTAATCAGTGAAGTGAGGATGCAAGTGATTTCTCACTGGTAGCCTAATGGGAATTTTATTCCCCAGAGGGTAGCTTAACTTTTTTTTATGCCAAGAGACAAATACATAATGCAGATGCTTCACTTTAGCTATAAATGGTGCATGCGTGCTTTAAATTGTCCCATTTTTTCTGATTGCTGCTTCATGTTTTCATGAAGTAAGTTAATTTATTCATTCATTAGACTCAATATCTCACCCTATCAACTTCTGACCCTTTAAGATTTCCCTGTGCATGAGCCATTCACAACTAGCAGAAGACAGATATATTTCAGTATCTGTAACTAACTATGAACTTCTTATAAAAAGTAGCACTGGAAAGAGGTAGGAAAATCATACTGAAAAGGAGAGAAATGTGCTTGAGCTGAAATGAATCCACCCAAATCTTCTTCTGCATATATGCTGATGTTGAATAATCACTAGATATTCTCTGAATATTTCCCAAATATTCACTGAATATTTGATATCAATATTTAAGACCCCTTAAACGTTGATTGAAGTATTTGATATAAAACAATGTTTGTATTTGATAGCTAACATGCAACAATATTTTACTGTTTTAGATAGCTGACATTTTATGATAATTCATATTTGACACCAAAAAAAATCAAAACAAATCAAGAGGTACCAGCAAGTCTAGCAGTGCAGCAGCCCTCTGCATGGCTACTCTAGTCTAGTCTAAGCCCACTAGTTTCAATAGGCTTAGAATTAAGCAGCTATTCATAGGACTGAACTGTAAAACAGTAAATTTGAAACTTGAGAGTACTATTTAATATTCAAAATTCAGTTTTAAAAATTTACACGTGGAAGGTGAACAGTGAAACATTTTTGAGTTTTTCAGTTCAGCTTTCCAATAAGCCTTCAGTGTTACTGCTGAAGTTGAAGAGAAAAGTTGCTTAAAAGTGATATTCATTTTTTAAGGATGTGGGTTGCACAAGAGAAGAGGAGGAGGAGGAGGAGGAGTTGGTTTTTATATGCCAACTTTCTCTACCACTTAAGGAAGAATCAAAACGGCTTACAATAACCTTCCCTTCCCCTCCCCACAACAGACACCATATGAAGTAGGTGCAGCTGAGAGAGTGTGACTTGCCCAAGATCACCCAGCTGGCTTCATGTGTAGGAGTGGGGAAACAAATCCAGTTCACCAGATTAGCCTCTGCCGCTCATGTGGAGGAGTGGGGAATCAAACCCGGTTCTTCAGATCAGAGTCCATCGCTCCAAACTACCACTCTTAATCACTACACTACACAGAGCCCTGGTCTAGAACACCTTCATTTTATGACGCAGGTATTTCAAAGACATTCAAGAGATAGTCTTATCTTTTCTGTTCTAATTATATACCTTTCTACACAGTAATCATTTTCTCTTCCAAGAATTGGCTCTCTTGTCAGTAATATGCTTTATGCTCTGAACTTCAATAATAATGCAGAAATATGTAGATGCATGACCCCCCCCCATGCCTTCTACATGAAAATAATGGTTTCTTGTATGCTCAAAAATGTATTAAAATATCAATGAATGTTGACAATACCAGTGGGGCATACATGTTTTGATGAACGTGATGTGGGTAACTCTGGAAGCCAAAGGTTATGCTAATCGTGTAGATGCTTCAGGGGATGCACAACAGGAAATGTTTTAGAAATACACACTACAAAAACACCGGTGTATAAATCATAGCGGGAAATCTATTGATCATCCATAGAAATCATCAAAACTCTTGCCCGTGGAAATCAATGGGTAAAGTATGAAATGGAGTGAGATCTGTCCATAATAGTCTCTACATGCATGGGCATGTATTTCAAACAGATACATCAAGTGCGTTCACATGTTGCATGAGAATATGCATTATAAAATATTAAAAGGAAGCATTTTCTACAACAAAAGAAAAAAACTCGCAGCCATGCCATAGATTAGCCTTATCACTCTTCTGCAGAAAACTAGTCGAAGATGGGAAGCGGGGGCAAAGAGCGAGCAAGGCAATTTCCGCCAGAGGAGCAACACAGGACAATGCCGAGGTGAAAACAGACTATATATGGCGAATTCCACTTCTTCATTCACTCCTAGTCCTTTCTCCCCCCCCCCCAAAAAAATGGTGTGTGTGTGTGTAATGTTAGCCCAGAGCTGATTAAAAGAGGGAAAGTGTGCCAAGGGAGTGGGAAATGCCCTCTCACTGTCTCCTTCGCCCTCTTGCTCTCCACAGAGCCAGGCGAAGGTGTCAGCCACAGAATGACAGGAGCCGTCAGGCGTCTGCCAGCGAGGCACGTGGGTGAATTGGGGCGGTCAGCTGTATCAGCGGGGGCCATCAGCACGTCCTGCTGCCTATCAGAACTGTGCCTGGCAGCTGGGGAGATACATTTAGATAAAGCCGGCAGCAATCGTTGATAACAAGTCCCTCAAATGTCAGGTAGGATAAAGGGCAGCATTGATTGCTGCCTCCCAGCCCGCTTTTCCTTTTCTTTGGCGCTCTATTTCCCTCCCCCACCTTCTTTTTTGTTATTATAGCAAGGACTGGCGGGGGGATAATCTGCCTGCAGAAAAAAGGCCGTTGTGCGGCGACGCGTCCTGTGTTAGTCGCTAAAGAGAACATCAGGAAAGCCCTGCTGGATCAGACCAAGGCCCATCAAGTCCAGCAGTCTGTTCACACAGTGGCCAACCAGGTGCCTCTAGGAAGCCCCCAAACAAGACGACCGCAGCAGCACCGTCCTGCCTGTGTTCCACCGCCCCTAAGATAATAGACATGCTCCTCTGATCCGGGAGAGAATAGGCATTCATCATGACTAGTATCCATTTTCACTAGTAGCCATGAATACCCCTTTCCTCCATGAACATTTCCACTCCTCTCTTAAAGCCTTCCAAGTTGGCAGCCATCACCACATTTTGGGGCAGGGAGTCCCACAATTTAACTATGCGTTGTGTGAAGAAATATTTCCTTTTATCAGTTTTGAATCTCTCACCCTCCAGCTTCAGCAGATGACCCCGCGTTTTAGTATTATGGGAGAGGGAGAAGTTATCCACGGTTCTCCAATTCCTTTCGCCTCGCTTCATCCTCGCCCCTCCCTCTTCCCCCATTTCCTTGCTTTCTTCACAGCTAATTTCTTGCCTTTTGCTGTCCATTGTGGTATGAGTGTTCAAAAGGAAAACCCAGGCTGGGGACTTCCTGACCAAGAGGTCCGAGGTAATCAAAGCTAAATTGTGCAGCCCCTTCACTTTCTGCCTCCCCCCCCCCCACATCTTCACTGTGAAAATGGAAACATATCCCTATTTGGGGACCGTAAAAGCCAGAATGGCCTGCAACAGCTCAGAATGGTGATTTTAAAGAATAACTGCCAACCTCCAGGCCATGCCTGTAAGGCTAATTGTACAAAAAATAGTTCGTTGAGATTAAAATCTTCTCCGCCAGAAAGTGAAAACACTTATATAAGTGTTGTCGAAGGCTTTCACGGTCAGAGTTCATTGGTTCTTGTAGGTTATCCGGGCTGTGTAACCGTGGTCTTGGAATTTTCTTTCCAGACGTTTCGCCAGCAACTGTGGCAGGCATCTTCAGAGTAGTAACACTGAAGGACAGTGTCTCTCAGTGTCAAGGGTGTAGGAAGAGTAATATATAGTCAGAAAGGGGTTGGGTTTGAGCTGAGTATTGTCCTGCAAAAGTATTGTCCTGTAAGTATCAAGATAATGTGCTAATGAGGCTTGGCTTCCTGCCCTGAAAAACCTCCAGACAAAGACAACATTCAACAATAGCCATACAGATTAGCTTTGGATTACACACATTAACAGATCACTTCAGGATACAATGGTTCCATATTAACATACCATACCCTCATTAGCACATTATCTTGATACTTACAGGACAATACTTTTGCAGGACAATACTCAGCTCAAACCCAACCCCTTTCTGACTATATATTACTCTTCCTACACCCTTGACACTGAGAGACACTGTCCTTCAGTGTTACTACTCTGAAGATGCCTGCCACAATTGCTGGCGAAACGTCAGGAAAGAAAATTCCAAGACCACGGTTACACAGCCCGGATAACCTACAAGAACCAACTTATATAAGTGCCTCAGAGAAGAAAAGGTTTGGGTTCCTGTTATCATGCCTGACTGCTCTGTGCATCCATCATCCAAATAGAGACATCACCTAAGCTTCATTGTTTGCCCATGCTCATGGCTTCAGCTCAGTTTTGGGACCTGATTTCAGATCATTAAAATTTCAGCTGAACAACAGCTGACAAGAGCCCACTGAGCCAAGAAACAGAGGTTCCAGCTTTGTATTAAGATAGATCTAGCTATCGATCAAAAGGTTGATGAAGCCCATAGGGGTGAAAACGTGGAAGTACAATCCGGAAACCGTTCCTTTCTATTCTTTCTGGCAGAGAAGATTTTAATCTCAACGAACTATTTTTTGTACAATTAGCCTTACAAGCATAGAACATTTTTGCTTACTTGTTGATTCAAGATTGAAGAAATATAACAAGCCGTTGTGTGCAGTTAAAATTCTTGTAAGAATTCCTGTAAATATATTGCGTCGTTCTAGTAGTCACATGGGTGGTAGAGTTCACTGTAGTATTAAGTTATATAATTTGTAATTTGTGTCTATAAATTTGTAACTTGCATGTATTTATGAGCCTTGTGCTATTCATTTGTATTAACTGACATTATAGCATAAGTGTTTTTTTCCCTTTAACCTCCAGGCCATAGCAAGTAATCTCCCGCTATTACAACTGATCTCCAGCCGATAGTGATCAGTTCACCTGGAGAAAATGGCTGCTTTGGCCATTGGACTCTATGGCATTGAAGTCCTTCCCCTCCCCAAACCCCACCCTCCTCAAGCTCCACCCCAAAAACCTCCCGCCAATAACAAAAAGGGACCTGACAACCTTACCCAGCAGGCTTCATATGGAGGAGTGGGAAATCAATCCCGGCTCTCCAGATTAGAGTTTGCTGCTCTTAACCACTACATTATGCTGGCTCTCACCTAGCACCTGATAATAACAGTTCTAAACCAATTGTAGCCTATGAATTGACTTTGAGGGGAGACCTATGCAGAGTGCATTACAATAGTCTAGTCTTGATGTTATCATGATGTGGAAGCAGGTTGCTAGATTGGCTGAGTCAAGGTAGGGGGACATCTTCCGGGCTAAATTAAGTCAGTAGGAAGCATTTTTTTGCAGCTGCATTAACTTCCTTTTCCAGAAGTAATGTTGGATCCAGTATAACATCTAAGCTCTTGACAGACTCAGTGAGGGTCAGCTGAACCCCTCTTTTGCAGAGAAAGTCATGCTTAAACCGTCACCAACCACATCTCTATAAACAGACATTTGGAAGCTCATGTGGAGGAAAAGTGGCTTGGGGGAATGCTTTGGAGCAGAGAATGAGTATTGAGCACCCCTCCCTCTGCCATTTCTGCCCTCCACACCATCACAACCCCAAAGAGGCTCGACTTTTTAAAAGGCCACTGGAGTGTAGTTAGGCCCAATAGTGAAAGGTGATTGAGTTCAGCTCTGTAGCACAAAGACGGCCCTCATTGGACTGAGCATACGTTCTGTACTGTGTTGTCCTCTCTCTTTTTAAACAGATGTGGATTTCAAGCCAAATTTTTGCTTCAATAATGAACAGACTGTTCCCAGCTATTAGGGAGAAAATTGAGATCCTTGACACTTATAATCACCATTTTAATTATTATAATTTTAGAAACATGTACAATGCCAATAATAGGACTCTGAAACAAAAAGCACGGTGTCCCCAGAGAGATAAATGACAATGGGATTTGTCTCATGTGCTTGCTGTAATTGTGGCTGGCTGATCTGATGCAATTTTGTGCTTTTATATTTTTAGTCGATAGCATTTTCAAATGTGAAAGGCTTTATGAAAGATAGGCACCAAGGGCCAAATCCTGCTACTGCTTGTGCTTCTGCAGGCATTCACAGAAATTGCAAAATAAACTGCTTCAAGGCTGTGCAATTACTGCAGAGCCACTTGGAAAGAAATGGCTGACTGGGTAGAACCAGCTACAGAGTTCTGGGATCCCTCAGGAAACACATCCTCAGTGGATCCCCTTCAGCGGAAATAGGATAATTCCTTTTTCTGATGTTCTAAAGTACTCCAAGCAAAGCATGGTGGCATTGTTCTCTTTGTTGACCTTTGCTGGACAAATGACCGATCTCTAGGGTTGCCAACCTCAAGGTGGTGGCTGGAGATCTCCTGCTATTACAACTGATCTCCAGGAGAAAATGGCCACTTTGGAAGGTGAATTTTATGGCATTATACCTTGCTGATGCCCCTATCATCCCCAAACCCTCCCCTCCTCAGGCTCCACCCCAAAATTTCCAGGTATTTCCTAACCCAGGTATTTCCAGGTATTTTCTGACAACCCTACCAATCTCACCACCCTCTGGAGGCAACCACAGCAAAACACATACATTATATATAAAAATATAATATACAATAAAACTTAAAAACATTAAAAACCAATTCCCATTTGTTAACCAATTGAATAGTTAAAAAACAAGTGAAGTTTAGCACAAGAGCATAAGGCCACAGTGGGCCTGGAGAAACAGTCAGGACCCCTTATTTGAGTTGGTAATTGCTAAGTACTAGCTGGAGATCTCCTACTATTACAACTGATCTCCAGCCACTAGAGACCAGTTGACCTGAAGAAAATGGGTGGAGCTTGAGTTCAGAACATCAATGGTATTCTTGAAATTAGGTGAAAAAGAAAGGTAGAGCTGGGTGTCATCCACATATTGGTGACACCACAGCCCAAACCTCTTGATGACCTCTCCCAATGGTTTCACATATATATTAAATAATGTGGGGGATAAGATCAAACCCTGCTGAACCCAACAAGTCAACAGCCATAGGACAGATCAGGAATCCCCCAGTACCACCCTCTGAGTGCCCCCCAGATAAGAACTCGAACCACTGTAATTTGCTGCCCTCCAGTCCCAGTGCTGAGAAGCTACTATGGTCACTAGTATTGAAGGCAGCTGAGAGGTCCAGCAGAACTAGCAGCACCCCATCTAGTTCTTGGTAGAGGTCATCAACCAAGGTGACCAGAGAGTTTGCTGTTCCAACCCTGCCTTGAATCCAGATTTAAATGGGTCCACAAAACCAGTCTCTTCCAAGTACCTTTGGATCTGAGAAGCAACCATCTACTCAAGTACCTTGCCCAAGAACAGAAGATTGGAGACTCATATGTTTACATATGAGCTATGGTATGTACAGACCAAGTTGTATAACAGCCAGAGCATACAATCTGTATGCCACAAAACTGTCTATATAGATTACACCATCTGAACCTACTTGAATTGGACCCTACATGTGCATCCCCTTATGCATGTTTATGTACAGCGCATAGAAGCCAGGTGCGTCAGGGACACAAGGTTGACTAATCCCCTACTGCATATTGAAAATGATTGTTTGTCATATGTAGTACATCAAATGGATTCTTCACAGGGATATGAACTTAAATTCTTTGAATGAAAACTGACGGTATTGTAATGATTATGAGAAGAACTCATGCTCAAGTATTAGGGCCACTTTATCTTTAAAGAGGCAATTCTGTTTATACCAGGGTTTTCTGCAGCAAACTAGAACAGTGTGAATGGCAGACAAGTTTCCAAACACAAAATATGCATAAACCAGGGCCTGACAGACAATCAGGGCTTCCCAGCATGTACATATGGGTGTCCAGGAAAATTGATCTGCTTTTTCCTGTATTATAAGTATGCTGCATGAAACATTGTGGGAAATACAACTGCTGCATAAAAAGTGAATTTTTTCAGAAATACTGAGATGCCACGTGCTTTCTATACCACACCTTTTTCTAGTTTCCTTATGCTGAACTTTAAGTACTAGAGTATTATCTGAAAATAACACAGTATCCATCTCTTTGCTGATACTTTCTCTTTGTTTCTCTCAGCATTGCCCCCTTCTCTTTCTTCGCCCAGCTCTAACTCTCTCTTTCCACTCCTCTTCCCTGACTGATTTATACACTTTCCATAGCAAGGCTTTGCAGCCACAAGCATATTGCAAGAAAAAAAAAGGAGTTCAAAGGAGATGGAGACAAAAACAGCACACACTAAAAAGAGAGAAAGTCCTGTTATATTCAGTGCCTGACCATAACAAGGAAAATATCTCCCCCTTACCCGTTTGTGCCTGTGGAGGTTAGAGTTTCAGATTACTATCTGGGAGACCCAGGTTTGATCTCCACTCTGCCATGGAAGCTAGCTGGGTGTCCTTGGGCCAGTCACACACTGGAGAGAAAAAGGATCTAAATCAGGGGTGTTGAATTGAATTGTTATGATGGCTGGATATGACATAAATGTCACTTGGGGGATTAACGCATGGGCAGAATGTTCTTGGTTCGCTCCTCCCTTATCTCACAATATTTTAATCCGAGACTGGATAGTCATATGCATGACGCTAGTCCATCCCACTATAAGTCCGAAGCAAGTAGCTGCTGGAGGCTCCCCATGCGTTTGAGCCACCCATATAATGTGGGATAGTAGGGGAGTGACCGCCGTGTCATTGCCCAAGGATTGGCTGAGGGGTTATCCAATCAAAGGCCAATTCTCCCCCCTTTTTTTCTTGGGACACCAGCATTCCGGTATACCATCGTGATGGTGTGAAGCACCCCCCCCCGGACAGGGCTGGTCGGGGGGGGGGGCGTCTGTCTGGCCTGGAGAGGGTCGGGGCTTGAGGCACCTCTTCAGCCTCAGACCAGTCCAAGGGAGAGTCTGAGCTTTCCTCTCCCTCGGAGGGTATCCGGGTGGCTCTATGCTCAGCCAGCCTGGGTCACAGCCTGCTTCCTCCCTGGCTACAGCTCTCCTCTGGCCTTTTATACTCTTCAGGCCAGAGAAGCTCCCCCTGGAAGTCCATAAAAGGAGCTGTCCTTCCCTGTCTCATCACTTCCTTCCCTGTCGCATCACTTCCTGTCCTTCCTAGCCAGCAGCGCAGCTCGCACCTGCCCTGCCCTTGCTCACCCACAGCTCAGCTGTAGGGCTGTCAATTCGGTTCGGCCCGAACTGAAAAACAGCCAAATTTCCCCTGATTCAGCGGTTTTTAGTTCGGGACGAACCGAACTCAAAAATGGCGGGAAACCGGGGGAGCCGAATTCAGTGAGTTCGGGAGTTCACGAATAAATTCAGCAAATTCGGGGCGTCAGTAAGCAGCATAACCGTCAGTAAGCAGCATTCTTCTCCCCCGGCCAATTGGTGGCCAAGCTGGGTCTCCTTCTGGCCAATCAGTCAGGACTGAGTACTGGAGGAATCAGCTGCTGCACGGCCGGGCCGGGGAGAGAGAGAGAGAGTGAGAGAAATCCTCATGGGGGTGCTTGTGCACATTCGCTCCTTTCCGTGGCTGCAGGGGGCGCATTTTTGGGGGTACAGACCCCAAACTTTCAGCGGAGCTTCAGACAAGCCTTCTTAAAAGACCCCCCAAGGTTTGTAAACATTGGGTCAGGGGGTCCCGAGATATGGGCTCCACCCCTTTTCCCTCCCCCCTTTTCCATTTCCGTGGCTTGCAGCATAACTTCAGACAAGCCTTCTTAAGAAACCCCCCAAGTTTTGTAAAGATGGGTTCAGTGGGGACAGAAATATGGGCTGCCCCCATTTTCTCTTTCCGTGGCTGCAGGGGGTGCATTTTTGGGGGTGCAGCCCCCAAACATTCAGCATAGCTTCAGACGAGCCTTTGTAAGAGACCCCCCAAGTTTTGTAAACATTGGGTCAGGGGGTCCCGAGATATGGGCTTTCCCCTTTTCCCTATTGGGATGAATGGATCACCCGATACTGTATGCATCTCCAGAGCAGCAAAACCTTCTGTGCTTAAATGGAATCATATTGGATTACCCAGTCCTCCTCCCAGCCCCTCCTGATGGAACAGAAGACAGCCACAGTAAGACCCCTTTGGGGGCTTTAATCTATAATTTTTCTCCTGTGTGTGTGGGGGGGGGGGAAGCAGAGTCTGTGTATGTGTGGGGAGGGAGCAGTTTCTGTGGGTGGGGGGGAGCCAAAGGGGGCTTTTGCCCGTTCTGCCTGGGGAGGTGTGCCCCCTGAGTCTCTCTCTCCCTGGTTTGAGGGGGGGCTTCAGTTGTGTGTCCTCAGGTTTTCCCTCATTCATAAGATCGGCTAGGTCTATTTTGATGCTTGCTCAAAACTGGTTTTCAAATGGTTACTTAAAGAATGCATTTGCCTGGTCCCGGGTCCGATGCAAAAGGGGAAATTCCACCCCCTCCTGCTCATTATGCATAGCTAGCTGCCTCTGTCCCTTTCCATGGTTTGCAAACTCCCAGGTGTCAGATGTTGCTTTGCATGGTTGCAAAGGTGTTGCTTTGCAGTTGCGGGTGTTGCTTTGCAGTTGTGTTGCTTTGCAAACTTCTTAGCACCTGCCCCTTTCTCTCATCAGCTGTTTGTCGGGGCTGGGAGCTTTGTGCGTAGGTGGCAAGTTCTGCTCAGAGATGCACATTAAGGGTGGGGGGACCCCTTTCGGGGCCCATATCTCAGCCCCCTGACCCAATCTTTACAAAACTTGGGGGGGGGGGTCTTGCAAGAAGGGTCCTTTGAAGCTCCGCTGAAAGTTTGGGACCTCTACCCCCAAAAATGCCCCCCCTGGAGCCACGGAAAGGCGCGGTTGTGTTTTTAATGGCTTTATTCGGCCGAATTTTTTTTCCGAACTTTGAATTCGCGCCAAATTGCACGGACCCGAAGTGGGGGAGTTCGGACTTCGGCATATCCCGAATCCAGACGGGTTGAATTCGGCCGAATCTGAACTATACTGAACTTTTTTTTTTAACAGCCCTACTCAGCTGTTTGTCGGGTCTGGGAGCTTGAACAAAAGGAGGTTAGTAGCGGGCTAGTCATGTGATTACACGCACGCCGGCATTCCGGTAATGTAGCAAAATTTTAAATAGTAGTGGTTTAGCATGAAAAAGATCGCTAGAAACCAGGGATTGCTTAATCCTTTGTGTGTGTGTGTGTGTGTGTGTGTATGTGTGTGTGTGTGTGTGTGTGGCTTAATTTGCACCTAAGGTGGGTCCGATGAGCACCCCTTGGACGGTCATGCGTTTAGACCATGGGAATTCACTACTTTTAAGGCACAAAGGTGAGGCAAATTGGCCATGCATTAAACCGCTTGGTCGGGCCGAGCCATGCCTCGCCAGCCCAGATCGAGAGTGGAGGGGGGTGGCTGCCTTGGCTGGCTCGCAGGCCGGATAAGCATTCTTGAGGGGCCAGATCTTGCCTGCAGGCCTTATGTTTGACACCCCTGATCGAAATTGTTTTCTGCCCCCACTGTGGATCAGAATTAGGTTTGCTAACCTCCAGGTAGTAGCTGGAGATCTCCTGCTATTACAACTGATCTCCAGTCAATAGAGATCAGTTCACCTGGAGAAAATGGCCACTTTGACCATTGGACTCTATGGCATTGAAGTTTCTCCCCCCCCCAAACCCTGCCCTCCTCAGGCTTCACCCCAAAAACCTCCTGCCATTTGCAAAGAGGGACCTGGCAACCCTAATCAGAATGCAGTTTAACCAATTAACAACCACATTTAGTTGGTCTGTGCTTAAAACCACAAGATAGTGAATGGGTTAATGGCATAGATATTGCAGAAAGGCTGTGGTTTAATGATCGTTAATTAGATCCTGTGGCCTTTTAGCACTTCATTTTCAAATTGTTATACAGTTGGAGGGGGGCTCCCTTCAACATGGAGTGATTTATCCGGTCTGGGTTGGGGAATTTGATAAGTCATTGCTTGCAGCTTCCTCTTGTCTCTGATTTTTAGATCCCAAGCCCTGTCACATTAGCTGGTTTCCTTGACTTGCTGCTGGTGTTCTTCTGACAGTGCTGTTCTGCCCTGATGGAGGCATCACTGCAGGGCATTTGTGCCGTGTCTGCAGTGACAGGGGCTGACCCTTAAAGCTTGACTTCTTCCAATCACTTTGAGGGGACTACTAGTGAACATCTGCCTGGGAGCTGCCACGTTGCTGCATCCCAACCTAAGGCAGCATCTTAGAGGTGTGGGCAGCCTTCGGAGGAGGCAAACGGGGCTTAGCTTGACCTTTGCACAGGGAAGGAAGATTTTGCCCCTACCGTTCTGTCATTTTATACTCTAATCACAGCAGTTCTGCCACTGATTAGGTTGTCATATTCTAAAGAGGACTGTAAGATACTGCTGTCCAAATCAACTGTGATTAGACAGAAAGAATTTCCATCTCCTTTCTGACTGAGGCATTGTCTGGCTATGTATATTAGCATTTCATCTGCTTAGAAGATGTCAGCAGCTACCAAATATTCTTTGGAAATGTATTTTTTATTGTTATAAACGGCCTGTAATTTTGTTAAAGACTGCTGAATGTTTTCCTTTCCTTTGGGGGGGGGGTAGATGCCGTTGATCTGAGCTCCTTGCTTTGAGAGTTCTCACTGTAACAGAGAGCCGAGAGAGAAAAAGATAGATTGTCAGAATTTCGTTCCATTAGAAGGGAAATTGTTCTGGGCAGTGATGAAGAGGGTGACGTCCACAGAAAGAGTGGTGAGGAGGCTGAAAACCCGCAGGATGCAATCCCTCTTCTTCCTCCCCTCCACATTGGGGCCATAGGCTGCCCAGTGTCACCGTCTGCTGTTTGCCAGCCCTGCTCGCTGTCCTCACCGCCTCACCTGGCTACCGCCTCCATCCAAGGCTTCACACAGGCTCTTGAGATTGGTACCTTGTAGACTTGCCAGGTTTTATACTACAGCACTGTATCTATAGCAGGAGGCTTCCTGCTGCAAGCCACCAGCTCCCACCACTACTTGGTAGGCCAGCACGACTAAAATAATTTTAAATCACTTTTGCCGTGATGTTGTGAGGTCATTTCCAGGCCAAACCTGGAAGCGTTGTCATGCTGCTCTAAGATTCAGCAGAAACTCTCTGGTAAAACAGTAGCCTTTCCACTGGATCCTAGAGTGGCCTGACGTCCCTTCTGGGTTCAGGCCAGAAATGACATCATAACGCCCCACCCCATATCCATACCTCCCAGCCTCTTGCTGGTTGCCAGCCACATGTGGAAGCACATTCATTGCTAAAATGATTGGGAAGGTTACCTCCATTATTAAAAATAAATGTAGAAACTGCATAGATAGTTGTGGCTGGTCCTGTTGTACAGATTTTGCAATCTGCTGTGGGGCCAGCTGGAGTTGCCAACCTCCTGGTGGTGGCTGGAGATCTCCTGGAATTTCATTTGGTGTCCAGGTGACAGAGATCAGTTCCCCAGGAGAAAATGGCTGTCTTGGAAGGTGGACTGTATGACATGATACCTCTCTGAGGTCCCTCTCACCCTCCCCAGTCTCCACCCCCAAAATGTCCAGGAATTTCCCAACCCAAAGCTGGCAAACCTATGGCCAGTAGTAGGGTTGCCAGGTCCCCCTTCACAACTGGTGGGAGGTTTCTGGGGTGGAGCCTGAGGAGGGCGGGGTTTGGGGAAGGATTTCAATGCCACAGAGTCCTATTGCCAAAGTGGCCATTTTCTCCAGGTGAACTGATCTCTATCGGCTGGAGATCAGTTGTAATAGCAGGAGATCTCCAGCTAATACCTGGAGGTTGGCAATACTAGCCAGTAGTCATATGCCTATTGTCTTTGTAATATTTAAATATAGTTCCTGTGTAGTTATTGATAAGACAAAGATTATTTGCCACTATCTTTCTAACAATTGTTGCTGTGCAATGGCAAATAGACAATATTGTGTATAAGTAACACACTTTTACATAAATTAAGAACAGCTTCTATGTAAACATGGTTATCTCACGTGTGTGGAGTCATTATTTTCCTGTATGCAACCCTGCTTTCATCATGACTCTCACTGTAAGGCTTCTTAACCTTTTTAAAATAGATGCGATGAGGGAAGTTAAGTGTATTATGTTTTGAGAGCTGCACAACAAGATATAAGGCACTTCTGAGATTAACTAGGAACAATTTATTTACAAAGCTATTTGGAAGCTGCAGGGCAAAACTTAAAAGTGTGCAAAGTTATAAACCAATTACAAAAACCTATTTCCAGATTGTCCTGTTGGGCCTAGCTCTTCCTGTGTGCTTGAGATGAAAACAGCAAACCATCTTAGTGTTGGGAAAATGCAGTAAAATGCAACAATGTACTCATACTTTTGAGATTTTAAGGAAAGAAAAGGATGAACAATATTAAATGTTAGATGTATCGAGTCTTCATAGAAAGGGACGAAATGACCTTGTATGCAATTTCCATTTTTTTCTATAAACAGGAGTGTTGAGTTCTTTTGGGGTAGGATTAGTGATATTTAGGGTTGCCAACTGCCAGGTAGTAGCAGGAGATCTTCTAATTCAGCTGATCTCCAGCCGATAGAGATCAGATCACCTGGAGAAAAATGGCCGCTTTGGCAATTGAACTCTATGGCATTGAAGTCTCTCCCCTCCCCAAACCCCACCCTCCTCAGGCTCTGCCCCAAAAATCTCCCGCCGGTAGCGAAGAGGAACCTGGCAACCCTAGTGATATTACTTCTATACTCTGCCATTAAAATGGATGAGGCAACATGCCTCTGGCTGAAGATTGTGAGTATAATTAGGAAGGAAAACTGTCATTATTTTATTTCGGTTTGTTTATCTTTAATTACTATAAGAGGCACTATTTTAATTGTTTTTCTTGAGCACCAAAGTGTCTTGGGCCATCTTTGGTCCAAAGGGTTTTGCACAGCAAATGGGATATTCAATTTATTTGTCATTGAATTCCAGCCTTACACAAAGCAACATCACAAACTGCTTTTGGAAACTCCGAAAATTCTCAAATGAGATTGGTCATTAATGGCATACCAGGGTAGAGAAGACTGCTATTACGTGCCTACCCAACCAGTACAGTCATCTTCCGATGCCCTACTTTGGGTGCCCCGTCTTCTGCAATTAGGCAGGTGGCAATTAGGGTTGCCAGGTGGGTGGTTTCAGCAAGCAATTGCCCGCCAGTCCACCCGACTGCTCTGGAGCAGATATTGTGAGCGCAGCTGCATGTGAGTGATGCAATTACATTACTTCCGAGTTTATCCCCAGAAGCGCCGCATCACCATGGCTGCTTTAGCACTCAAACCCAAAAGTTTGCTAAAGCAGCCGCTGCGATGCGCCGCTTCCAGGGTAAACCTGGAAGTGACGTAATCACATAGCGCACAGCCATGTGCAGTTGCCCCCACCCCCTAAAACCTCCTGCTGATGGAGTGGGGGGACCTGGCAATCTAGTGGCAATCCAGGACAGGGCCTTCTCAGTAGTAGCACCAAAAACCTGGAATTTTCTCCCCAGGAAGATTAATCTGTGCCATTCCGTTGCCACTGGGTGAATAATTTTTTTCATTTGTCATTCATTCACTGATCCGTCCTCCTGTCCAATATTTTAATTGTTGTTTTTGTTTTGTATGTAGTTTAGCTCTGGTTTTAATTGTTTTTAATGATTTTTGGGTGGCTTTAATGGTTTTTAAATGTATATGTTTTGATTTATTAGCTGCCTTGGTGAACCTTGTGAGGGCACAAAGGTGAAATATACATTTTTTAAAAATAAATATTCAAATAACCAAGTTGCAGGATTATGTTGACCATATTACAATTAGGAAGCCCAACTGCATGATATAGAGTTGATACTGACATGTCTCCATTTCCTATCTACTTGAGCCCTACCCCTGCTGTACTGTCTAGTCCGCTGCAGGCCTTTCATTACTTAGCGGACAGAGTTACTATTCCTCCCATCAAGGCAACCATTTATCAAACAGAAGTGTTTTTCCTAGTTCATCATGGACTCCCAATGGCATCATGAATAGGGTTGCCAGGTCCCTCTTCACCACCAGCAGGTTTTTGGGGCGGAGCCTGAGGAGGACAGGGTTTGGGGAGGGGAGGGACTTCAATGCCATAGAGCCCAATTGCCAAAGCAGCCATTTTCTCCAGGTGAACTGATCTCTGTTGGCTGGAGATCACTTTTAATAGCAGGAGATCTCCAGCTATTACCTGGAGGTTAGCACAGTCAAGGCACAAAATTACAAAATTACAAAATTATTATTAGTGATTAGGACAAATTACAAAAAGTCAACATAACAACATATACTATCCTACTACTATATTACATATATACAAGATCTTCTAAATGTCAGCCATACAAGGTGTACAAATATTCTTAGTGCAGATTATGCAATTGTGCAGTTATTCTTATGGTATGGTTGAAAAGTCCAGTTTAAGTAGGATATCCAGAGAATGGTATAATCCAAAAAGAATGAGATGGGGGACGGCCGTTTCAAGATGCTTTCTTCAGCCCCATATTCAATCCTATGTTCAAACATATAATATAAATATCGCTAACATACTAATCCTATCACAAATATTTCCAGAAATTTTTTAAAATTTACATACTCACAAAATCCTGTTATAAAATCCAACTCATGGTAATTTGTCTTCAATATTCAGTCCAACATTGCTTCAGATTAAGTATCAAGTCTTGTTATCTTTAAAAACATGAATTGTCTTTAACACAGTGCATACACTTAGCTTTTTAGCTAAGTCAGTTTACAGAAGCCATAAATTATTTTCACCTGTTGCCTGACGCCATGTGCATTCCTAGGAGAGCAGCTTAGCAGCCTTGCGGCGCATAGAGAGCGGTGCTATCTTTAAAAACTTTTAAGTCTATTGTCTTTCTATCATACAGGTATGTTTATATCTGTTCCTTTTTGATTAATTACTTTAAATGATTTTATATAGAAAGGAAATACAATCATTCAACATGAGAAAAAGTTTTAGATGTCAAGTCTTTATTTTATTTACAGAAATTATTGTGCATGAGACCTAAGATGAACGGCTGAAGAAGCTGCTATCACAGCAGCGAAAACGCGAGGGTTATCCGGGCCGCGTTCTCGTCTCTTTCGTCTCTTGTTTCCGTTTACCTTTAAGATAATTTTCAAATTTGCCTGAGTCAATATTGACTGTAATAAGTCACCGATAATTTTTGTACCAAGCAGCCTTTTGGAGCTGTATTGTATGTGTTGTTGCTTCATTTGTAACTGTTTGTATTCATTTGTATTCACACTTATTGCACTATTTTATACTAATAGAAGTACGTTTGCATTATAGAGCCTAGTACTATTCACAACCTGGAGGTTGGCAACCCTAGATACAGTTTGTTTTTCTGGTTTCCCAGTACCTTCAGCACTGCTGAAGCAGGTTTTGCAGTGCCAGGGAGGGGAAGAAGACTGAGCCCTTCTACTCAGCTGTGATTTTCCTCACCACCATCATAGCTCCAGGGAAAGCAAGAGTCCCTAGGATGGTCAGAAAAAAAATAAGAGTATATAGCATTCAGTAGTTTCAGTTTCAAAAAGCTTTGCATAGATTACAATAATAAATCACTTAAAATAGCTGTGCAAGGTAGGTAAGTGTTGTTACCCTCATATTATAAATGAGGGACACCAACGCAGCTTGTGGCTAACGTCCACAGTATACATTATATTTAACACACAGTCCCAATGGAGTTCCCTGTGGCAACTCAATTTAGAAGCACCGCAGGGCCCAATTCTGGTTGGGAATTCAATGTGGGAGAGGAAGGGCTCCTGCATGCCCCCATGCTATTTTCCTGATCCACAACAGAGTCAAAGCATAGAAGAAAAATGATGGTGCAGTGAGAAAAAAATGGTTTATTATATTCACCACACAGGTCCCTGTGCCAATGTGCAGCAAGATTTATAGTTATACCAGTTGCAAAAAATCTAGACCCTCAGACTTGAAACTATAGCTCCACAGGGGAGAGTCTAGATGTTTTGCAACTGAGGTGACTGTCATGGGTCAGACTGCTGAGGCTTCCTCAGATGAGGAGGAAATAGAGGCAGAAGGCAATGTGCTCACAGAGAAGGAGCAGCAGACAGAAGTCAGTGTCAGCAAGAAGGAGCGGTCACAAGTACAGGAGGATTCACTGTGCTTGGAGCCTTCCAGCTCAATGACTCCAGCTGAGCCTGATACCCCACAACAGTGGTCGGCAAACTCATTAGTCAAGAGAGCCAAATATCAACAGTACATTGAGATTTCCTTTGAGAGTCAAATTTCTTAAACTTAAACTATATAGGTAGGTATACTGTTTATTAACTTAATAAAGTTTAATTAAAGTTTTAAGTCTTAATTAAACTATAGGTACACTGAATAATACTTGATATCATACTTAATAATGATTTTATTGATTGATAAAAAGTAAATTGTAAGTAAGGTAACCATAAAATTAAATCATGACAATGACTGACAAACACTTAATGTGAACAATGGCCTTGCATCTCCTTGGAAAGTTTGGGTAAATCAGGTTTGTATGTTGTTGTTTTTAATTTTAAGCATGATTCCAGGTTCTCATCAATAAGACGACTTCTCAATTTACTCTTGATAAGGTTCATGCTTGAAAAAGATTGTTTGCATGAATATGTAGAACCGAAAAGGGAAAGAACAGCAAATGCTAGTAGAGGAAGGGAGGGGGAGGAATGGAGAAAGGAAGGAAGGAACTGGGAAAGGAAAGAAGGAAGAAAGAAAGGGGGGAGGGATGGAGAAAGAAAGAGGAAGGAAGGAACTGGGAAAGGAAAGAAGGAAGAAAGAAAGGGGGAGGGATGGAGAAAGAAAGAGGAAGGAAGGAACTGGGAAAGGAAAGAGAAGGAAGGAACTGGGGAAGAAAGGATGAAAGGGAGGAAGGATGGAAGGAAGAGTGGGGGAGGGACAGAAAGAAAGGAAGGAACTGGGAAAGGAAAGAGAAGGAAGGAACTGGGGAAGAAAGGATGAAAGGGAGGAAGGATGGAAGGAAGGAAGGAAGGAAGAGTGGGGGAGGGACAGAAAGAAAGGAAGGAACTGGGAAAGGAAAGAGAAGGAAGGAACTGGGGAAGAAAGGATGAAAGGGAGGAAGGATGGAAGGAAGGAAGGAAGGAAGAGTGGGGGAGGGACAGAAAGAAAGGAAGGAACTGGGGAAGAAAGGCAGTCTGGAGCTGGACTTTTGGGAGCCGCCTAAGGGGGACGAGGAGGAGGAAGGCGGCGAGGAGGAGAGTTTACCCCTTCCCAGTGGGCCGGTGATTAAGGAGCGAAATCTGCCCCCCGCCCTGGAAGTTCCCCCGCAAGATCGCAGCCTGGCAAGACGCAGCCTGCGCGGGGGGCGGGAAGGCAATGCGCCGGACCAGCTCCAAACTCTCAGTCTGAGGCGTGGGGAGGGTGAAGCGAGCTCGGTCCTGGCCCAGGAAGCATCATCGCCTTCCCCGCCAGGGGCCAGGTGTAGCCAACAGGAGGAGGAGGAGGTGGGGAGTGAGAGGTCACCCAGCTCCGGTCGCCCATAGAGACAGAGGAGGGAAGGCGGCGGTGGCCAAAACGAGGACTGGATAGCCACGCCTCACTCCTCATGGTGGAGAGAAGGAAGGGAGGAGGGAGGGAGGGAGGAGCCCCCTCTCTGCCAAACAAAGGCGCACAGCCGGGCGACAAGAAAAGATGGGGGGTGGCAGCTGAGGGGCTCTTGTCGTTCTCCGGCCGCCACCGCAATGGTGGGAGGCGGGGACGGCGCTGGGGCGAGGAGGAGGAAGGGCCACTCCTTCCTCTCTCGGAGACCCTCCCGCTGCTTCGGCTGGCCTAGGGCGCTGCTTCCGCACGTGGGAAGAGCCGCACTCAGGGGCCCAAAGAGCCACTTGCGGCGGCTTGGGAGCCGCGCTTTTGCAACCCCTGCCCCACAACAAGCAGCATCCCCAGAGGTCTCACCAAAGCCACTGGATCAGAGGAGGAGACGGGTTCGACTGGAAATGCAACAGCGGCACCAGAGTGCAAGGTTGCAAGCCCTGCATAGAACCCTTCCTGACAGTGATGACGCAGAGCAGGGCTGAAGCACATCACCTGGCTGAGAATGTCAGATCAGCCTAATTGGCAACAGCTGGCTCTGCTACAGCAGCGTGATAAGGGCCTATTTAAGCCAACAATCGGGCTTGGCTGTTGTGGAAGCAATTTGTTTGCAACCACCTCCTGTGTTAGCTGTATCTTCTGGCTATTCTCTGAACTCTGGCTACCCTGACCTTGGAACTGATCCTGACCCTGAATCTGGATTACAGTGGCTGTACTCTGGGAACATTATTTACTAATGTGCAGGAGATAAAATTGCACTCACCCCGCTTCTGTTAGTGGGATTTTTCTGCAGGATCCAAGCCATTCACCACAAGTACCCAGTGTGATTTCATTCCTGACCCTCTCACAATCATCAGCTGCCCATTACCTCACCCGCACCTCACTGGGCAAAAGACTTTCAACTCAATGCAGCTATCGATTTGTCATTCTCATCTTTTCATACTATCCCAACTGTGAGTCCCAGGAAATCAAGTCTATGCTTGGCAAGAAGATAAGAACAATTGCCTTGCTGAATTAGGCAAGCCATGATGAATGAATGCTGCCTAGCTCATTGTAGATGTTTAATAAATGATATATTGCAGGAATAGTAGTAACCGTAGTTTTACCTCCATAGAACTGTTAGTGGTGTCTTGTTTCCCAGGTCCTGCAACTGCAGTGTCCTCTGCAAGTCCTAAAGTCAAGGGAGGGGGGAGCGAAAGAGAGGGGCTGATGATAGTTCTCATGTATCACAAGTCCAGAAACTGCTGCCAGACTTTTTAAAAAAATGCTTAAGTATAGCACGACTGCAAAAGGAATTCAATATTCCATTCTCCAGAGTGAGCGACTGATCAAAGAGACTAGTTCTGAAAAGACAAACTCTCCCATTCCACCTGTGCTAACTTTATTTAAGACTGAGAGATCTTTGGGGAATGCGAATGACAAAACTCTATTTCCTTTCAGGATCAGAACAGCCTTCTTACCTAGGACTCGCATTCTTTCATCCCTTTTTTAACTAAGGGGCCAGCCCTCCCTTAATAAACCTTCCACATGGGCCTAAAACTCCTTAGCTGTAAGAAGACTAGGGGCGAAAACGCATGGTCGCTTTAGCCTCCTTTATTCTTTGTTTCAGCCAGGATCGAATGCATGCGCTTCGCCGAATGTGCGTTCGATCCTGGCTGAATCCTGGCTGAAACAGGGAATAAAGGAGGCTAAAGCAACCATGTGTTTTCGCCCTAGGTTAAGCTGTACAAAAAGAGGTTTTTGCAAGAGACAAGTCACCATGTGAGTGATTAATGTATCCTCCAGTTTCCTCCAGTGCCACTGATGGTGTCTCATCAGCACTACAAACCTACCACACATTATCATAGGTTCTCCCAAAGAATCCTCGGAAGTGTATCTTGAGAGTCCTGGGAATTTTATTAGAGATCTGTGCTTCCTCACGCAGAACACCTATTTCTGGAGTTCCCAGAGTATGATTGTAAGATGAGTAGGTCTGATCCTTGTCCGATCCAGCAAGGCACTTCTTAAGTATGCATATAGACAGAATTCCCTTATAGATCATGAGAATGCACTCTGCCATTGTACACTTACACCAGTGATAGATGACAGAGATTTTTTGGGAGAAAGAAAGTCATATAAGACAGCCAATCCATTTGTGATACAGCCTTCGAAAATAGAATTGACAGAGATCACCATCATTCTTAAAGGTAAATTGTAGCATAGTTTCAGATTGAGGCCATTTGGGAAGGGAAGGGAGGAATTAACCCTTCAAGCCCTGCATCATTTTACTAATTGAAAGTAAGCTTTCAATACTATACTTGGTGGTGGAAAATGCATTCAAGTCACAGCTGACTTATGGCAACTCAGTAGGACTTTCAAAGCAAGAGATGTTCGAAGGTGGTTTGCCATTGCCTGCCTCCACGTCATGACCCTGGAATTTCTTGGTGGTCTCCTATCCAAATACTAGCCAGGATCAACTCTACTTAGGTTCCAAAATCTGTATTTACCACTTTAAAAAATACTTTTTTGAAAGGCCTGTCTCAGTTCCTCTCTAAAACTGCTAATTATAGCACAAAGAACTTGGTTTCAATTGGTGAAACTGAATGGGGTTTGAATTATTATATCCCTTCCTCAGGTCCAGCAAATGGACAATGGTTGCTTCCTGGGATTCTTGTGAAGAATTCCAAACTGATCCAAATCACAGATGCATACATGTGCAGTTTACATTCCACAGATTAATTTAAGTCCATCAAGCAAAGATCTGAAGCCAGGACCTAAAGCTGGTTTATTAACCACAGTTAACTATGGTTTTGCATGACATCTAAATGCAGGCATCTGGGATTAATCCTGTTTTAATTCTGGTTTGTTCTTTAGCGTAACCCTCACAGGCAATGGAGAAGGTAATGAAATCAGTATTTGTTGTGGGAAACTAGAAGTGGAGTCTCTATGGAGTTGAATCCCAGTCCCACAAACTAACCTTTCTTAAAATAAATCATGGTTTGCTGTTCAGACCCAATGAGGAACTCTGCAAAGGTTTCAGTATTGGTTTGCAATCTCTGAACGAGGCTGAACTCCAAGGAACTTTGGCTTTCTTGTGGAAGTTACATGATCTCTGTTTCTACACTGTATTGCTAGACCCAATATTCCAAAGAAAATATCAGAGCCTTTCCAGGATAGACTACCCCCTTTTCCAACAGTTGCTGTTCCTTTTCCTGCATAAACATGGTCTTGCCACGAGTCTAACAATTTGATCAAGAAGGTTATCAGCTACTGGCCATTTATTCATGGTCAGTTTTTATGTTCACTCAAAGCTCTTTTTTAAAATGCGACTTTAAAAATGCCTATTCACGGTCCCCATGCAAAAGGAGAAATTCCACGCCCACCACTCACCTGCTCTTTTGTTCCTGATTGCAGAGTCATTAGCATGTGTATAGCTAACGCGCAGCTGTTGCTTTGCATGGTTCTTTGAGGAGGATTCTTCGAGGCAAACGCCAAAGATCGCGTTAAGTGAGCTCTTTAGTAATGCGAAGCAGGTATGTGCCGATTTCGCAGTCACTTCCGGAATGACGGTTCGGCATGTAAAATGCAAAAAAATATGCGGGGCAATTCAGCCTAGAAACCTCTGCTAATTACCATGAATAAATGGCCACTGTGACTGTGCTTCCTTGGCTTCCTTTGGGTTTTGTTATTTGGCACAAACTTTCACTTTCAGCACAAACTCAACAACTTTCTTCTGCTTGCTAGTGGACTAAAAGAGATAATGGAAAAACCTCACTATTAACCCATTTCAGATAACTCTGGACGATCAATGCCAGGAAATCCAATCACATCTTAATTGTTTTTAATTAAAAATAGTTTCACCCCCCCCCCATGCATTCATTGTTCATACAGTAGCCATTGTAATCTTTGAGTTTGCTATATCGTGCTACAGTTATTGCTGAATGACAATAGAAAATAGAATAGTGCAGGAATGGAATGAGTTTTTCAGAAAGAGAAGCAAAAATTCTCAATGTAGAATTGGATGAAATGATAAGACTCCCTTATCCAGAGAAAGCAGCTCTACATTTTCTACCATCTCCAAATGAGGCCTTCAGCAAAGGATTCCTTGATAAAGGTGATTCCTGGAAAAATCAGCTCTTCTCCCTCCACTTGTGGAGACACAGTACTATATGCTCTCGTGGGCTACTGATATCGCAAAGTCATCTGGTAGGTGATTGCAGCATCAGCAATCAAGGCATTGGAGGGTTATAAATGGTATGACTTTCAGAGCTTATCAGATACCATAAAGCTTGTGTTTAGATAGGAAGGCAGAGAATGACAGAGGCAGCAATCACTGGGTTTACACAGCCAAAGTTAGGGAAGGAGAGAAAGAATGAAGGAAATACACCACGATTTCAAGGGAAATAAACAAGAAATAAAACAATCACTCAAAACTATTTGTTACCTATTCCTAGACTGATTTGATATATTCTTCCTAGTTAATTTTTCTACAGAACAAGATTTTAAAAAATAGTTGAAAAAGTTATAAATTGATAGATCACTTTGGTCAGTTCTCTCTGCTTAAGTGCAATTATGCTGCATGTGCTTACTGTGGAATGCTGCCCAAGGACAGTGGTAAATGTTTCTCACATGTGATAATCAGGACTATAGCATCCATCTCTTCAACTGAAACATGCCAATTTAATTTTCACCAAAAGGTGCCATACTAAAAAAAAAAAAGCATTGCAAATTGCTGGAGGGGAAATTAACTCTAAAGTATGAAGTAAACTATTATAGGGTGTTGTTGTTTTTTCCCAACAAGACAGGGGGACTGGGAGGGGGGAGGAATTGCAACTATATTGTATGTGGATGGTACAAACATTCCAGTAGCCAAACCTTCAACACCAGCCAAGAACTGATAGATAGTCAAGAGGTCACCTGGGAAGTAGGAAAAGCTGCCTATTAACACTTCTTCCTCCATGTGGTATTCTTTTCTCTCCATTCCAAAGCAAGCAGAATACCAGAATTCCTTTTATTTGCACTGCCCAATGTATATCAGTGAAAGCAGCAATGGGCAAGAGAGAAATGAAGAAACGCACAAAGATGGGTAAAAGCAGTATCACCTAATTCCATACCGCTGTTCAGGTTTATTATGTAACTGGTAACTTTTAAAAATGTGCTAAAAGATGGGCTTGCATCATAAGGTTGCTGGGATATTTGGTTAATGGCTGCTGGACACTATGGGGCTTCATACTGATGCCAGATATTCTGAATCCTCAAGCCGGTAGGTCTGTCTGACCTCCAGACTCCAGTTCTATCTCTGTACATTCCCTCTAGCGTTTAAGAGTCAGGACCTGCTAAAATATCAGAAGATGTCCACAGTATAGGCTGTTATTGATGGTTTGACTTACTTAGAAATTATAGACGTTGATTCAGCTGAGCCTGTGCACTTGGACCAGAATTCCCCTGTGTGTTTTACTAATGACAGCTTTACAAAGAAGCAGGTGGGAACCAATAGATGCAGCGACTCTGTTTAAAAAGCTATCGTTACTTGGAGAGGAGTCATCAAAGAGGATACATTTTTCTCCTGGGACAAGACAGGCGCCAAGATCTCAGTCTTAACAGAGCTGAAGAGAATGAGAGTTTTGCAAATGCAAGAGAACAGTCCTTGGGCAACTCTGTCCTCTGCTTCCTAAGCAAGGACAGAAAACTGTTTCTCAAAAGGGCAGAATTATTGGAAATGCTCCATTAAAATTGAGACTTAACCCACATGAGTCACTTGCGACTTCCCCGGATTACTCCTCAGTGTTATGATTCACCTGTCTAGATTCAGCTTACCACTGGGGTGTGTTCCTACTTCCAGTTTGTCTCATGACATCATAATGCCTGCTTTTGTTTTACAAGTTCCCAGACTAAGTTATTAAGGGGAAAAGGTGGAGCTATAAAGCTCCTCTGTTTGCTCAGTTACAAGCTTGTGTGTGTGTGTATTTGTGTGTGTGTGTGTGTGATGCTTACTTTGTCATCAGATATTGCTGTCAAAAAGAAGGCAGCAGTCTGGAGTAGTGGATGCTGTTGTGTGGAGGCCAGAGGTTGTCAACTGTGAAGCTCATTGTGTGGCTTTAGGCGAATCCTTAGACCTTAGCTTGCTGGGGTAAAGGGAAGATGACTGGGGAAGGCACTGGCAAACCACCCCATAAACAAAGTCTGCCTAGGAAACGTCGGGATGTGATGTCACCCCATGGGTTAGGAATGACCCGGTTCTTGCACAGAGGACCTTTACCTTTTTTACCTTAGACCTTGGCTGATTTTAAACTACTAGATTATTGTGAAGGCAAAGTAGGTTAAGAATTTTTGGAGGGCTTTATATAATTAAAAATAACATCGTTAACAATAATCTATTAAAAGCAGTGCAGTGATACCACAGCAACTTGAAAGTCAGGTATTAGGTGAAGATGATAGTGATAAATGGTAACAAATGAAATATTTTCAGAATGTATATTGGCCACCAATCTCTTACTAAACACAAAGGGGCTCAGAGAAGCATCATGATGTATGAAAACAGTTTCTTTTCAATATATGACATGGCAGCTATGCCACTGGTCTTCAGCAATTTTGCAGAAAATACAGCATTGCTTCACCATGTTAAGTGAGGTGCAAAGTGCCATTGATCTTTCCAACACTTGCAGAGAAGGGCTCTGATTGGTCTATATTAGTTATGTTTAAAGGAAATGGTTAACATTTGTCTGAAAATGTATTTATTTAAATATTTATATCCAGCTTTTCTCCCCAATGGGGACTCAAAGAGGCTTGCAACATCAATCTCTCCTCCGACAGTCATCACCTTCCCTGTGAGGTGGGTTATTAGGCTGAGAGAGAGATAACTGGCCCAAGGTCACCCAGCAAGCTTCTCTGGCAGAGTGAGGATTCAGACCTGAGTCTCTTAGATCCTAGCCCAACATTTGGACCACTACACCATACTGGCTCTCTTACTATGGCCCAATACAGTATCTTGTTAAGGCAGGGGTGGGGAACGTCAGTCCCGTGAAATCATTTGGTCTGGCCTTTTGTGGCTCCTGGCAGATCTCTAGCTCATAAGGATCTAAGATTGGTGATCCGCACCCTATCACGGACAAGAATAGCCTCTATTCAAGGCAGATGTGAGTTTGTTTTGCTGAGAAAGGGAACCTTTTTCTCCCCTTGCAGAAGAGTCATTAGCTATGGAGCTGCTAGGACCGCCCAAGAAACTGTGTTAACCCTTTCCCACCTGGGCCATGGTCAGCTAATTTTAAGTTGATAATTCTGTATGGCCCGCGAATGATGTTATAAATATCCAAATGGCCCTTGGTGGAAAAAAGGTTCCCAACCCCTGTGTTAAGGTTTTGAAAATACTCTACAGACAGATGACAGCTAATCTATACGTAATGACAATCCTGAAGTAGCCTGCTGAAGCACTTCCAGAGGGAACTGCCTCCCAGAACATCTGTGGGTGCTGCCTCTTTCTAACCTTCAGATTTCTCCTCAAAAGCCCTGAACCCAGGGGCTCAACTCACCTTTCCACCTGAAACAAATGCCTAACTGTTGGAAGTGAAGGACTTTACGCTGTCTCTTACCTCAGACTCCAGAGGAGGACTTGACTAGTGAGTCACACAGAGAGAGGGGACAAGACACAGGGACATCCTTTTCTCTACTGTTCTAAACTATCCTTTTAACATGCAGAGTGCTACTTTTAGGGAAACTTCCTTCCTTCCTGCTGCTTCTTCACTCTCCTCTCACACACAGGCCTGGTCCTCCATCTTGCCACCATGAGGGAAGGATGCAAGTCCTGGATCTCCCTCATCCTAATTAGTTAGGATAGGAAACTACACTTTTCTCTATCCTATCCAGGAATGGATTTCCTTCAATAAATGAAGCATTTTAGTTGAATGAAAAAGGGCTCTGAGCAACTTTGTTCCTGGCACACACAGAGGTTTGGATGAGCTTCTCTGCGCACAATAGCCTTTGTGCACTCTGCTAATTTAACAAGGATTTGGGCGTAACGAAGCCCTCATAATACCAACTCTGACATCATGCACTCACCTGTTCTCACACATGTACTCAACCTGTTCTCTGTTACTGTGATCTTGCTTCCTGCCTATCCTCTGCATTGTTTTCCCCCTTCAGCATTTGTAACAGGCTGGGACGGACAAGGGGGTTAATCTGCAGCAAGCTCACAGAAACCAAGAGTGGGCGTAGGGTTGCCAACTGCCAGGTAGTGTTTGGAAAGCAAAACCAGCACACAATTTCAATGCAATACAACTATAATAAAGTGCAAGGTGATAAGTGAATACTTAGCTTACAAAAGAGACAAGTATATACAATATTTACAAAATGCAGAATGCAAAGTACAAAGGTACAAAAATCCATCCAATTGGTTCTTCTGTTCAGGTAAGCATCCTTAATATTGTATAGTATTGCATATAGGTGTAGCAATGCTACAGGTAAGTGATTGTAGTCCACGCTTAAACAGCTGAAAAGGGGATACAAGGACGTGTCGTCTAGATCGGTATCCCCGTTTCGCCGGAGGCTTCATCAGCTGATCAATTTCATTCAGAGAAATGATAATTGCACAGGAATAACATCCTCATATGTACCACGTTCCAATGGACAAGGCGGCTCCGGGTAAGTTCAAAAAAACCTTTTTGAACTTACCTGGAGCAGCCTTGTCCATTGGAACAATGAAAAATACGGTAGGCTGAGAGAGGAGTCTAAGATTTGTAACCAGCCTGAGAGGAGGCCGAGAGAGATTCTGAGCTGGGGAGCGAGACTGAGCCGAAGCGTGGCTGTACTCGGTCAACCTACGGGGTTCTGTAAAGCCCAAGTTATTAGAACACCCAACCTGTGGAAGTGACAGGAGGGAGAACTGGGCGAAAGAGGGCCCTTTCTCAGGCCACAAAGGGGAATTAGTCTCTGAGGCAGAGCTATTCCAGTTGCAGGGTGGCGTGGAGGATTACTGCCACTGGTGGTGGGGTAGTCAGTGAGAACTGGAAGAGGGATTTTTGGATATTTCCCCACACTTCTGGGAGTTCTCTGAGGAGAAAGGGAGTCAAAGGGCGAAAACGCATGGTCACTTTATCCTTCTTTAATCCCTGTTTTAGCCAGGATCGAACGCACCTTAGGTGAAACGCATGCGTTCGATCCTGGCTGAATCCTGGCTGAAACAAGGATTAAAGGAGGATAAAGCAACCATGCG
This sequence comes from Euleptes europaea, assembly GCF_029931775.1. Lineage (NCBI taxonomy): Eukaryota > Metazoa > Chordata > Lepidosauria > Squamata > Sphaerodactylidae > Euleptes > Euleptes europaea. The sequence goes on along the minus strand of NC_079318.1, from coordinate 18,784,898 downwards.
TTTTTGCCCAAAGTCCCTCCGCTTCTGTTAGCCAGGCTGGGAACAGAGTCTGTGAAACTGTGTCTGTGAGGGTTCAGAGGAACAGGACTAAGCTTGAAAACTAACAACTGAAGGAACATAACTTGTGAGAACATCTAAGCTAAAGACATCTTGAATAACATCTGAACTAAGCTATCTCTCTGAAAGCATCTCGGGTATATATACGTGGTTTTGTGTTTCCCTCCAATGCCGCCTTTTCCTTAAAATCCATTTTGTGAGTCCTGTTCGATACACTTCCCTGTTCCGCTTGCTAAAGTTAAGAAGCCTCTTGTGTCAAATTTCTCTCTGAGGTAAATACAGGTGTGGGACTAGAGGCGGCGGAGAAAAATAATCTCCTCACAATACACTCAGGCGAACGCTTTCCCTCAGCAGATTCAGTCAGGCTGAGAGAGTGGGGTATTAAAGAGGGTAGAAAGAGGGGGTGCGTCATACGGGCACTCTGGAAAGTTAAAATGACCCTGGAGCAAGAAAGGATAAGTAGCCCACTCCTGTGGCACCACAAGCAAGCACAACAGGGCTCAGATCTGGGCAAGGGTGCCAATGGCACACATCATTGGGATCACTGGCAGGGATTAAGGACACATTCAGACAGGCTTTTACCTCCGTTTTGCTGCTAAAGTAGGGCTGCCAGGTCCCCTTTCTCCTCCGGCGGGAGGCTATGGGGCTCAAACTAAGAGGAAAAGGCCGTGCTGTGCTCGGTGTGTGCGCGCGCGTGCACGTTTGCCCGCCGACCCTCAGGTGGTCCGCGGGCAGAGGGGCAAATTGCTGGGGGTTTGCCTGCCGCCACCGGGCACCTGGCAACCCTATGCTAAAGTGAAGAGGGCCTGTCACTATCTCTCACCCTAACTAACCTCACAAGATTTTGTGAGGATAAAATGAGGGGATATAGTTTCTATTATTGCGACAAACGAAAAGAGAGGGGGGGGGGAGATGATGCTTAATTTGGGGTCTCATACCATTTAGTCTACCGTCACAGCAGAATGCTTTAGATCTGGATTGAAGTTTTTGAATAAAAATTCAGATTTGTCATTATAAAGCAGCTTGAAAAGCATGATCACATGCTGTTGGACCTGTGACTAAAATCCAGATAATTGGCGAACTATGTCTAAACCCCTCGATAATAATATTAGAGAAAGGTTATGAGGCAAAATGAGCGGCAGCATTAAGGCAAAAATTGCTCATTTTTGTCAATTTTGTCAAGGGTTTAACTTAGAAACTTGTCTAGCTTTATAATATTAGTCCCAGAAGCCCAGCTAAGCTGTCTGGGGGAGTTCATCATGGGGAAAGGAGTGTGTTTTTCTCCATTTAAATCAGCTGCCACATTTTAATTAAGGCCTTTGGAAGCTCATAAGCTCTTGTAAAAAGTTACTTGAGGCTGCTTAAGTAAGACAATGGTGACTCATTTCTCCCCACATCACCCTGGCTTTCAGAAAAGGAAAAGCGGGTGGAGGTGAAGATTTATAATAAATATTATTTTTTAATGCTGAAACAACGATTGGGTATATTATTATCTAGAGAAAACTGTAGCAAACACAACGCGTGCTTGTAGTTCGGCTGATTGAACAGTCCCAAGCTTAAGCAATGCTTGTGATGTTAAGTGATTTTTTTTAAAGTACGAACTATTAAAGTAGATGAAAACCGTTTCAAGCCAAGGGGTTCTTGTAAATTAGCATTTCTTTTTTCTTCCAAACTTAAAATATGGTTTAAGGAGACCTATCAAAACCACAAAAATAATTAAAAAGCAAGGGCTTGTATGGTTAGTTAAGAAGGAGAAGAACAAGAAGAGTTGGTTTTTATACCACCCATTTTCTCTACTATTTTAAGAAGACTCAAACCAGTTTATAATCTCCTTCCCTTCCTCTCCCCACAACAGACACCTTATGAGGTAGGTGGGGCTGAGAGAGTTCTGGGAGAACTGTGATTAGCCCAAGGTCATCCAGCAGGCTTCATGTGTGGGAGTGTGGAAACCAACCCGGTTCACCAAACTAGAGTCTGCCGCTCTTAACCACTATACCACACTGGCTCTGTGGTGGTGGTAGACATTGTGGTAGGCACACAGGGTCAAAATTCCAAGTCAGAAATGCAACAGAGTGGTTGGCCTTATCTTTCACTGTAGTCTACCCTGCAAGGCTGATCTGAACATAAAAATAGGTAAAAATAACAAACCAATGCCACAGCAAAAAAAAAAAAAAATTAAAAACCAGTCCTGTCACGGTGGCATAAATAGCCCGGGCACCGGTGGGGGGGCGGCAATGCCAGCGCCCCCTTCCTGCCCTCCTGAGGACTTTCATCCTCAGAGGTCAGGAATGGGCTGTTAATATCTTTTGCATTTCATCATGTATTTTTATCCAACATTTTCTTGCTTTTTTTACACGTCCACCGCATGTGGTAAAATGTTTAATCTGTATTCTGACATTTCCAGCGCTTCCCATTATAATCTTTGTTGGCCCTTGCTGTCTTTAGGTGTAATATACCATCTAAAAACATTTTATACCAGTTCTCTCTTAACATCTGACATTCTGTGAACTTTATTTCTTTAGTCCGAAAACTCTCCCACTGATTCATATGTATGTTTCCTCCAAAATTTTGCTTTTATTTTATGTGTTTGTTTTTTAAAATTTATAGCCCGCCCTGGCCAGCCCAGGCTCAGAGCAGGTAACGACATGTTAAAACCGTATAAAACCATAACACTTCGAACTTAAAACAGCAATAATCATAAAACAACTATAAATATATCACGATGGCACTCATTCAGGTAGAACTGTAGGCCCGGTCAATCGGTTGAGCCCCACAAGTAAACAGAAGGTAAGGTAGGGATGGGGAGGCCAGCACCAATGTAGACCAGGCAATAGCTGCCTTAGACTGTACAGCCCTCAGATAGGCTGAGCTCCTTTTCACAAGGGCAGGCCCTTCTTGCCACTGGGCTGGCCTGGCCTTGATTTGTGGGGGGAAGCCATTGCCCAACTGGGAGAAGTCTTGGTAGCCATAATGGCCAATCTACTCCTTTCCTCCAGATCCCGTCAAAGCAGAATTTACTTAGATCAGGGAATTTGAGCCCTTTTCTTCTATTCTCTAAATTTTGCTTTAGCACATTTCTAAAATACACCTAGTTTTAAGGGGAATTTCCTGAACTGTCATATTTCCACTTGTCAGCACAAATGGAAACCATATTATTCATTATTGTACACAATGGCAATTTATTATAGGGCAGAGGCATTACAAAAGATTTCCCATCTATTAAAGCCATTAAGTAGTTGCAAAGTGCACAGGCAATTAGCAATTGGGGCTGCTAAAGAATGAACAAAGAACCAGAGTTAGATAATGAGACAGAACTGATATCAACTTCTTATGCATGAAGATTTAATGTTATCTTTTTCCTGCACCTTTGCCTTTCAACTCATTGGGTTCTGTCAATATTTCATACTGTATAGCACTCTCCTTGCAGGAGAATGGAATTTACAGGAGAAGGGAATTTGTAACGTAGTTTAAAATATAAGGTATTTGCACTGCATCAGATCAATTGACTATTTATTATCATTCCTGTATAACATGAACTTTCTTACCAACATCTCATGGTTCTTGGGGGGAAATCCATTTTACCTTTAAACTGTAAATGTCAGGAAAATGAGTCAGGGATCTCATAAATTCAAACCCTGTACTTTAGCGTTGTTCTATGCCTCTTTCTTGGAAATGCACTAACACCATTTACAATTATTACTTTCTCTATGTTACTAAAGAAGTGCCGGACGGTTTACAGCATTAATACACATTTTCCAGGAAACAAGAGTGATTCCCAAGAGGTGCTTTGAAAACTACCCCTACATGATGAGAATTTTGGGTGTACTCTCACCAAGTTGCCAGCAATGAGGTCATAATAACCAGGGAGCTCAGATATAATGGCTTAAGTGATGTCAGGTTATGAGAACAACTGGACCTGGATGAAACAAAACAGAATTAATGCTTTTGTGGCTGAAACTCTTAGGAAAGTCCTGCAACAAGCAACAATGTTAGCAGGTTTAGCTACCAATGAAAAACAACGTTGGAGTCCTGTTGATTATTGGCTATAGACAGGCCGTATGAAGCAATCACTATGCAATTGGATTTAAACCAGCCATTATTCATATTTTATTTTATTTCTATCCCGCTCTTTCTTGAGCACCGTCAGGTTGAGGGGGCTAACCCAAGAATTATACAAACATTTTTGCTAATAGACATCAAACATGCTTAAAACACAGAAACAATTAAAAACCTAATCTTAATAGATGGCACCAAAATAATAAATCCCCCTTATCATATGGATGGGTAGTAGGGGACCCAGCCAAACAACAGGGGGCATAAATCCTCTAGGGGTCCAGCAGGGGAGACCAATTGTTGTACAACCATCACTGTCCTGAACCATAGGCCTCGTAGAACATCTCCGTCTTACAGGCCCTGTGGAAATGAACAAAGTCTTGCAGGGCTGGGGTCTCACTCGACAGAGAATTTCACTCAGCTGGGGCCAGGGCTGACAACGCCCTGGCTCTGGTCAATGAAAGCCGGATTTGTTTGGGGCCAGGAACCACCAGCAGGTTGGTTCCAGCTGAGCGCAGCACTCTTGGGGGGTGTATTGGGAGAGGCGATCCCACAGATACGATGGTCCCAGACCATTAGGGCTTTAAAGGTCAATACAAAAACCTTGCATCTTATCCAGTATTTAATCTGGAGCCCATGCAGCTGATGGTCATTGGTTATATATGTGCTTTCCAAGAGGTCCCCGTAAGGACCTGTGCTGCTGCATTCTGGTCCAGTTGTAATTTCCAGAGCAACCTCAAGGGTAGCCTTGCATAGAGTGAGTTAAAGTAGTCTATCTTAGAAGTGACCATTGCATGGATCACTGTAGCTAGATCAGGGCAAGATAGGTAGATTGTCCGCTGCCTGGCCTGGTGAAAATGGTAAATGCCTTCCTGGCAGTTTCTGTGACCTGAGCCTCCAAAGAAAGGGAGGCATCAAGGACCACACCCAAACTCCTGACAGAGGCAGCTGGTTTAAGCTGAACCCCATCAAGAGTTGGGAGTCAAAGCTCTTTCTACGGGTCTCCCAGACCCAGCCACAGAACCTCCGTCCAGTGGATTCAATTTCAGCTGAATCTGCTTCAATCACCTCACCACAGCCTCCAGGCACATGGCCAAGGTAACTGGGACAGTGTCCAGCCGTCCGTCCAAAAACTGATATAGGTGTCATCTGCTTATTGATGACATGCCAGCCTGAAGCTCTGAACCAGCTGGGCGAGGGGGTGCATGTAGATATTAAAGAGCATTGGGGAGAGAATTACCCTTGTGGGACTCCACACACCAAAAGGTGTCATGTCAAGACTCTCTCCCCTAGTGCTACCCTCTGTCCCCAATCCTGGAAAAATGAGACCAGCCACTGAAGGGCTGTCCCATGTATTCCCAGATTGGCGGGATGGTGAATAAATAGATCATGATCGACCATGTCAAATGCTGCTGAAATATGTAACAGCAATAGCAGCACTGACCTGCCTTGATCCAGCTGTCTCCAGAGTTCATCTGTGAGGGTGACCAGCACAGCCTGCATCCCATGGCCAGGCGCCAGACTGAAATGGGTCCAAGACTGATGTCTCCTCCAAGAAAGTCACAGCTGTTCTATCACCGCTCTCTCAACTACTTTACCTTGAAATGGAAGATTTGACACTGGGAAGTAGTTAGCTAGATCCAAGGGGTCTAGGGAGGGTTTCTTCAAGAGCGTTCTTACCACTGCCTACTTCAATTTCCACGGAAAAACACCTGAGTTCAGGGAAAGATCGCTAATGTTCTGTAGTGGAGCCCACGCCCCTTCCACATTGGCTTTAGCCAGCCAGGATGGGCATGGGTCCAGGAGGCAAATGGTTGGCTTCACAGCAGACAGAATCCTGTCAACATTTGTCTGAGTGAGTTGGCTGAATTGGTCCAACATGACTAGAAGATGGCCATGAGGCCTCCAGTTCACTTACTGCATCAAAATTGGCGTGGAGGTCGCATTGGAGCATCAAGACTTTGTCCATGAAATAGCTTGCAAAAACCTCACAGCCAAGGGTCAATTTGCTAATTTTTGCATATCCTCCAATAGGGACATAAGGGACCTAATTACTCTAAACAATTTAGAAGGATGTGAGCTAGAGGACACAATGCAGGATGCATAGTAATTCTACTTTGCAGCCTTCACTGCCATCTCATTGGATCTCATAACCATTTTATAAGATGCTGTTGTAGCTTTATCGCAAGTAAAAGTGTGCACTCAGATATGCCGAAAAAAGAGGCACGATTTTAATGGAGCCAAAAAGACAAAACCGAAAAAGCTGGATTTTTCTGGATTTTTCAGGTTCATTATCTTTGCAGAGATCTGGGTGGTGGTGGTTGTGACTGGCAACAACCCCACCAGTCAACAAGCACACAAAGCAGCCCTGAGTCAACACAGGCAGCCCCAGAGCCCACCATCAAGGCACAGATGACAACAGGGTCACCCTTCAGTAGCCAGTGACCAATCAGTGTCACAACTGACTTAGTTAATAACGCTCCAAAAAGGTAAAAGTTCCAATGACGTGGGGAGGGTTTGGAACAAAGAAAACCATAGAGTAGATACTGATCACTTTCTAAAACTGAGTAGAAATACTGGTGGTCGGCAACTTAACTCTAAATAAAATCCACCAGGAATTGTAGCCAAATCCTGCCAAATCTATGGTTCTGCACGTCTAAAACTGCAATAGTTGTAGTATTTTATATTTTATGCTGGCCTTTGGCTGTAATAAAGATGATTTGATTTGCAATAGTTGTAGTTATAACTGTGCTTATAATTAGAATTTAAAAACAGTGTACTGGGAGCTCAATAGGGCTGTTGAATTTAAAAAAATTCGGTATAGTTTGGATTCGGCCGAATTCGGCCCGTTTGGATTCGGGATATGCCAAAGTCCAAACTCCCCCACTTCGGATCCGTTCAATTCGGCGGGACTTCAAAGTTCGGAAAAAAAATTCGGCCGAATAAAGCCATTAAAAACACAATCGCGCCTTTCCGTGGCTCGGGGGGGGCATTTTTGGGGTTAGAGGTCCCAAACTTTCAGCAGAGCTTCAAAGGACGTTTATTGAAAGACTCCCCAAGTTATGTAAAGATTGCGTCAGGGGGGGCTGAGATATGGGCCCTGAAAGGGGTCCCCCCCACCCTTAATGTGCATCTCTCAGCAGAGCTTGCCGCCCACGCACAAAGCTCCCAGCCCCGACAACAGTTTGCAAAGCAACACAACCTTGTAAAACATCACCTTTGCAACAGGGAAAACCAGAAGACACACAACTGAAACCTCCCCCCTCAAACCAGGGAGCGAGAGACTCGAGGGGGAACACACACCCCAGTCAGAACCGACGAAAGCCCCCTTTGGCTTCCCCCCCACCCACAGAAACTGCTCCCTCCCCACACACACACAGACTCTGCTTTCCCACACACACACACACACACATACACAGGAGAAAAAATATAGATTAAAGCCCCCAAAGGGGTCTTACTGTGGCTGTCTTCTGTTCCATCAGGAGGGGCTGGGGAGGACTTGTAATCCAAGATGATTCCAATTAGGCACGGGACGTTTTGCTCTGGAGATGCACAGGATCGGCTGATCCATTCATCCCAATAGGGGAAAGGGGAAAGGGGAAAGGGGAAAGCCCATATCTCGGGACCCCCTGACCCAATGTTCACAAAACTTGGGTGGTCTCTTAAGAACACTGGTCTGAAACTCCGCTCAAAGTTTGGGATCTGCACCCCAAAAAATGCGCCCCCTGCAGCCACGGAAAGAGAAAAGGGGGGAGGCGATATTTCTGCCCCCACTGAACCCATCTTTACAAAACTTGGGTGGTATCTTAAGAATAATTGTCTGAAGCTATGCTAAACGTTTGGGGGCTATATCCCAAAAAAGCGCCCCCTGCAGCCACATAAATGGAAAAGGGGGGAGGGAAAAGGGGGAGAGCCCATATCTCGAGACCCCCTGACCCAATGTTTACAAAACTTGGGGGGTATCTTAAGAAGCTTCATCTGAAGCTCCACTGAAACTTTGGGGTCTGTACCCCCAAAAATGCGCCCCCTGCAGCCATGGAAAGAAAAAGGGGGGAGCCCATATCTTGGGACCCCCTGACCCAATGTTTACAAAACTTGGGGGGTATCTTAAGAAGCTTCATCTGAAGCTCCACTGAAAGTTTTGTGTCTGTACCCCGAAAAATACGCCCCCTGCAGCCACAGAAAGGATCAAATGTGCACAAGCACCCCACACACACACACGAGGATTTCGCTCGCTCGCTCTCTCTCCCTGGCCGGGCCGCACATCAGCTGATTCCTCCAGTACTCAATCCTGACTGATTGGCCAGAAGAGGACCCAGCTTGGCCACCGATTGGCCGGGGGAGGAGAATGCTGCTTACTGACGGTTATGCTGCTTACTGACGGCCCCGAATTTGCCGGATTTATTCGCGAACTCCCGAACTCGCTGAATTCGGCCCCCCCGGTTGCCCGCCAGTTTTGAGTTCGGTTCGTCCCGAACTAAAAACCACTGAATCAAGGGAAATTCGGCTGATTTTCAGTTCGGGCCGAACCGAATCAACAGCCCTAGAGCTCAACACTCAGAGTTCCTGACACGGCACCATTTTTTTTTTAAATAAACCCATTTGGTAAGTTAAAGTTATTTTGCCATGTTGAAAATATTTCAAGTCTCCCTTGAATTTAGTATTCTACCATTTATTCAAGTATAAAAGGGCAAGGAGGAAAAACATTAATTAGACAAAATGTTATTAGCTGCTTTTTTCTCATTTCAAAAAGCTGCCATTTGCATTTTGGGCAAAGATTCAAGTTACTTCATATGAGCTCAGTCATGTTCTTCTCTAATGAAACTGGAACTAGTGAATTCATCTGTATACTAATAGCTAAATAGGCCAAATCTGAGGATACTTAAATCTGGCATCTGGAGCTGTGAACGGGCAAGACAGATCTTTCTGCAAACCTAAAAAGGGCCCCTGGTTTAAAGAGAAATGTGAAATCTAAAAAAAAAATACATTGGAGGAGTTTAAAAATCTGAAAATGATCAAAGATGCACCTGTAACTTTAAGCAACAGATTCACTCGGTGACTGTTGCTAGGTAACCAAAGTATTCCAGGCTGGGTTTCTGAGTGTAAATGGGCAGGGGGAGAGGGCAGGGTCCTTTCCAGGCCTATTTTGGCCTTTGAGGGAAGACTCATTGGGGCCAGGCCTGAGGCTTACTGCAAGCAAACAATTGCAATGGAGTTTGAATTGAAGCTAAGTGGGAAGTGAAACCAGTTCTATCTGGGAGGATCAGCTTGAAGACTTTGGAAAAAAGCAGTTTTGTGACTACTGAAGAAAAGAACCTTATTAAGGCAGTCCAGCTTTGAACTCCCCCCACCCCAAGAACCACCTGGTGGTGGAAAGTGCCATCAAGTCACAGCCGCCTTATGGCGATCCTAAAGGGTTTTCAAGGCAAGGGACTAACAGAGGTGGTTTGCCATTGTCTGCCTCTGCACCGCGAGCCTGGACTTCCATGGTGGTCTCCTATCCCAGTACTAACCAGGGACAACCTGCTTAGCTTCCAATATCAGACAGGATCAGGCTAGCCTGGGCCATCCAAGTCAAGGCAAGATTCACCTGATACCATCATTATTACTATTACGATCTATCTTCCCCCTAAGATCTATCTTCCCCCTTTGAGCTTTTAATCATATCATCTATGACTTTTTATTGTTGCTGATTTTTGAAATATATACTTTTACTGTTGACCTATTGCTAATCTACTTTTATCGATACATTTTCAAGGGAGGATTGTACAATGGGAAGGAGGGATACACATTTTTAAATAAGCACTACTACTGTCTTTCAGATCCTTTCCCCAAACTCTCCTAAAGGCTTAGAATTAAAAATGTTGCATGTTAAAACCAAAAATACGCCAGGCACCCACACACCAGACACCAATTGTTCTCATCCCTTTTCTGAACATGCAAATGCACTAGCAGCATCAGCATGAGGGAACAGAAACTATCCTGCACAACCTGTTCCAGTACCAGGCATAACCGTCACTGCTTCTGTGAGGCAATTCCTGTTTTCTTGCTAGGGTTTGGCACCGGGGAAGCTGACATCTGGAAGTGTCGACGCTCATCTGGAGCCACGGTTGTGTTCACGAATGACTTTGAACACTAACGTTGGAGTCGCTGCTTAAACAGGATGAAAAGGAGAGTCTGCTGCTGTGCTCGGAGCTGTTGTTTCAGATTGCCTTGGCACGGCGTTGGTTACACTTCCTTCGCCATGTTTACGACATGCACAGCAAGATGCTGCAAATTCCGTTTTTTAAAACGGGCAAAGGAAGGGAGTTGAGAGGCTAGCACAGTGGCATTGTGCCCAGAATTGAAGCCAACAGCCTAGACCTGGAATGCCCATCTGCTTTCATCTGTCCCTGGCTATAGGGGACTCCAGGTCTGAATGACTTCTCCTAGCAGTAAGCTGCAGCTAATTAGCTGCCCCCGTTTAAAAGCTTCACTGGCTCACTGCCCAGCACTCATAATGCTGTTCAGGTAGCCACCTCCAGCATCTCATTCAGTGGACCTTGACTGTTCCTTCACCCAGAGCTAATTGACTAAAGCGCCAAAGGTAGATTGGCTTCGCTCACCGACAGTGCAGTCTCTGGTGCTGATGTTTAGCTGCTTTTAGTTTCATGATTGTGAGAGCCAGGGTTGCAAACCCCTTCAACTGGACACTGAGCAAATGACTCTAACAGGAGCTTGAGATCCAGACATTGAGAGCAGGAGACGTCTGCTTGGGAGAAAGCTGCACTTGCTGCTTTTTGCACAGTAAGCTACTGTAAAGGCACAAAAGCAGGCTGAGGATTTTTTTCCCCCACTGGATAGTTGGCAACCTTAATACAAAACCAATCTTATGTTCTCAGTCCAGGTTCACATGATAGCATAGCAAAGCTTGGAATTATTTTAGTGATTAGTGGTGCTAAATGATCAGAAATCCAGCATGCCCTGCTCTTTTGTCTTTAGTAACTGCAAAGGTCAGCAAATAACACCTTATACTAAGTATGGTGACTCAGAAATAAGGCACACTGAGTTCAAGCAACTAGTGCTGCTTCCACACCAAGGTAATTTTCTGTGGTAGTCTGGTTGCTGGTGCTATTTTGTGTAAAATCACCCTTACAACAGATATTCCAGAGAGTGCAGGATAATGCATTTTCTCAATTTTTAGCAGTGGTTTCCCTGTTACACCTCATATGTATTTAACACCTTCACACACACACATACACACACACCGAGACCTTCAGGATTCTCCATTGACTGTTTAAACTTTTTTTTGAGGAGCTTGAGCACTGCATAGAAATAATGTGATTACTTTTAAATAACTTAAAACTTCCACATTTTTGCAGATTTCTGTGACAATCCTTCTCAAAAAGGCAGGTTGAGCTGTGGGTTATTTTCTTCTTCTTCTTCTTTTTAATGAGCATGAGTAACCTAAGCTAGGAATAATGCTATACTTTTAACAACTTTTTATTTTCAAAATCCTTGTATTTGCAGAGCCTCCAGCGATGCCCTCCCTTTTCTCTAAAAGGCAGCCGATTCTCTGATGCTAATTGTTGGACTGGCCCCTTGTGATCATCAACAAATGAAAAGAGTAATTGACAAGTAATTGACCAGCTCTTCACTGAAGTCCTGTAATTGCCCTGTTCCCCTTCAGACACACACAAGAAACGGCTCAAGCTGAAATGCCATCTTTTTTGAGGTTTAAAATAAAGCAGATTTTTGTGTGTGGAAAAAAAAATGGGGTGTTAATGGTCTGTGCTCAAATAGAGGATAACATCACATAGAAACATGAAAATAAAAACCACACCAGCCAGGTGGCTGAAACATGGGAAATCCTTAGTGTGGAAGCGGCCATGAATAAGTTAATGTGGCATAAGCCAATGGGGGGGGGGGGAAACAGAACTAGAAAACAAGGTCTGATTATTTGTTAAGCAACAGGGCCTAATTGTCCTTGTATATGAGAAATGCAGATAATGGGATTGACAAATGATAGCTTATCCCAGCGCCTTTGCCTAAACTGTTCACCAGCTGAAAGGAAACAACTCCACAGTACAAAACACCCACTTATTAGAAGGTGACCTGTTAACCCTAGAAAGTGACCCATTAACTAGCACAATGTCACAGGAATGAGGAAAGAATTCTTCGAGCTAAATCCTGCATGTACCAAGCACAGCAGAGAATGTCTTAAAAAGCAAGACCGTACATCGGAGGTCTCTGTTAGGTTCTAAGCACTCACTCATAATAAATGGCCATTCTAGTCCAATGGTAGGTAGATATCCTGATTAGATGAGGCCTTCCAAAACCTGGGAGAGAAATCTTTTCCAGAACTGCTACCTGAGCTGCTTTTAAATGGAGGGATTGAATCTAGGAGCTCTGGTATACAACACATGCACTTTGTACCTCAGACCATCTTCCCCTCGAGAATTGTTGAAATGCAGGCATCCTTGTGCTTAGAATTAAGAATTGTACTAAGTGAAACGCTGTTAAAGCAACACAGAGACCATTAACAAAAATTGTTTTCTAGGTTCTGCACCCAATCAACCACACAGTCATTTGGCTGACAGTCACTCAGCCACATAAATGCACATGCAGGAAGTGGGTATCCTTCCTTTGACACTGTCAACCTACGATGCGTAGAGGTTCAAGTTGCTACATTAAAGACTGCATCCTAACCACAATGTGTCAGGCCAAAACTGAGCATCATCATTTTTCTGCATCTTCACGCTGGGGAAAGATGCATCTGTTAAATTTCCGCCTGTCATGTAACTGTTAAAGTTGCAGAACTTTATTCAGGGAAAGAGGTGGCTGACTTAGGTACAGTTAGGTAATTTTAGATTCAGGACTAACAGTCTTTTGGGAATCCTCTTTAGATGGTAACACATTCTTCAGATGTGTACAGAAAGCACATTTATCTGTCTTGTCTTACTCCATCTCCCTGCCCCCACAGATAAGGCCACATGGTGTTACCTAATTTTATGCATATTTACTAAGAAGTAAATCACACTGTGCTCAATACAGCCTATAATTGGGCCTGCCTGATGGTCCCATGACCTTTCACCCCAAAGTCTGGCCCCAACAGCACCACTGTGTAAGTATGACCCTGTGTTATACATGTTTTAATGTAAAGCAGCTTCTTATTCAGCAAGAACTGCTAGGCCTTTAATTCCTCTATGGCAGGGGTGGGGAACATCAGGCCCTGGGGCCATTTAAGGCCCGTGAAATCATTTGGTCTGGCCCTTCATGGGTCCTGGCAGATTTCTAGCTCAGAAGGATCTAAGACTGGCGATCTGCCCCCTCCCGCGGACAGGAATAGCCTCTATTCAAGGCGGATGTGAGTTTGTTTTGCAGAGAAAAGGAACCTTTTTCCCCCTTGCAGAAGAGTTGTTAGCTATGGAGCTTCTAGGACCGCCCAATTAACTGTGTTAACCCTTTCCCACCCAGGCCATGGAGTAACGCATTCCCTCTGGACTCTATGCCCGGCTGGTGCAACAGACCATCCTGTGCCACCAGGTGGGTGAGTGCACCACCGGTTGGATGCCTGCCTGCTTGCCAGCACCTGGGGGGGGGGAGCTGAGGCAGCTGCCTGTTTGGGGCTCGATCGGCTAATTTTTAAGTTGATAATTTTGTATGGCCCGTGAATAATGTTATAAATATCCAAATGGCCCTTGGCAGAAAAAAAGGTTCCCCACGCCTGCTCTATGGCAAATAGGAAGTTGTTTGACAGGTCTGGCTTCTCTTGGGAGTGCTGCCATGACAGAAGATGCCAAACATGCCTCATCATGTAACATTTATGGGAAGATTAAAGGCTAGGCAGATCAACCCAAACACCAGATTTTATATTTTATCATAAATGGGAAAATGGCTAGTGTTCCTCTGCCATGCTCTGCTCCATGGATTTCACAACAAGCAGCAAAGGAAGTCCCTCTTTCCAAAGAGGCACTGTCATAGTGCAGGAGGTGATGATAATGATTATTATTTCTGGAAGGCCTAGAGAAACCAAGCACTGTACATTCAGAAAAACACTAGCCCTGCCTTCAGAATAGTAGAACAGCCGCACAAAGGAAGAGGAACAGACTAAAAAGACGGAGGTAGGAAATCATTTTGAGAAGACCAGAATAAAAAAATGAACTTTTAACATCTGTTTTCACCATTATTATCATTACTGTGGTGTAACAACCTCAGGCAGTATTGCTTAACCAGAAGTTATTGATCTACAAAAACCATCTGGACGATCTAGGGCAAAAACTTAGACTCAAGTAACAAAATACTTATCTTACTTCAGCTTGACTTTTGCCCCCAACTTCTCCTGTGTGTTGTTGTTGTTTTTTTAAAGTCAAGCACAGGCTTAAGGCACTGTATGTGTGTTGCCAGATGACAGTGGATCGGTGATGTTGGCACAAAGGTTCTGCCATACAAAACACCCCTTATGCTTTAAACTTGTGGCAGTTATCATCCATACCTTCATTACCCTGAGGCTAGGCTGTTCTAATAAATTCTGCATGGAGCTAGTCTTTGATAACTGGAGGAAAGATTAGCTGGTAGAGGGACTTACCTGCTTCCTGAAAGGGGGAGTGGGGAGAACTGGACATGGTCTTTCAAAGAGTTACCATTTTCAAGCAAATGTGCTGATGACTCCATTGTGGTCTACTAAAAATCTAGGATCAAACAAAAGCACTGCTTTATATATTAGGGTTGCCAAACTCCAGGTAGCAGCTGGAGACCTGCTATTACAGCCGATCTCCAGCCGATAGAGATCAGTTCACCAGGAGAAAATGGCCACTTTGACCATTGGACTCCATGGCATCGAAGTCCCTCCCCTCCACAAACCCCGCCCTCCTCAGGCTCAGCCCCAAAAACCTCCCACCAGTGGCGAAGAGGGGCCTGGAAACCCTTATATATATGTGTGTGTGTGTTCGCAATAAGTACAAAAACTATAGAGCTCAAAAACTAGGATTAAACAAAGTCAAAATTTAAATTCGCAGAGCCTTAAAGCCAATTGCAAAATTTTTGATACCTTGTCTATTGTGGCAGGATTTTGTCCAGGAAAAAAAAAAAGTTGTACCCTGCTCCAATTAAGTAAGAGTGGGTTAAGGAATTTGGCTCGAATGTCAATATTAGAAGGGCAATACAGAAAAGCATATTGTAAAAATTCTACACATCTCTGTCTGCAAGGGCAAGGTCTACTTATATATGGGGTTTTCTGAAACCTCCCAAATGGCACAGCTGAGGGTAGAAAATTAAACCTTGCGATGCTTTAAAATGACCATCTGTGTGTCCAGTCCATTATCACAGGTACAACGATGTCATACACTACTTTGCTTCATAAGCCACTAAATCTACCTTTAAATTGCAGCATTTGACCATGCTTGTTGATTCTTTTCTGCAGGGAAGAACCTTTAAATATTTCTCATGTAAAGAAGGTATAATTTGTTGTATTTATCTATTCAGGCTCTTAACAAAACAAAAATTAGTTTGCAGAAGTTTCAGTGATACGAGGAAAGCTGGGAAGAAGGGGGAGAAACTGCCCAGATCACAGGCTCTTTTTTGCAGGCTGTTCTGTCATTGCTTTTAATGACTTGGCATGTACAAACCTGTCAGAAATGAAAGAGAATTGCCTTTATCTGGATACCTGAGCGAGCCTAAGCAGGTCTACTCAGAAGTCCATTTTATTCAATGAGGCTTATGCACAGGAAAGTATTCTTAGGACTGCTGCCTTATCTTTCTAAAACTCTCTTCTGGGAAGGAAGAAGTTGCCAAATCACACTGTTTGGTATCTTATTAAATAAACACTATTAATTTTCTTTTCCTCAAAGTACTCTTTTTGCAGCCTTTAGAATGGGATAATTCTGTGTCCTCCTTAGTACCTGTCTTAATTTGTCTAGGAACAAAGGCATGTTAGATATTTTTGCATCTATTTATATTTTTTGGTCAGTGGTTTCAGTTCATTGTTTTTCACTGTAATTTTTGTGGATCTATTTGTATTGTGTATGCATGCTGTATGGTTTTTAAATGCAATTTATATGCCCAATGTCCACCACTTATATGGATACTAGATGTATCATGCATCATACTGATTTACAAAATAATATTTTGCTCTTGATGCACACATGACTAAGAGAATAAGCTACCTCTCTTGCTACTGATGAAACAAATCATAGGATGTAATGACCTCAAAACTGTAATGGGCCTTGTGGTTTTCCATAGAGTCTTTCATGCACACATGCCTTTTCTTGGAGGTTGAACTCTAGAGTTTATTCAGATGTATTTTGGCCTGTCCATGCAATTGTCTAAAGGAAGCTAGTGAACTTTGTGAGGTCGACTGAAGTTAGAGGATTCTCCATAAGTACTCTTTCTACAAAGGAATTCCAATAAGGGTTCATTTGTCATTGCCTTTGGTTTCAGTGAGTAACAGTACAATCCCAAACAGAATTAAGCCCTATGACATCACCCTATGGGTCAGTATTGACCCAGTGCTTGTACAGGGGACTACCTTTACCTTCAGGCCAATTGACTTTAATCGGCTTAGAAGAGTTCAGCTCTTCTTAGGATTGCATTGTAAGACTATTATTGTTTCTTGGTGAGCAGGAATATATAAAGACTTTTGGAAACGAATCACTCCAACTTTTTCACTGTTTGTAAAATGTCTGACTTGTTCGACATCAATTTTAAAATGACAAGATAATTACATTACTCAGTCAGAATCTTGATTTTTAATCTTGATTCTCATAATATTTTGTGTTTTAATAAAATTGACACCCTTTAAAGTATTATTGATGATGCATGTGTGTATGTTTCTTTCAAAACAATGCAGACAGTTCAACTTCTAGTTGATGAGTTGATATTGTTTTGATTTGTGCTTGGCAATATATTAATTATGAATCATTAAATCATTCTCAAAGTTAACATTGAAGAACTTTTCCTCCCACTGAAGTGCAAGGCAATGCACTTAATTCTAGATTACACAGCATATTTGCTGCATTGCTGTAAAATGGTATTTCCTTTTTTTTTAAGATGTCACTAATGTTAAAAGAAAAAAATCAATCACAGAAGCTGCAGGCAGATATACCCTAAGTATTATATTAATCTTTTGCTTGGTGTATTACCGCTCCCCCTCCCCCCCGAAAGAAAGCTCTTGTGGAGATCTTGAAGGAACAGAGGAAATTAAAAGATTGGATGTTATAATAATGGGGTGATTTCAATTATTCCCATGTTGACTGGCTAACAGCACCACCCTATGCACAGTAACATCCTTCTAAGTTCATTAGAAAGATGTAACTTTGCTTATGGTGGTAGCACTGTAAATGAACATTCAGGTCATCACAAAGGGACAACAATTCTAGATATGACAAATGATCATAGAGTTGATAAGAACAGAAGATTAAATGTACCTTAAGGTCAAATATGTAATTGCTAGGTTGCTTAGTAACAATGACCAAAACTGTGTTGGACTTTCTAGTTACAATGAGAAAATAAAAAGAGCCCTGCTGGATCAGACCAGTGGTCCAACTAGTCCAGCATCCTCCAGTGTCTGAAAAGCCAAAAACAGGGCATAAAGGTCAAGGACTTCCCTCGTTGTTGCTTCTTGGCACTGGTATTCAGATGTTTACTACAATTAATTTCAGAATCAGGTGTTTGTTAAAAGGAAATTGAAAGAGAGCCACAAAGGCCAAATTCCTTCAGAAATCATGGTGGTTACCTAAAACCAGCAGTTTCAAAAAAGCCATAAAGGGCAAGAAGGGTGACTTTAAAAAGTTCAAGTTGTGCCCAAATGAGGAAAATAAAAAAAAGAATTTGTCCAAAGCTGGGACCTCTGGGGTGAGGTTTTATGCTGGATCACTCTCCATGGTCTCTTTTAAGTTGGGAAATGCCCTCTGGAGCCTCCATGAAGAGAGGTGAAGAGTGGGTTGCCTTCACCCAGTTCCCTTTCTCCCCACTGTTGCAGGCTTTGACATATTAGAGCACATGAACATGGTATTGGTGTTGTACATATGTAGAATTTATTCAATATAAAACCCAATTACACTATTAAAGGGTTTCAATAAGTTTTTGCAACAATGTCAACTTAATTCTCATGGCATTTTAATTCTCATGGCAAACGAATTCTCAAGAGAGATTATTTCTACTGAAAAACAAGCAGCTATCCAGATGGTATGATATGCTGACCTAGATGTAATAATGCAATGTAAGCAATAATTGTATTTTATGATTTAAACATGTAAACATGAGGCTATTGATTAATGAATGGGTTAAATCTCAACGTTTATTGCTGGAGATGAGAATGATGTTAAAAATGAGTCTGTAGAGTGATCACAAAGCTCAAAACTGATTGTTTATAGTTTGGCAAAATAGCCTGTTGGAAAGAAAGCCCATATTTGGTAATAGGAAGGAAGGCTACTGAGCATGAGCAGTAAGAAGGAGAATTTAATTCTCTTAAGATCAGCATTATTGAATGTGCTTGAAACAGTATAAATACAGGCACAGAAAGGCTAGATCTTCAGACCTCTCTCAGAGGGTCTCAAGAAGAGGCTATTGTTATGTATGGCTTTACAAATATATTATTCTAGATATTGTGAATTAGATACTTTGAACTAAATCAGAATTTGACTGTTATATTTTAAGTATTGGATTTTAAAACTGAATAGTATGTAGAACTTGCTTGCTTTAATGTATACATTGTTACTGAATTTTAAGACTTTGTAATACTTGCATATACACACACACACACACACACACACACACACACACACACACATATATATATATATATATATATATATATATATATATATATATATATATATATATATATATATATATATTTACTGGGAGCACATCAATAAAAAGACTTACTTTTTTAAAGTGAGTAAAGTAGTTGAGTCCTGCTTAGTAAATGACTAACTGAATAACATACCACTTCTCAGGAAAGGTCATTTCAAAGAGCATAGTCACTCGAAAGGCACTGACCTGCTTCACCACCAGCTTCTGGCCCGTCTTCTCCATCCTTGGGACGGACCTTACTCTGTATCTTGGGTAGGAGAGAAAATACTTGGGTTGGATCCTATACTATTGCTCTGAGCTCATTGCCATGTCCTGCTGGTTACCAGCACATTCTTCTGGTGTGTGGCAGGATGCCATCAGAAAATGGAACACACTGGCATCAGAAAGTAAAAGTAGAGAATCAAATCCATTGATAACAATCTCCATGGCATGCATTAATCAAGTACCAAGCTTTTGTTAGGGAGTTCATCAGTGGGTTTCAAGAGTGATTCATAATCTGGAAATCCTGGCTTCCATCAAGATTGCATGAAAAAATTTCTCAACGAGAATGTTACTCTAGCAAAAGCTTTATGATATTTACAAATGGTAGATGGACAAGGACTTGTGGAGAGCATCTCATTTTCCCCTCCCACACTATTTCCAATTTCCCTTCCCTGAATAGTCTCCCTGCTTTTTGTGCTTCTTTCCCACCCACAATCCTACCTATCTTTATCTGCCCCCAACATCTTCAGCATTCCTGCCAGTAGCAGCCTGTATCCAGGAAAACTATGACTGGCCTCAGGGCCCAGTTTCTTGATGGGGAAACCACAAGGACTTGTGGGGGGCACATCACTTTTTCTTGTATCCCCTCCCCCCACTATTTCCTCTTTCCCTTCTCCTGGCAACCCCTATATCTTCACCTTTCTCTGCTTTCTTCCCTCTTTCCCATACACTCATCAACCTAACTTTTCTTCCAACCCACCAACTAACCTCCCCATCTTCAGCTATATTTATTACTTGTTTCATTTATACCCTGCTGTGATTGCTCTACTGGTTGCTGCTGAGCCTTGCCCTGATAAGTCCTCCCTCAAAGGCCTAAACATGCTCAGTTGTAATTCTGGGTAATGTCCAGACTTCACCTAGACGTTAGCAACCCTAGTTTCCCTGGAGGAAATGGCTGCTTTGGAGGCTGGAGTCTATGGCATTATACCCTTGGACCTGATCATATTCTTAAACCAAGAGATTGCAGGCAGCCAAACAGCTTCAAAAAATAAAAATAAAGAACTAAAGCCATTGTATTGAGCCCAATCCAATATCACAAAACAGTGTGCAAGATTTCAAATTCTCATCTTCATAAAACCTTCTATGGTCTTTGGGTTGTTTGTAATAAAAGTCTTTTGTTTATTAATGTAAAGAACTTGATCATAAAAAAGTAACTGAGGATAAAGTGCTTTGAAAAAGGGGTGTTCAACACCAAGGATAAAAAAAACTTTGGAGTATTCACATGATCCATGCACAAAATATCCCTGAAATTATCTGCAACTGTCTTTATTACAAGAGAAAGTGCTTATGAGTCGTTCAACGCTTGTTTGTCTTGATATTCCTATGGCAGGTATAATAATTCCATAACAGCCTACCTTAGGCTGCTTCCTCCAGTTTCTGGAGAGGTTTTGACTATTTCAGGGATAGCTTTTCCTTGTATGAATACATGCTGTATTGTTTCTTGAATTCTGTATGGGTCCAATATTTCTATGGACTATTTTTTTATATCATCCTAACCTGGAAACTCTGGGATGGTTTGCAGTACTGAAAAGCCTATTTGCAATTCAGGCTAAGCCTGATGGCAGTTCTTCTTTTTTTGCATAAAGATGGGTGCAGTTGAATTTCAATGACTGCTTGAAAGGTCATTGCTCTCTCTCCCCTTTGCCACCATCCCAGTTTCATTTATAGAGATAACATAAAAAATTAAAGTAAAAAAACAGATTATTTAGATTGCTTTAGAGTATTACACTACTGAAATGCTACATAACATCCATCATAGCTAAAGGAAGACATAACTATCTGTTCCCCGGGCACAGCACTTCTCTGTACCACAAGGGAAAAAACAGCATAGGGCTAATTCACTCAGCAGTCTGGGTGACTCTTCAAAGGATATAGCCCACCACGGCCATGTTATTCATCATCTCAGGCATGGCTTATATCAATGCATAACCCAGGTCATTTCACATGGAGCTTGCTCAGTGCGGTCCTATGAATAGGGAAGATAATGCAGAGGAGGAGATAAGTGGCCAACTAAACGGTATGAGCCAGTCTTCGTTCTTGTTAATCCATTTGAGAGCATTTAGATTTATGTGTATATTTCTCTACTGTTTCAGTGCACTTTGGAAAATGATAATCTCCTAACCCTGCCATGGGGGTTGACAATAAGGCAATGCTGAGTGTAACTTTCTACCTTGCCTCCTGAAGTGCACAGTCGTATGTGCTTTGATTTCTAGAACATGGAAGCTGTTGACTTTAGAGGATCCATTCACATGCTATGTTCTAAACCACAAAGGCCAGAGGCTGAAAATGTTCGGTCCACAAGTCACAGGTGCTTGCTATTAAAATCACTCCAGAACTTGAATTTTATATACACAGAGAGAGAGATGTGTACCAGTGGGTCAGGTGCTTAATAATACCCAGTGGGTCAGGTGCTTAATAATACCCAGAGACCAAGGAGGCATTGGTTTCATGCACTGCAGCATTTTGTAACGAAAGCAAATGAATTATGACAGCTTACAAGAGAAAGAACTTATCTGCAACCTGAGCCTATGCGTGTTTCCTTGGAATGAAGTCCCACTGTGATCACTGGGGCTTGCTCTTAGCTAAATGTGGATTGCAGTCTTAGAAATGATAATAGTATTGAATAGAAAATAAGACAAACAAGTACAATGGGTTGACTCAAAATGTGTTACCACAGGTTTTATTCCAAGCCATTTTTTCCTACTGCACAAGGAAAGAAAGAAGGAAAACTGGAAAAGTATAGAGAAAGAGGGAGGCAGACAGGAAGGAAGGAGGAAGGGATGATAACAGAGAGAGAAAATGTCACAAACTGGAAGGTTGGGACAATGAGAAAGGCTTCGTCTCGGCATACGACTGAGATGTTGCCTCCTGAAAAGCAACAAGTCAGGGAGCCCACTCCAAGAGGGTGGCTGATTTGGCCGAAGCAAACAAACAAAAGGCTGAAGTGTGAGTACACACATCTCAGGCTATCACTGCCACCAGCCCCTTTGACTACCCAGAGAACAAGGGACCAAGCCTCTGGCCCTTCCTGGGTGTAAACAAGAAACCAATATTGAAAGGTTGTACACTCACAAGGTAAGTTCCAAGCGACAAGTTACTTTGGTAGCTGTAGCCAACAAGGGCCAAAGTACTGGATTCAGATTGAAGCATCCTGAACTCAAGGAACACACCAGAATATAATTAAAGTGATTTATTAAAAGGATATGCAGAAATATATAACAAAAGCGCAAAGAACAATGAGAGTAAAATAACAAAGCTAGATAGTTAGCCTAGATACTTACAAACAATGGTTCTCTAATCTAGAGGTTACTTTAACAAAGCAGAATCTGGATAGTTTCAAAGTCCAAAACTAACAGCTGCCTGGCCTTTATGGTGTCCTGCAGTCAAAAGTGTCCCAAGTCTAGTTATAATCCCAGCAAAGGGCAAAACTAGAATAAAGATTCTTTCCTTTATGCCTCATGGCCTGTTCTAATATGATTTAAGCTAGCCAATCAAATGTAGGTCCAATTATGTAACCCAACTGACCATTGGTGTTACTGACCAGGTGATATAACCAATCAGGTGAGATTGTCAACTAGTTTCTGATGTTCTACAGCTGAATCAGACCCAATTAACAAGATCCCACAAATCCTTGTGTTGACAAGAGGGAATTTATAGGCCCACTTAAGCAATCATTAGGGCAGATGAGATACCCTGCACTTGTGAATCCCTCCCATCCTCTCTTATCTCTCCCTCTGAGGTAGGGTTGCCAGGTACCTCTTTGCCACCGGCGGGAGGTTTTTGGGGCAGAGCATGAGGAGGGCAGGGTTTGGGGAGAGGCTTCAGTGCCATTGAAGCCAATGGCCAAAGCGGCCACTTTCTCCAGGTGAACTGATCTCTATTGGCTGGAGATCAGCTGTAATAGCAGGAGATCTCCAGCTAGTACCTGGAGGTTGGCAACCCTAGCAATGCTTGGAAGATCTGACTACCTCCTTCTCCTGTACAGTTTTACAAAATTATGCAGTTTTACAAAAACAAGTTGAACTTAATATCCTGACATTTATTCGCTTGGAATAAAATCCCTGCTACTCCATACAAAGAATAGTCCTTTATAAATCTTTTACAAAAGTTACTGGCACTAGTTTCAAGAGAATTGTCTTACAATTAGCTACATCTTTTTTCTTATGGAATCATATGTCTCTGGGAGGCTTGCCCAAGAAAGGAGCAATAAATAGTACCTTTAAGCAGCATTTAATAATTATAACCTATCTAATCTTTCAACGATAGGCTTGAATCCAAGAACCATGAAGGGCATTAGACAATGTGATTCGTGCAGCAGTCTGCACAGGAACAAAGAAACTGCAGAAACTTCAGTGGAGGAAGGTGGGAAGAGAGAGACGCTTTATTTAAAGCATACTGTAGGCCTTAAATGAATGTCTGCATTGTCACTGCAAGCATTTTTGTTGCTCTTCTTGAAAAAAAAAACAAAAGGAAAGAGAACAAAAGGGGAAGAAAGGATTTTTTTATCAAGTACGAAAAGAATTGTTCTTTGCCAGTGTTCGTGACAAAATTGACAGCAGCCCACTCACATACACACCCAGCGGTGTGGAAGCTGCTCCCGTGTAGCGTGATGGTGTCTGTGACTTTATAAATCCACAAGAGAGGGGGGTTGATCACATTTGAACAGCTCCCGCCAAGTGGAGTGCTAGTTGGGTGGGAAATAGTATTGCCAACCTCCAGGTGGGACCTGGAGAACTCTCAGAATTACAACTGATCTCCAAGCTACAGAGATCAGTTCCCTTGGAGAAAACAGATGCTTTGGAGAGTAGATTCTTTGCCAGCACACCTTGCTGATGTCCCTACACTCCCCAAACTGCCCTCCTCAGGCTCCATCCCTAGGGTTGCCAACCTCCAGGTATTAGCTGGAGAGCTCCTGCTATTACAACTGATCTCCAGCCGATAGAGAACAGGTCACCTGGAGAAAATGGCCACTTTGGCAATTGGGCTTGGTGGCATTGAAGTCCCTCCCCTCTCCAAACCCCATCCTCCTCAGGCTCCACCCCAACAACCTCCTGCTGATGGCGAAGAGGGACCTGGCAAACCTATCCATCCCCCAAATTTCTAGGAATTACCCAATCTGGAGTTGGCAACCCTAAATAAAGGCTCTTATGATTGTCCAGCTTTCACTCCCCTCAGATTATTATGCTACAAAGAGTCACAAAGAGCCACATCATAGGGAAGCGGTTCCCATGCTGCAGAGGTAGTTTGGGTTTTTTTTGTTTTTTGGTGACTGGAGGCCTTATTTAAACATTCTCTGTGTCAAGAATGGATGGCTGGGAGTGATCTCCCTGTTTGTGTATCATGAGGGCTAGGGACGCCCCCTCTTCACCCTTGTCCAGAGTAGACCCCTACATAGCTGAAGTGCTTAATGAAACTTCATTAGCCATAGACTTAATAAACTTGAATGAGGAGAGAGGGAAGCGGGAACCCACTGGATAGGACCTGGCTTGAGCATGAATCCTTTTTCAGGTAAGCCTGTAATAGTCAGAGGCACAAGCCAAAAGGCTCCATTGACTTTCAGCCTGTGGTTCAGTGACATACCAAGCACATCTGCAAGGACCATGCTAGGGTGAAGCAGGTGATATATTTCCAACTACAGAGCCAATGTGGTATAGTGGTTAAGAGCAGCAGACTCTAATTTGGAGAACCGGGTTTGATTCTCTGCTCCTACACATGAAGCCTGCTGTGACCTTGGGCTACTCACAGTTCTTTCCAAACTCGCTCAGCCCTACCTACCTCACAAGGTGTCTGTTGTGGGAAGAGGAAGGGAAGGTGATTGTAAGCTGGTTTGAGACTCCTTAAAGGTAGAGAAAATCGGGGTATAAAAATCAACTCTTCTTCATTCCCAAAATACATTTCTGACTTCATCAGTTTGGAAAACAGGGATCGTAGAGTCTGGCTTGGAATACATCCTGTTACCTGCTGGATTTGTGTGTGTGGTAATTTCCCAGTAAGTAGTCAAAGTGGAGATTGCAGCTGATCCTAATTGTACTGAACGCAATCCCCTTTGACATTTTGCACAAGAATAACAGGCAACGTGGATGAATTAATGCAAACATGCCAGATGGTACCTGATTTACAAGAACTCTAGTGAGGCTGCTTTTGGAACGGAACGCTTACAAAACTGTGTTTGGGAACTGCAGAGGATTTATTATGCTTTCAATATGATACTTTATCACCTCAATGGACATTTTCGAAGGAGACTACATCTAAGCAGACTCAATATGGATGTTTGGTAAAGAATAAAGGCAACTTTGTCAATGGATGTCAATGGATCATGGGAGAATGTGTGTGTGTTTTCAGAACCGGGCATTTCACTTGAGGTCTCAGGTAGAAACCATGAATTCATCCTTGCTAATTGATCAGTGGCCATTTAACAGCCACATGCAAGATACAGGGCCACAGGTAGAGTATACAGGAAAATGTTATTCTATATCCCTAGTGGCTGATTCACCATTACTTAGTGTTGTCCCTCTTCACTATCAATGGGAAGTTTTTGGGGCAGAGCCAGAGGAGGGCAGGGTTTGGGGAGGGATTTTAATACCATAGAGTCCAATTGCCAAAGCGGCCATTTTCTCCAGGTGAACTGATCTCTTATCAGCTGGAGATCAGTTGTAATAGCAGGAGATCTCCAGCTAGTACCTGGAGGCTGGCAACCCTACCATTACTGGCCTTACAATATAGATGCAGAAATCAAAGACTTTGCCCTTATGGCCATTATGCTGAGCTCAACAGGTGCAGGCATGACTCCCACTCCCTAAAGCTAAGCAGTGATATCACTCTATTGTCCCTCACCTGATCCCTTATAGCACATCTCTGGGCCAGGTAAGCATGACTCACACATCCAAAAGCCTTTGCCATGGTGTGGAGCACTGAGGTCACTGTTCCTTTGCCAACCAGAAGCCTCAGAGAACATGAGACCATGCATAGCATGGCCAAGGGCATCTCTCTCTGCACATTAAAGCAGTTGTGCTTTTCCTGTTCATGGGTGTATGCACTAGTGGACCCAACAACCATGATACCCCATGTTAGTAATTTTGGTTGCATTGTTATTTCTCTTTCATCATGAAGGTTTCAGACTCCTAGCTCCTGCTCTGTAATTCTAATGTGCACATTTATTAGTAGGCAGACAGTTTTCAGAACATAACATTCTTGATTTCAGTAGTGAGGGGGAAAACCCAACCACAGCCAGTTCACTTCCCATAGTGTTACAGCACTAGAATAAACATCAGCTGTAAATCTCAATCCAGTGAATGCAATTTCTTATGTGTCAGGATTTATCTTACATTTAATTGGTGCATAGTAAATTTTACGATCTTAGGACAGCCAACAAATGACTAAGTGATTATTTTCTGCTACACCTCCCAATTTAATATGCACAATTTTAATTAAAGGGATATTTCCCCCCACTCCATTCTAAGACGTTAGGAAAGATAAATAAAATTCAGCTTTCTACCAATGTCTGTGACACACTCCTCGAGTGCCCCTCCAGGCTTCCATAGATCACTACAAATTGTTGCCATCTATTTATCCTTCTGCCAGCCATGTGACACTGTTTGAAATTGTAACCAGGCCAATTGTTATTAATTTTTCAAGTGAGACACATTATTTCATTATTGGTAAAAATTAGCTTATATTTTACTCCTGTTCCATCTTTTAACTACTGATTCGCTGCCTTTTGTAAAAAGCTATCCATGATGAGGGAGCTTTTCATGCTATTTTTTGTTGTTATTTCTGTTGGCCTTGTTCGGCATTATTATTTGGTTCAACCTTGAGATCAGTTCGCCTGGAGAAAATGGCCGCATTGGCAATTGAACTCTATGGCATTGAAGTCCCTTCCCTCCCCAAACCCCACCCTCCTCAGGCTCCACCCCCAAAACTCCATGTATTTCCCAACCCAGAGCTGGCAACCCTACCTCCCCGTCCCTCCATGTCCAGGCACGCTGAATCACTCCAACACTTAAAAAAACACAACACTCTCAGGTTTGTTCATTTATTTAATACATTTTGATCTTACCCTTCCTCCAAGGAGCTCAGGGCAGTATACCTCATTCCCCCCTCCTCTTTGTTATCATCACAATAACCCTGCAAGGTAGGTTAGGCTGAGAGATGGTGATGGGTCTAAGTAGGTCACCAACGAGCTTCATGACAGAGAGAAAATTTCAGTCTGGGCCTCTCATATCCTAGTAGGGTTGCCAGGTACCACCTGGCCAGGTACCCCCTGGCAACCAGCAGGGGGTGGGGGATGGGATGGGGAACTGGCCAGCATCAAACTGAGGCCTAGGCCTCTCTTGTCATCATTGTGGTGCGCTTCGGTAGAAGCTGTTTTTACCATAGAGTTTTGCCCAGATACCAGAGAGTCCTTCATTGGTGATGTGACGTCATCACTTCTGGTGCACGCCAGAAGCGAATTTGCTGCGTGGCCGACAACTGAGTACTAGGCCTACGTTTGCTGCTGATAAGTTTCCCTGCCGGCTGGCTGAACAGCGCTGGGGGAAGGGCTCCAAAGCGGGGGATCCCCCGCTGCCAGCGGGGGCCTGGCAACCCTAGATCCTATTCCAATTGATGGGCAACTTGCTAATGTACAACACAGCAAGCCCAAACAAATTTAAAGGCCCTTACTTCTGAGTAGACATTCAAAATCAAGCCATAAGGCTGCAATCCTACAAATTATAGCCCAGTCCTGAGAAGCCTTTCCCTTCCCATTTTAATAGCCTCAGAAACTAATAGAGATTACCCAAAGGGTGCATTATTTCCTTTCCAGATCTACTTCAAACATTACATATTCAGGTGTAATACAGGAAATGTCTTGCTAGGTATCTCGAGAGAGGGGAAAGCTGCACGTGAAGTTTAAAACCAAGTATTTCAGAACAGTGCCACTGCAGATTGATGAGAAACTCAATCCTGTGCATATTTGGGGAGAGGAATTAGTCCCAGGAAAATGCATGGGATTGTAGTCAGGGAGAATCAGTGACACTGACATCACAGTGATGTAATGCAAGCATAGAGGACTTAGTTGGAATCCTATAACTCTCTAATCAGGGTAGCCAGAGTATCGAATTGTGCTAGTCTATAAAATTGCCCTGAAACAAACTTGCTGACCCAGGGTTAATTAAAGGAACGCCGCTATTCAATGAATTCAAACATTTTTTAAAAGTTAACATTTTATTAACACACAACTTTATTAAACAACAACATTATAAACATTTAATTGTAGGAATTAGATTGATTTTGGAATAAATTGGCCACAGCTTGGAATTGGCAAACAGCTGCGACCCTCGTGGCGCAGCATGCGTGATGTGTCAAGTGCCCAGGCCGTGTCCACCACGGCCATGAAGTAAACACTGCCCACAGGACTCCCGCTGTGGGCAACTGGGATGGCAGTACCAGGATGACACCAGGACGAACACCACTGGGTGTTATCCCCCACCACTTGGGAAGAGGCGGACACCTGCCCTGCCGTCAGGGCATGTCCCCGAAGCCTCTCCCAAAACCCTTGGGATAGGGTTCCCAAAACCAGGGAAGCGACCAATTCCTATGGAGCTTCCCCCCCCAAAATGACACATCCACATGCTAAACCGCCCCAAGCTGTGACTATAAGCAATAAACCTTAGGGAGGGTGGGTGGGTTCACAAAGAAAACGGAGTGAGCTGAGGGCGGGCCCGTCCCCTGTTATATACTGAGGGGCGAGGCTAGCCACGCCCCCCACCCAGCTCCCGCCTTCCGCCCTCATTGGCTGGAGCCCTTCTTTGCTCCAGCCAATGAGAAGGCTGTATCTGGGCAAATCAGGTCCGGCACGAGCCCCGTGCGCGCGCAAACGCACATGTCGGGCGGCCGGACCCGATTTCCCTCCCCCTCCGCCGCGATCGCTCCTTCCTCCCCCCGGGGCAGCAAAGATGGCTCCCGGTAAGGCGGGAACCCTGTCTTGCTGACCCAGGGTTAATTAAAGGAACGCCGCTATTCAATGAATTCAAACATTTTTTAAAAGTTAACATTTTATTAACACACAACTTTATTAAACAACAACATTATAAACATTTAATTGTAGGAATTAGATTGATTTTGGAATAAATTGGCCACAGCTTGGAATTGGCAAACAGCTGCGACCCTCGTGGCGCAGCATGCGTGATGTGTCAAGTGCCCAGGCCGTGTCCACCACGGCCATGAAGTAAACACTGCCCACAGGACTCCCGCTGTGGGTAACTGGGATGGCAGTACCAGGATGACACCAGGACGAACACCACTGGGTGTTATCCCCCACCACTTGGGAAGAGGCGGACACCTGCCCTGCCGTCAGGGCATGTCCCCGAAGCCTCTCCCAAAACCCTTGGGATAGGGTTCCCAAAACCAGGGAAGCGACCAATTCCTATGGAGCTTCCCCCCCCAAAATGACACATCCACATGCTAAACCGCAACAAGCTGCAAGGAGGCCGATTCACTCACGGGCCCCTGCAGCCGCAGGGAAACCGAACTCAACTCTCGGACCCGAACTCAACTCTCGGACCCTTGCAGCTTCCGCCACACTTCACAGCTGAAGCCAATTCCTTAAGCCTCCCCGAACATTATGCAGCCATAGGTCCATGCCCCAGCTGGTGAGGTGCACGCCATCCTGGCGATAAAGTGACTCTATGCGGAAAGAAATGTCCCATTGTCGTATGATCACTCCGCCTAGTCTGATCACTTCCCTCCCAACAGCGTTGGTGACTTTCCTCCTAGTCACGTCTACCCTGTGCACATTGTGGGCACCTCTCCAGCGCCTCCTTTCTAGGAGATCCGACCAGCAAATCACCGTTGCTGGGCATAACGATGCAAATGTCAAGAGATCACGACACATCTCAGTAGCAAGGTCTTTGCCTCGAGTATGTACTAAGTCGTTCTCACCCAGTTGGAGGACCAGTGCATGAGGAGCTCCAAACCTTTCAAGCAAGTGATGAAGGACTGGTATTAGCGAACACCAACGCATGCCTCGCTGGCCGAACCATTGCACCCGTACTGCTTGCTCCAGTCCCAAATGCTGTCCCCATCCAGATGCAGCCGCATAACGTCCATTCCAGAAAACGATGCTGTGGCCCACGACCCACACAGTCCGCCACGGTCCTAAAACTCGGAGCACAATTAAAAGAAAACGCGGTCAGGCCTGACATAAGACTTATACGATGCAGAACGCCATCGGCCGATGGCTTGTATCTGGCTGACAGCCATGCCCTCTCCAGCCGCTTGTGTGGCTGCTCCTATACGAAAGGAATGGCCACTAAAATCAGACGTGGGGAAGCCCATGGAGCAGACCGAAGCCTTAAAAACACTGATAAATTGATAGCGGGTCAGCGGTGTGCAATCAGCATGTATCAATAAGCATTCCTTTATGTGCGGCCGTATAGCTAGAAACCTTTTTAAAGCTCTGACAGGGCAAGGCCGGACAGTGGTGGCCTTGTGCAGCCGGACACTCATCCCTTTTCCAACCTGGTCAGTCTTGGACCGACGAACGACAATCGTCAGTGCTGAGTTGTGAAGGCATATGTCCCCCAAAAGTAAGGCCCTGCTGGTCAAATCATGACGGGATTGAGCCACGAGTTCGCTCAGTCGGAACGCCCCAAAGAAGGCTAAAGAAAATGCTGCCTCAAATAAGGTGGCCTCATAGCGAGAAGTGCACAAGGATGGCAGTAGCCGTACAATCCTTTGTAGCATATCCAAAGTGACTGGCCTCCTGACGTCCCTAATGGACGGTGTCTCGCGCTGCCAGCCTTTGACAGCCTTTCTGGCTCGAAAGGATGCACAAGGATCACTGAAACCGTGTGCTTTTGAAAAGAAAGAGATAGCCGCCATGTGAACTCCGATAGTCCTAGCAGCGTAACCACTGTCTTTTAAATGGGCTAAGTAACGTAAAGCCAAAGTTTCTGTGACAGGCCACAGACCATCCCGACCCATAATGGACAAAAAACTCTCAAAGTGGTGCACGGCTCTATCATATGCCCGAATGGTGGCAGGGGCCAATGAGCTCCGAATGCCGGTCATAATGACGTTTCCCCAAGAGCCCATAGCTCTGCTGGAAAAGGTTGTGGGAGCCGGTCCGCTTCTGGTGCCAGGAGACGGAATCTGTCCATCTGAAAACGAGACAGAGCATCCGCTAAGCAATTGTCTAGGCCTGGGACATGTTGGGCTGTCATAGAAATGTTATTGGCCAAAGATGTTAACACGAGAAAGCGCACAAGGCGCATGACCCTGACTGATCTGGATGTTTGCCTGTTAACCACCCTGACTACAGCCTGGTTGTCGCACCAGAAGCGAACTCTTGCATTCTTAAAATGGTCAGCCCAGATATAAACGGCAACCACAATGGGGAATAATTCTAAGAACGTCAAATCCCGGCATACGCCTGACCCCTGCCAACCCACAGGCCAGCGCTGTGCACACCACTGTCCATTAAAATAAACCCCGAAACCGATGCTACCTGCGGCATCAGATCGGACCTGCAAATCCCGACCTAAAACAAGGCTGTGTTGCCAGAGGGATATGCCATTGTATTGCTCAAGAAACTGAAGCCACGTTTGAATATCTTCTTTCATGCCCTTGGAAACCCTGATACGATGGTGTGGTGCTCTTACGCCCCTCGTGGCTTGGTTAAACCGAGCACAGAAAGCCCTGCCCGGGGAGATAACCCGGCAAGCAAAATTTAGATGGCCGATAAGAGACTGTAACTCTTTCAAGGTGCACTTTGTTTTATTAGCAACTAAAGATAGCAAAGCCCTTAAAGCCAGGAGTTTTTCTTCTGGCAAGCTGGAAGTCCCATTGATGGTATCGATCTGAATGCCTAGAAATGTAAGGACTGGTGAGGGGCCCTCTGTCTTTTCTGCTGCTAGTGGCACTCCTAGTTCCTCAGCCAGAGTGGCAAATGCTGTCAAAAGGTTGCCACATAAGGGGCTGTTATGAGGTCCGATAAATAAAAAATCATCTAAATAATGAGTTACTGTGGACGACCCTGTGCGCCACTGTATTGCCCATTCCAAAAAGGAACTGAAAGCTTCGAATGCAGCACATGCTACAGAGCAGCCCATTGGCATGGCCTTATCTATGTAGAAGGACCCCCCAAATCTAAAACCAAGTAAACAAAAGTCTTCCGGGTGTACTGGAAGCAACCTAAAGGCTGATTGAATGTCACATTTTGCTAACAAAGCTGCATGCCCACAAGATCTAACCAAACCCAGTGCATGATCGAATGAAGAATATTTAACTGTTGACAGCTCGGGTGGAATCCCATCATTAACAGATAGCCCTTTTGGGTAGGACAGGTGATGTATCAGCCTAAACTCCCCAGGTGTCTTTTTGGGCACTACTCCCAGAGGAGATACTCTCAGGTTGGGGATAGGTGGGAACGCAAAGGGGCCTGCAATTCTGCCCAAGTCTAACTCTTTGTTGATTTTTTGAGCGACTACATCAGGCATATCTATGACCGATTTTAAATTGCCCGATAACATAGGAGGTCTAGCGTTAAAGAAAGGGATGCGGAAACCCACGGAGAAGCCATGTAAGAGATATAAAGCTCTTGCCCTATTTGGATAATGAGCCAACAAAGATCTTAACTTATCCAGTTTAATTGGTGTGCAGGCCAGACCCTGTAGACGCCCGTGTCTACTTGGTAGCAGAGGTGTTGGTATTGGTGGAACTGCTATCTTTCTTGCTACCTGAAGGGGCTGACCTGCCACCCCGAAAGGGCTGACGACCAGAAGTGCCGCCCCGTGGGCAGGTGGAACGGGGATGGGGGCCGAAGCACACCTCACAGGAGTGGTCATATCTGCATACTTTTCGTTGACATTTTCCCATCCCAAAATCCCAGCAGATACGTCTATCGGGATCCCTACGAGTTTTTGTAGGCCAAGCTGCTCTGTTGACCTCAACTCTGGGCCTCGTAATACATGGGCCCACTTTGAGAAGCCATAAGTTGCTATTAATGAGGTCCCATCGAGTCCTCTGATTCTTAGACGCCCGTTTACGGAAGCCTTCGTCATACTCTAAGGCAGCAGAATCACCTGCCAAAGACCTAGCTTTGAGCACATTACTCTGGTAATTCAAGAGGTGCCATGCCCTTTCAGGGTAAGAAGAAGCAATGACACCAGCAAAAATGGTAAAGCCAGCCATCCACCTATCAAATGACCTGTCCCCAAAACCTGCCTTGTCTTTTCGTTTATCTTTTGAGGACGATTGAGACCTTCGTCCTTCCTCCTCCACTGGCTTTATGAGGGAGAAGACATTAATGTAATAGCCATTGAGAATATCCTCCCTTAATCTCCTGGGAAGATGAATACCAGGAGGATCCTCGTCATCCTTAAATGCAGGAGGGAGGATGAGACCCCTGTTTAGTGGCGTAGGGTCCCACATCTCCCTGGCCTCCCCCTGACTAGGCAGTTTTGGTTGCTTTTTCATACGTCTTAATGCCCAAGGAGGTAAACCAGGCACAGACGCAGCTGACAGCCAATAGTCATCTGCCCCATCAACTGAGTCGGTGGAAGTAGAAGACTCACCGTCGGAAGAGGAAGAAGACGAGTCTAACGTTCGCCTCCGTTTCTCTGTCTTCCGGCTGCACCGTTTGCTAACAGCTTTGCCGCCTCTCCTGGGACGTCTCTGTTCAGGACTACTCGAGGATGAGCTAGAATGGTCAGAAGAAGGAGAGTCCCCGCCACCCCTAGTGCGCTTTTCTGGGCGACCCCTATAATTGTTGAGGCCACTGGGGCCAGGCACAGCATCGTCCTCCATTTGACATGCATTCCACTCATTTAACTTAGTAGAAAGCTGTTGAACTGCATAAGAAAGGTCCCTTAAGCCAGAGGAATTAGAATGAGCTTGTGCTTTTGACTTAGCCGTTTGGCATGTGGCTTTAGCCCTTCTAGTAGTGCTCCCCGCACGAGAAGAATGAACTGCGCTAGCTCTAGTTGTGCCTGAACCAGTGGCCCCAGTGCGTATGCGTCTGGTTTGAGTGTGAGACGGCATCCCATTTGTTGTAGCAGGATCAGCACGGCGTCTAGTAGGAGCCAATGTGGCCCACGAGCGTCTAGCCGCCCCAGACCTCCCCCTAGTCGTAGGGATAGAGCTGCGTTGTACACCAGCAGCCTTGCGTTTTGGAGCCATGTTAAGTGCAGCTGTATACAACCAATCCAGAAATTATAGGGGCTAATGTGTGAAAGAAACCTCAAACTGGCAGCAGATTAATTACAGATCGCTAAGATAGCAAGTAGAACGTAATTGAAGCCGTATGTGCTCAATTGCAAAGATTGCAATGCAGCAGGTAGTATAATTACAGAGCACTGAGATAGCAGACAGAATGTGAATGCACTTGTATATGCCTGGATGCCAAGGCTGCAAAGCAGCAGGTGTAATAATCACAGACACTGAGATAGCAAATATAATGTAAATTCAGCTGTATACGTTTAAATGCCAGGCTGTAATGCAGCAGGTATGATAATATAGCTTAAATCCGCCTCCAATAGGAGGAGCGGTGACCCTCAACTGCCTCCAATAGGAGGAGCAGATAAGCAAAGCTTACCCCCAAAACAACAGGGGGGGGGGAATAAATGTGTGTGAGGATAGATGTGTGGCTAATGGAAAGATTGCCAGGCAGCCACTACACTTGATCCAAAAGGAGGGGGGGGTATTAGTGCTAAAGCAAAGCACCAAAAAAAAAAACAAAATTGTGAAAATATCCCGCCTGTTATTGCTGCAGGCGCGCTGGGCCAGCGGCCCGTAAAGTTCAAGCCGGCCCCCCCTTTTCCCCCCCCGCTTCCCTTTGCTGTCCTCTCTCTTGATATCTATCTGGGCTTGTCCGCTCGATTTTTAAAATCTCTCTGTGCTTGTCCGCTCCCGTGCTAACTCGCCTCCACTTCTCTTTAAAAGATCTCTCTCGGCTTGTCCGCTCAGCAAAACCACCGCACTGTGCTCCAAAGCCAACCGTTCCGCTTTCACAAAGAAAACGGAGTGAGCTGAGGGCGGGCCCGTCCCCTGTTATATACTGAGGGGCGAGGCTAGCCACGCCCCCCACCCAGCTCCCGCCTTCCGCCCTCATTGGCTGGAGCCCTTCTTTGCTCCAGCCAATGAGAAGGCTGTATCTGGGCAAATCAGGTCCGGCACGAGCCCCGTGCGCGCGCAAACGCACATGTCGGGCGGCCGGACCCGATTTCCCTCCCCCTCCGCCGCGATCGCTCCTTCCTCCCCCCGGGGCAGCAAAGATGGCTCCCGGTAAGGCGGGAACCCTGTCTTATTTGAGGACTCCATCCTAAAACAGGCTAGCACCCATGGAACATTTCAAAAGGGCTATGGACAAACAGATGTACACTCACCATATATTTTATCATACTGCTTGTAGAATCGCACAGCCAATAACAGGCATTATTAAAAACAATCCTTTTGTCTTTGAAGAGAAATTTCAAAAACAGGGAGCTTAGGCATTAGCAATTTGACTTGAGAAATTTATGTTAGAATATAAAATGTAGGTTGTATGCATTTTATGCTCCCTAAGAGGAAAATAAAGGCATCTCTTATTGGTGGCGGGAGTTAATAGGAGTTGATAAATTACTTTCCATCCCAACAGGCAAGAAATCTCAAAAGTTTTAGATTTCCATTGTAAGAGAAATTGCTTCTGCAATTTCGCCAGCAGGAGTGAATTTAACTGTGATGTGCTTTTTTAAAATCTTAGAGTGTGACAAAAATCAGAAAATTCACAGCTTTGTGACTCCAGTGTATGAATGCCTAGGTTTCAAGGGCCCAGTTGAGAATATTCTAATTTATGAATGCTACCTGCATATTTAGAGTGCAGACTTGAAAGTTCACAATTCTTTGGATGTTGGAAAGCTGCTCTTCAATCCTTCTCGGCTGAATTGCCTGGAGAAACCCGAAAACAGCATGCGAAGAAGATTGCAGCATAAACTATACATGGCCTGTTTCACACTGCCTTGAGCATGGCCCTGTTGCTTGGGTTATACGAGCCCATACGTCAGTTAGTGAAAATACAGCACTGCACATGAATCTACTTATGAAACTTTGAAGTTACTTTAGGACTTCATTCATTCATCAAATACCACATGGTTTAAGCAGAGCATACTATCTCAAAGAATTAATGGGTTTGGGTTTGATGTCCTAAATTTAAAATCCACAATGTGGAATTTAGATAGCATACGGTTTTATTTATTTATTGAAAAGGATTTCTTTTCCATCCGTGTTGCAATCAGAGTTCTTCAGGTATCTTTTCAGACAGGGTGCTATAGATAAAGGATCACAACCTCTGTGGGTGACATAGATACGCTTCCCAGAAAAAAACCCAGAATAGATAGCTACTCTCTGTGATGACAGTGCACCTTATCGGCTCTAAGTTTTAACCTGTGGCTCCCTGAGTAGACTATAGTTGGAACCCGGTTAACTGCCAGCTGATTTTCCTCACATTCCTCTCGCCCTCTTAGGAACACCGGGAGGAATTTCCTGGCCCTGGGATAGGGTTGCTAACTGCAAACTGGAAAATTCCTGAAGATTTAGAGATGAATCCTGGGGAGGACAGAGTTTGGGGAGGGGAGGGACCTCAGCGGGATATGATGCTGTAGAGTCTACCCTCCAAAGCAGCCATTTTCTCCAGAGGAACAAATCTCTGTAGTCGGGAGATAAGTTGTAATTCTGGGAGCTCTCTAGGCCCCAGCTGGACATTAGCAATCCAACCAGGGTGTGGGGAACCTATGTAAACAAGCAGCTATTCTAGGGTTGCCAACCTCCGGGTGGTGCCAACAATATTCTGGCTATATATTCACAGTACGTGGTAATATACCCACCAATGACATATATTCCCAACAAGCATATGTATTTATTTCTTTTCCATTTGTGACTATGAAAGAGTTTTATTTATTGTATTACATAGGAAGAACTGAGGAAGAATTGGCTGTGTGCCTTGAAACGATCGTCTTCTCCTGCAATTAATCAACTGCTGCAAAGAAAAGAAGTACATCTTTAAAGACATTTCAATTGACTTTATTCCATACTTACCTTACATAGGAATTGTTGTGAACTTGTGCTTTGGGGAAATTTTACATGGAAAAGAAATAAATACATATGCTTGCTGGGAATATATGTCATTGGTGGGTATATTACCACGTACTGTGAATATATAGCCAGAATATTGTTGGCATTGCTCATAGCTATTCCTATACTGAATTTCTCATCTTATGATAAGTGTATAGAGGTGTCTGATTTGGTTTTCAACCTCCGGGTGGTGGCTGGAGATCTCCCAGTATTACAATTGATCTCTGGGCGACAGAGATCAGTTCACCTGGAGAAAATAGCTGCTTTGGAAAGTGGTCTCTATGGCATTATACCCCACTGAAGTCCCTCCCTTCACCAAACTCTGCCCTCCTTAGGCTCCACCCCCAACATCTCCAGGTATTGGAGGTGGCAACCTTCAGCCACACTAGTAGAGTGGGCTACAGTAAGGACAGGGAACGGGATGAAACCACCTCTACCTTCCTCTTCTGTCAACACAGCTACGTTGCTTGCAACCCCAAGAAAGAAGACATGCTTCAAGGATGTGAAACTGCAACACCCCACTTGCATTACTGTTTTTCTACATGGGCCCCACAATGCCAGTAATAATAATTCCAGGGGTCTTCCATTGCTGGCTGGCTAGATACTAGCCAATAGTTTTTAAGAAAGTTGAAAACATATGACAGATTGATTAATTGATTAATTAAAATATTTGTATCCCATATTACCTTGTGGTTCAAGGCTGCTTACACGTGACAGTTAAAAGTGTGCCATTTAAAACCAACAGATTAAAAAACCCAGATTTTCCCTCCCCCTACAAGATGCAGTTAAGAGCTCATTAAAAGCCTTGCAAATAAAATGGCCTGACAGCACATCCTGAAGGTTTCTAATGACAGCACTCCCCTCACCTCCTCAAGGAGCTCACTCCTCAGAGCAGAAGCTGCAATGGAAAAGGGACAGAAGCATCATTTCCTTGGTGTACTCATTCATTTCTTTCATCCCCTTAATCTTTGATCATTTCCATTGGCTGCCCCATAACTATGGAATTTATCTGCCCCAGGGACCAGTTTCACACTGTCCACAGTACATTAAATGCATACTAGAGTACAGCCCAGTGAACTAATCTGTCACCAAATGCACGGTATCGCATCTGCATCAGACATATATATTTCCACATGCATTCAGTTAAGCCAGTGTTTCAGTATCCTACAGAATGTGTCTGCACAAACCCTTTTACCCCTTTGGTTGGGAATGATCACAGGCATCAGACATACATGGGCTAGGAGCTAGGCATAAAATATGCTATGCGTCATTGTTGCAGAAAGAACCATGCCAATCTGCACCTTATTGCATATATGCTATTAGTACCTTAGAACCCTATTAACTGGACCCTTAGAGAATGCATCATTTGCAAACTTTGTAATATTAAAACCCCAGCCCTGACCCGGCTCAATCCAGCTGTCGACGGAAATGGTCTGTGAGGGCAACTAGAGCCGTCTCCATCCCCATCCCAAAAACCCAACTGAAGAAGGTCCAGAGCCGATGTATCATCCAGAAACCCCTGTAGCTGCTTGACAACCGCTCTCTCAACTACCTTACCCTGGTACAAAAGATTTGATACCAGGCGGTAGTTGGAAAGATCCTTTGGATCTAAGGATGTTTTTTTTTTTAAGAGCAGTCATACCCCTGCCTTTTTCAAAGCCCCGGGGAAGGTCCTTGAGCTCAGGGGCATGTTGATAATTTCTCCCAGGGGTGCTCATACCTCATCCCGACTTACCTTAACCAGCCAGGAAGGGCACAGGTCCAAGAGGCAAGTGGCAGGCCTCATAGCCAACAGGATCCTGTCCACATTGGCTTCTAAAATCTGACTGACGTGGTCCAAGAACAGACCAGAAGACAAGGGCCTCTAGTTTTTTTTACTGTATCAAGGTTGGCAGATGTAGAAAAGGTTTAGATGTAGAAAACCCACATTAACACTCCTGATCAGCCATGGAATGTAAGAGGTATCTGAGCAGATTACACTATTTTAGCTTAACCCTACCTCACAGGGTTGTTGTAAGAATAGGATTAGATCATCCCCTTGTCAGCCACACTCTATTGAGGAAGGAAAAGATACTGATTTGTCAAGCATTTGGATTTGTTTGTTTGTGATGCTGGGTTATATGGTGATTTGACTATTGTTGCCTTCTGTTTCATGAATGGTTTTGCTTGGCATTAATCCATGGATTTTGCTCATGCACATCGACTGAACCGATGGAGGGGAGTTGGAGAAGTAGAACTCGGTCCCTCAGTAACTCAAGCATGCAACTGACACAGATAGTCCAACAAGGACCACTGTATGTTCAAATCCAGCTTTTATCCTGTACACAGCACCTATTTAGATCCATTTTATCATTTTATCATTTTATCATTTTAAAAAGATATTGTTACTTTCCCAAAGTCTTTGGGTTCAGGCAAGTTTTAAAAAACTGAAAGTAGGTAAATAAAGAACACTGCTTTCAAATGAATGTAGATGATCACTCTAACTTCACAAACAATCAAGGGTTAAGAAAAACTAAATGGTCTATGAGAGCATAAAGTGGTTATCTTGGCAGCAATCCCAGGCAAGATAATGGAATGGTTAATCCGGGATTTAATCAATGAAGAACTGAAGACTATAAATATAAATGAACTTGTTGTGGTGGTTTTGTGAATAAATAGTCTTAGGTTCCGTTTTAGAAATGGGCAAAAGATCAAATTGCCAAAAATAAATTTGCTTATCTCAAAGTAAACATCCCTTATATTGGACACTATTTTGTTTTACAACAGTTCAGAAAGTGCTCACAAATTACATCATAATGTATCAAATTATATAGCTGTGCTATATTTAGGTCCAGCACATTTTCTGTTAAATTCTGCTCACCGATTCTCCCTTTCCTGTTTGTGATTTTGGTTCCACACTCACTGCCCCTTACGCATTCCTTTCTACTGCTTCATAACTCTACCATGCAATGGCTTGGATCCAGACTAATTTTTTGTGTGCACAAAGACTTTCACACATGGAGTACAATTAGGGTTGTCAGGTCCCTTTTTGCCAGCAGGGGGAGGTTTTTGAGGTGGAGCTTGAGGAGGGTGGGGTTTGGGGAGGGGAAGGACTTCAGTGCCGTAGAGTCCAATTGCCAAAGTGGCCATTTTCTCCGGGGGAACTGATCTCTATTGGCTACATTTGTGAATGTTACCCTTCGTGGGATCTGATATGCATGCAACACTTTGAAATTGATCACTAGAGATGTGCAATATAAGAGGAACATGCTTGAAGGACTGGTGAAGAATTCAATTGCAAAGAATTTGAACCCGCCATATCCTCCATGAAGTGAATCCTCCTTGAACATTTAATATTTATTACAACTGTTCACTTACCTGCATGAGATTTATACAGAAGAATGATGTACATACAGTGAGAGACATTGCACTTCTGAATTGATATTGTTCTTGTTTACCACCATCCATGAGATGGGTTGTATATTTGTTGTATGAGATCATTGTATGTTGAGTCCATTTGTGTAATTGTTAGTGCGTATTATGTTAAGACACAGTAGCTTATAAACAATTTTTGCACCTTAAGTGTCCTTCGCTCCTGTACTGAGTACTTGGAGGTTGGCAACCCTAAGTACACTATTCCCACCTCTCCCTTACCATGACAGCGCAAAAATTCCCCCAACATTTCTCTTCCTGGGGGTACTCTCTCCCCAGGAACAGCATTTCAGGCTGTTGATAAATGGGTCAGGGGAGACTTATGCTTCATGAGCAGAAATCCTTGTGCCAGCAGAAACAGCAAGTTTGGATCCACCCCAACATTTTCTGAGGTCTTTGTTTGTCTGTTGCCTCTGCATCTCCCATCCCTAGTCTTTGCAAGGGTCCCCCCCACCCTCAGCCATACAGTCCTCTGACTTCAATTCACAGAAGATAACTATTGTGAACATTCTGTTGTTGACTGCAGGAGACTTCCACCATTCATGGATCTATGACTCATGATTTCACTTATTCACAGTCCATGGTCCAATCATATGATGTGGTCTCCAGCCTATTTTTACTCCCATTGAGCCATAATTCTAATCATTACGTCAATAAATTTTGGTTGTTCTGCTACTCGAA
Source organism: Euleptes europaea (assembly GCF_029931775.1). Classification (NCBI taxonomy): domain Eukaryota; kingdom Metazoa; phylum Chordata; class Lepidosauria; order Squamata; family Sphaerodactylidae; genus Euleptes; species Euleptes europaea. The sequence continues at coordinate 18,743,555 of NC_079318.1, read as the reverse complement.
GGAAGCAGACTCCTTCCTGCCTTCCAGTATCAGCAAATTTCACCATTAAAAGTGATCCTGGGAATGGATATCCCCCGCAAATGGTGACAGTCTACTGTACTTCCTTCAGATATCTTTGTGAACATCCCATCACATCTTATCAGCCAGTTGATGTCAGGTTTCATCAAGATTTGGGGAAAGTATTGTGAACGTTGTCACTGTGTTCTGGATGTGGATAGCAGGAGGCATCTTGAGGGAAATTTCCTACAAACAGAAGTAATAAAGCGGCTTTGCAAGGAGGCAGTGAGACAGAAGAAGACATTTGTCAAGGAGCAAATGAGGAAATTGATGAGAAGAATAAAAAGAAATGAATATCTCAAATGGCAGTATGTTCCAGTGCAAAATGGTGTCCTACATACTAATAAGGAATTGACAGTATCTGTGTGGACATGATGAAAAATAGGCTACCAAGTTTGCACTTAGCACAAAAATTTAGAAGAGGTCTAGTGTGTGTGTGTTCCAAAGGTCATACATGGCTGAATCCCCTCATTAGACATTTAAAACCACATCTGATATTACAAAGATGTGCATAAAGCATGTGTTTGTTAGCATGTCTCCTATTGTCAATGTTTTATTACGGTGGGGTACCTCATGTCAGGTAACTTTAAGCAGCCTTTGAAGGAGATGGGGAAATCAGCCTTTGGAAGCACTTGCAACAAGCAATAGGCAGGGAAAGGGTTAAGTCACACACACACACACACACACACACACACACACACACACACCAGTCTCCATTTCATGTCTCTTCCTGCTGAAGCAGCTTTTTCTAGGGAAAAAAAGTCTCACGGGTTTTTTACATACACAATTTCTAGATTTGCCAGCTCATGGGAGAAGCAATGGCCCAATTCACACAGTGAAACCCTACTAAGCATTCAGTAGGAAACCTTTTCCACAGGCTGCCACACTTGTTCCTGATTTATTAGCAAACGTCACCCGAAAATACTTGATGATAATAGGCCCTTTTATAATTAGCATTTCACTATGAGACACAGGTCGGGGGAGTCTTCAGGACGCTGCTGTCGGTACGGCCCTAAAGCATACTCTGCTTCCTAATAAATTGAGCTTTGTTAAGACCACTTATGCATCAATGGCAGGTAAAAAGACCAAAGCCTAAGAGAGAGATGCATCCTTTAAATGCGTACGCAGCACATACACACAGGAGGGAAGACAAAGCGTTCTTGTCAAATACAAAATAAATGTAGTCTGTAGAGACACTGTAAATGAATACTGGACCACAATAGCAAGCCCGATAGTCATCTAATCGTGTATGGCAGGAATGTTGTGGCTGAATTTTCTCTGTAGCCATAAGATACCATTTTATTTCTGGCCCATCTAGCTGTTCAGTCTGTTGTGTCTCTAAGGATAATTAGTCCTGAGCCTGGCAATACAATTTATCTTACGCTGGGGACATTCTTCCATGTACTACTTCACACAGAGTTTGCGAATACAGGGAGTTGAAAAAACAAAACGGGGAGGGGGGACCACCTGAAGGAAAGGAACCTGGCAGGGTCTGGTCTACATTTGCAGGAGGATAAGTGGACAGAATTCGGAGGTAAAGGAGAAGACTACCACCACCAGACTACATTTTAAAAAACTCCTTGCAAATAAAAATCCTAGTAGACAAAAGAGAAAAAACTAGCCTCACCCTCTCCTCGAAGTGCTAATTTTCTACTTTCACAGGCAGGATGCTGCTGCAGTCGTCTTGCTTGTGGGCTTCCTAGAGGCATCTGGTTGGCCACTGGGTGAACAGACTGCTGGACTTGATGGGGGCTGTGTTTGATCCATAGGGTTGCCAACCTCCAGGTGGTATTTGTAAAGAATATTGCCGCCACTATGGCTAAACTTCTATCTCCTAAAAAATGGTATAAATCACAGTTGGTCGCTGGAGATCTCCCGTTGTTACAAGGGAGAAAATGGCCTCTTTGGCAAATGGACTCCATAGCATTGAAGTCTCCCCGCCTCTCCAAACCCCACCCTCCTCAGACTCCACCCCCAAAACCTCTAGGTATTTCCCAACCCAGAGCTGGCAACCCTACTGATCCAGCATGGCTTTTCTTATGTTCTTACATACTTCTACAGAGGAGCATTCAAAAATACGATTCCCCTCCTGCAGTCAGAAGTGTTACTGACCATTTTAACACCTTCAGGTTCTTCATCTCATTCCTACCTCATTCTGTTGTATGTGTAGGCTAGGCCCATGTTGGCGAACCTATGGTACGCGTGCCGCAGCCGGCACACTGAGCCCTCTCTGTGGGCACGCGCGGACCTGTCACGTCTACCTAGGGCTGTGTCGTGTTGCCGTGGAGAGGGCGCTGAGGACAGTGCTCCTTCTCCCCAAGCCCATGTTCCCCAAGCCTGCACTGGCACCCTCCCTCTCCTTGCACTGGGGCAAGCCCCTCCCTCTCTCTCAGCTGAGCTGCAGCCGCAGCTCGGCTATTTGTCGGGGTACCCCACCCATCTTCAGTTTGGACCGGGAGGCTGAGTCCCAGCACCATGCCACACACCCCCTCTCAACTGAGCTGCAGGGCAGCTCAGCTGTTTTTTGGGGGGGGCGCCCATCTTCAGTTTGTCTGGGGCCCTGCCCGTCTAAAAAAGCATTTAGAAAATTCTACAACATTTGCAGACAAACCTACAAACCATCAGGAAATCTACAAGGAACTTTCTAGCATTGTAGCAGCTGCAAAGGTGAATTTTAGTAACAGATTTTTACAGTTCCGTAAGATGGAGACAACCCTGTGTTTTCTTACTTCTCCAGATAAAGCCAAATTTGAAGAACTTGATCTTTCCTGCCTACACTGGTTAAATTTAGAAAATCTGGAAATGGAGCTAATAGAATTTCAAGAAAGCTCTATCTGGAAAAATAAATTCTATGACCTGCGTGAAACACTTGAGAAGATAGAAGGGATGCCAAAGGACAGCACAGTTAGTTCTGAAAATGAAATCTTTAAAGTGTGGAATTCTCTGCCAAATAATTTTAAGCCAATGAAAGCACTTGGGATTGCTTTCCTTACTTTGTTTGGATCATCTTATGCTTGTGAGCAGCTGTTTTCAGCTTTGAATTATATCAAATCTGACACCAGAAACAGGCTAACAGATGACCTGAGTGTTGCATGTGTTGCTCTCAAACTTACAAAGTATGAGCCAAGCGTAGACAAATTATCAGCATGCACACAACAGCAAAAATCACATTAATTGTTCAAAAAAATTGATGATGTCCTCAAAGATGTCACAAAAATGGTGAATTACATCATGGCTCATGCTCTGAATTGTCGACAGTTTCAAGCACTTCTTGAGGAGGTTCAGGCACACTATAATTGTTTACTTATGTACAATAATGTCCGGTGGCTGAGCAGAGGACGAGTCCTGGAGAGATGCATGCCAAATGCAAACTTTTACCTTTCAATAAAAAGTTGTTTGTATCATTGAAAGCTCTGTTATTGTGTTTTTCTTTTAATGCAAAATATGTGAATGTATGAGTTGTTTTTTTCTAAACTAAAACCTCAGTATTCAGGTTAAATTGCCATATTGGCACTTGGCGATAAATAAGTGGGTTTTGGGTTGCAGTTTGGGCACTCGGTCTCTAAAAGGTTCGCCATCACTGGGCTAGGCCATGTTTGGGATGGTCTTTTGGCATTGCCTTTGATGAAAGGACAAACATCAAAGTGTATTGCTTGGAACCTAAAAGGTTTTGTCACTACAGAGTATTAAAAGGAAAGAATATCATTTTCATGAGTTTAAATTTTTTCAACAAGGGCATTGAAAAAACACAAAACTGTGTAAAAGAGAAAGCCAGTAACAAGTAAACAGGCCACTGGAACATTGTACAACCTCAAAAGGGTCCTTTGGATAGTCCATACCTCTCGTCTTACATCAGCAGACTTGGGTTTTCATGGGGAAATGAATTTAAAGGGTATCTAATTCCTCCATCTTTAACCCTGGGATCCATACTAAAATCAGTATCTGTCTCCTCTCACTGAGGAAACCAGCATTAGATTTTATTCTTATGGGTCATTTACACATGGGTACTTGGACTCACATTCGCCCACTGACTGACTTGGTTGTTCCTTGGAGTTCTGCATGAGTTTTCCATCCATTAGAAATGACCTTTCTGCCAGCCCCCGCAATGTCTGGGTCTTTCCATTCCTCTGTTAACCCGACTCTTCCCTCTCCCCTGAGCTCAGCCCGGCTGAAATCTCCGTACAGAAGACAAAGCACTGGACACAGAAGCTGGCTTTCTCTCACAGCCAATTACAAAGCAGTGTGTAAGGAGGCGGGGATTCAAATGTTTCCTGCTTCCTCGGAGCTCTTTCTGAGCAAAAGAAAGGCTTTTTAAAACCGAGGCTTGCATTTCTCCCCCCCCCCTTCTTTCAGATTGCTCAGTTTTTTGTTTTTTGTTCTTAAAATGCTTTTTATGAGGAAATTGGGTTTTTTGGGGGGGATTTTCTCTCACAGTGAGCACTGCGAAGTAAGCCAATGGCAAAGCAGCATTTAAAGGGGCAGAACTTAATTTGAGCTTGGAGACTGCTGGTGCAGAGATTCCCAACTGGAAAGTGTGAGTCCAGCCAGCAATGAACCTCAGGTAAAACAACCGTGCAAAAATGACCATAGACAACCTTAGCTGATGAACTAGACTTAAGGCATGATGAGATTCAGGAAGGAATACCATAGAGCAAAGGGACTGAGATGCCTGCATGATTTTCCCTAGGACATGGCAGAGGAAAATTTAGCCTTGTTGTAGCCCATAAACATTTAGGTGGTTTTAGTACTGACTTGGCTGGACAATAAGGTATGGAATGAGAAGCTATTTCTGGGATACCTCTTAAAATGGAGGCAGACTAGCTCAAGCAGATAAAAGATTCACAGTCAAATTTATTTAAACTTGTGTTCCTAATTCTACATTGCATTACATTTTAAGAAAAAGATTGCAACTGCTGGAGAGAATGGTTACAAGTAACTCCATATTCTTTGCCTTCATCAGTGCCTAAACATGACTCCTTTTGTGGAGTTGAACTTCACTGATGTGTGTGTCAAGGGCCGTCAATTCGCAGCTGACTTATGACAACCCCAGCAAAGGATTTTCAAGGCAAGTGAGAAGCAGAGGTGGTTTGCCATTGTCTTCCTCTATAGAGTCTTCCTCAAGGGTCTCCCTTCCAAGTACTGACCCTGCTTAGCTTCTGAGATCTAATGAGGTTGGACTACACTATACCATTTCACATCCCAACTTCATTGATATCAATTAGTTATTAAAATCCTTTCATGTAACCAGTGAACATAAAGGTCTTGTGGTTTATTTTGAAGTGATAGAATAAGAGTTTAATGTTCCTGGGGTGATATGGAAAATTGTTCTTCCCCAACCTCTTCTCCCCAACTCAGAACTGATGCCTTGAACTGAACAAGAGGGTGGAATATGGCCTGCTCTCTCAAATGTTTGACACTAAATACCCTCGAATATCCTGTCAAATCAGAGATAGTGAATATCTGAGAAACATTTTATCGAACAATCCAGAATGAAGATAGATCATGATGGATAGCTGTGTTAGTCTGTTTGTAGCAGTAGAAAAGAGCAAGAGTCCAGTAGCACCTTAAAGACTAACAAAATTTCTGGCAGGGTTTGAGCTTTCGTAAGTCACAGCTGAAGAAGGGATCTGTGACTTTCGAAAGCTTATACCCTACTAGAAATGTTGTTAGTCTTTAAGGTGCTAAATTACTGAGACTAGGGCTGTTGAAAAAAAATCGGTATAGTTCGGATTCGGCTGAATTTGGCCTGTTTTTATTCGGGCCTTGCCGAAGTCCGAACTCCCCTGCTTCGGATCCCCGGAAATTCAGGGGGATCTGGAGTTCGGAGGGAAATTCGGCCCCCCGCGCGCCTTCAGCACCGGGTCATTCCTACCCTATGGGGTGACATCACATCTTGCCAGCCCCCCACCAGCCCTGCAGGGAGTCCCGGCAGGGCTGGGGGGGGGCCCTTTAAACAGATCTGCACCTCCCAGCTGTGAGGCGCAGATCTATTTAAATGGCCCGCCGCGCGCCTCCAGGGAAGCTCCCTGGGGGCGCGCGGCGGGTCTTCAAACAGATTTGTGCCTTCCGGCCGGGAGGCACAAATCTATTTAAAGCCTCCCCCCCCCCCAGCCCTGCCAGGACTCCCGGCACAGCTGGCGGGGGGCTGGCAAGACCAGACCCCCCCCCAGACCCCCCAGACCCTTCCAGACCCCCCCTTCCAGCCTTGCCGGGAGTCCCAGCAGGGCTGGGGGGGGCTTTAAATAGATCTGCGCCTCCCAGCCGGGAGGCACAGATCTGTTTGAAGACCCGCCGCGCACCCCCAGGGAGCTTCCCTGGAGGCACGCGGCGGGCCCTTTAAATAGATCTGTACCTCCCGGCCGGGAGGCACAGATCTATTTAAAGCCCCCCCCCCCAGCCCTGCCGGGACTCCCTGCAGGGCTGGTGGGGGGCTGGCAAGATGTGATGTCACCCCATAGGGTAGGAATGACCCGGTGCTTGCAAAGGGGACTGTCTTTACCTTTAAGGTGCTATTAGACTTTGCTCTTTCCTATTAATCCAGAATGAAGAAAGCAATGGAAAGACATACAGTCCTGTTCCATCCTCAGCTCTCTTTCCTCTGTTTTACTGCATTGCTTTGGAAAGTCCTGGCTTAGTTCAGCAACTAGTGTATTCTAAAAGTAGTAACATTTTTCTCTCTGTCCCCATTCTGCTGTCTCCCTAAGTGAGTGCATTTTGTTTTTGATTGGCTGAACTGCAGCTCTGCAGGAAGTAACATTTGGTGAGGAGCCAGAGGTGTTTAGCAATAGTAGATTGAGGTGTTTATCCTGCAGTCAAGCAACCTGAGGCCTACATAGTCCAGAAGGTATAGCCCAGCAGCAGAAATGGGACTCCTCTGATGTATTCCCTACTATTTAGACGCCATGAACCAAGAAAATGAGGGGACTCTATAGGAAAATAAGGCATTTCTGAACCACCGCAATATCACCTCCCTTCTTTGTATTTCAAGCACCAGCAATATCTGAGACTTCATAAACCTATAAAGCTTATAAATGGTTTTTATAAAAATCTGACTGAGCCTCTGAGATCGAGAAAATGAAAAGGATAAAGCATCTGTTTCATGTAACATTCAGAGGAACACGGGAACAAATAATAGCAACGATACAGAACAGCTGTTGCCACTTATATGCTTCCAAGTAAGGGATGAAAAAGTGGATAATGTTAGCCATAATAATTAGTTAAAGGGCAGCTAGAACTGCCCTAAGGTTTATCCAGAATATTAATGTGATTTTCCCCTTCCTTGTTTTAGCCTTTGCCACGAGGTAGTCCTGGAAGGTCTAATGGAAGGAGTAAAATTGCCGCTGAGGATAGCTTTGTTATGATGGGGGGAGTGGCTGCTCTCCACTCTACTTCTGAAAGGCATATTTTCCTTGTGATGCGGGAATTTACAAAAGAGATGAAATTGGTTTATCTGGGAGGGGGGCGTATCCTGACACACTCCCCTGTCATTTTCACTTCCTAGCCAATTTGGATTTAGAGGCATGGCTGAAGTCTGAAGAATTGCTGGATGGGAATTCGCATGCACGTGAAGATGCCTTATATTGAGTCAGACCATTGGTCTGTCAAGGTCAGTATTGTCTACTCTGACTAATGGATATTGGAGGTTTTTCTCATCGCCTGCTGTCATATCCTTTTAGGGGGAGTTGCCAGAGGATTGGACCTGAGTACTTAAGCATGCAATGCAGAAAAGCTATCATTGAACCATGACCCTAAGTGTGAAGCTGACATGACTTTGTAAGTATGAACACAGCTGAGTTTGTCGACTTCTTCTGTGCAGGTTGAATGCAAGTCTGAGGGATAAACTACCCATAAATAAGTTTTGCTTTGTTTTGTTTGCTTTGTTTGTTTGCTGAAATGCACCCATTGGCAAGGAAGGTAATGAGCTGTAAATCTGATTGAAGCAACGATACAGGGAGGTTTGTGTAATCTTTCCCCCATACAACATTTCCCCAGTCAAAATTGCCCCTCGTGTTTCCACATGCCTCATGAGAGAAAATATACAGGTGCCTGTATCCCCACCCCCATAGGGAACACAGCAGCTTGCAGGAACAAATTTGATAAGGCAAATAGTTCAGGAGAATGTTTAATCTCCCCTCCCTACACCACTGTTCCACACTGACAAATTCCCTTTCCCTTCACATGGGTCCATTTCTAGGGCTGTCGATTCGGTTCCATCCGAACTGAAAACAGCCGAATTTCCCCTGATTCGGCGGTTTCCAGTTCGGATGGAACCGAAGTAAAAAAAAAGGCGGGAAAACAACAAGCCAAAATCGGCGAGTTCGGGTGGATGCCGAATAAATTCAGGAAAATTCGGCATCCTTTAATCGGCATTCTCCCGTGGCCAATGGTGGCCAAGCTGGGTCTTCTTCTGGCCACAGCAGGGATTCTCCCTTTTAAATTGGCCAGGAGAAGAGTATAAAAACTCCCGTCCTGTCCCATCCCAAGTATATATTCATTTCCTTCCATTTTGGTGGTGCTGCTCCTGAGAGATCCTGCTTCCTGGAATAGGATAGGATTTACTTCTTGTCCCTGCTCCTGCTGGAAGACATTCACACAGTTTGATTTTTGGGGTTTTTCTCTATACCTTTTTTCCTGTGTGTGTGTGGGGGGGGGAGAAGCAGATTCTGTGGGGGGGGGAGCAGATTCTGTGGTTGTGGGGAAGCCAAGGGGGGGCTGTTGCCTGTTCTGCCAGGGGGTGCCCGCTCGCCTCTGCGGGAATATGCATTCTGCTTTTTCTGTCCGTTGCCACCCTCGCCTGGAGTTGAGTGCGGCGGTGCACGAGTCTCCCTCCACTCGGCACCCGCTCCTCCTCCCTGGTTTGTTTGTTTATGGTTGAGCCGAGCCGTACTGGTTTGAGGGGGGGTTGCCTGTCCTGCCGGGGGGACGCTTGCCTCTGCAGGAGTGTGCGTTCTGCCTTTTTCTGCCCGTTGCCACCCTAGCCTGGAGTTGAGTGTGGTGGTGCCTGAGTCTCTCTGTGCCTGGTTTGAGGGGAGAGCTTCAGGTGTGTGTCTTCAGGTTACACCGGCTCTTAGAAGCCACAGACTGGTTTCTACTGTGTGTGGGGGGGAAGCCAAAGGGGGATGACCAGTCCTGGGGGGGCTTGATCTCCTCTTTGCAAGTGTGATTTGGGGGGGTTGCCTGTCCTGGGGCAGACTGATCTCCTCTTTGAGAGTGTGACTGTTGTTGTGGAAGATTTGAATCCAGCAGCATGAAATCTATCAATCCTGAAGATACGCAATTTGCGCAGGTCGCACTTATGCTAGTAGCCTTATAAGATGCACTTTGGCTGTGTTGAAATGAAAAGATACGTTACCCATGCTAGTTACGCTGTTTACTTACGCTTTGAGCATTGTTGGATGCACTTTCGGCATTGTTACATCGGCTCTTAGAAGCCACGGACTGGCTTCTACTGTGTGTGTGTGGGGGGGTGACCTGTCCTGGGGGGGCTTGATCTCCTCTTTGCAAGTGTGATTGTTGCTGTTTTCACTGGTTGTCACCTTCGCCTGGAGGTCAGTGTGGGTCGGTGAGTCTCTCTCTGGCTGCCCCAGAAACAATGGAAGGTTTTGCCTTGGATTTGCTGCTCTCTAGATGCACATTTCCCCCATCTAAATTTCCAAATCTCGACAATAAGCCCCCCTGCAGAGTTTTAAGAATTCAGATGGGGGAAATTTGCATCTAGAGAGCGGCAAATCCAAGGCAAAACCTCCCATGCATAAATAGCCAACGAGAAACAATGGGAGGTTTTGCCTTGGATTTGCCACTCTCTAGATGCACATTAAGGATTGCCGGTTCCTCTTCATTCCAATGGGCGGATGGGGGATCCCTTCCAGACCCCATAACTTGGGACCCCCTGACCCAATCTGCACCAGACTTGGGGGTTCTTGCAAGGAGGGTCCTCTCAAGCTACACTGAAAGTTTGGGACCTCTACCACCAAAAATGCCCCCCCCCCCCGGAGCCGCGGAAAGCCGCGAATGTGCTTTAAATGGCTTTATTCAGCCAAATTCATTTGGGAACGCCGAATTTCAAGCCAAATTCCACGAATCGGAATAGGGGGAGTTTGGACTTCGGCATTTTTCCAATAAAAATGGGCCGTATTTTGCCAAATCCGAATTTTACCGAATTTTTTTTCAACAGCTCTATGCTGTTTGACATGTAGCCTAGCTCTCATCAGCACAACATGGTGTAAGTATGGCAGATGAGAGTTGAGTGAGTGATCATCAATAATGACATGGTGTGTACTATCCATATGGAGTCCATGATTCTTACGTAGCCACATTCTACATAGACTGCTATGACAGATCTTCTTTTGTTTAAATTATTTTTCCTTCTAACGTACCACCACTATCATGTCTGAGATCTATGAAGTGTCCCTTGTTGTCTTTCTGTCCCACACTTTTGCATGGTTGGGGGGATCTGCCAAAATTCTTTCTTTATATATGTTAGAATATATGGCATGAGAGAGGCTTAGGGAACTCAAAATTCAAAATGGTTTTATTCGTCTCTTTTTGGGGGAATGGAAAAGTCAGGTTAAAAGGAGGTTTCAGAAAATAAACTTGGCTTGTAACAAAACAACAGGAATGAAGAAACTTAGGATGTTTATCAAATAATAGCTATTTGTAATTAGGATGTATCTGATGTCGTCCTCAGACAGGTGTTTAAACTTTGGATAAGTACTGAGATAGAATTCACTTGGCCGTCAGTTGAATAAATATAATCTTCTTGAAACAATAGTTCTTAAGTTGGAGGAGTGAGGAACAAATACACCCCCATTTTCTTCCTTAAAACTGGTTACATATCACCCCCTTCACTTAGTCTCAAATTATTTCCTTCATACACAGGATCATTCTTGTTCCTAAACCACTGTGTTCCTCTCACTCCAGCTGCCAGCTTCATCAGTCAATTTTAAACTGTCAGATTCTAATGGTCTCTCTCAGCTGCCACTTGTACAATTCTTTTTCTTTTCTTTTTGAATGCCCTGTCACTCAAGGTTCCATGACCGAGACAAGTTATCATTATGCAGCTGTCCATCACAGATGCCTAATCACAATAGCTACAATGGCTGGGGAAACATCTTGTAACACCAGTGTGGATGGGGATGACTGGTAAGTGGGCGGTAAAAGATTAAGCCCCTCCCTGCCTGGAGGTCCTTTCCATCACTCCCTGCCTGGTTTCAACCATTTTCTCCAGCCATCATCTGGGATCAGAAGTAAACCCTGCAGAAGAAAAAATATTTGGAGGGGGATGTACAGGTACAGGAAGGATTAAGCACTCTTCCTGCCAGTTGATTTTTCCTTGCGTTCACCAAATTAACGTATTGAGTTGCCCTTAGCATGCGGACAGTTCAGGATATGAAGAAAAAACTCAACCCATACACTGGCATGATCTGCCGGGCAACAGAAAAGAGAGAAATAGTTAAGAGCCAAAACCGTAGAGTGTTTAAATAATTGGACTAATTGAAATAATGTTGATTCAAATCACATCTGAACTGGGCTGGCCTTAGGCAACTCACGTTAGGCAAGTGTTATCTCTCTTCAGGGAGCCAGCATGGTGTAGTGGTTAAGAGTGGTGGTTTGGAGCGGTGGAGTCTGATCTGGAAAACCGGGTTTGATTCCCCACTCCTCCACATGTGCGGCGGAGACTAATCTGGTGAACTGGATTTATTTCTCCACTCCTACACATGAAGCCAGCTGGGTGACCTTGAGCAAGTCACATTCTCTCAGCTTCACCTACCTCACAGGGTGTCACAGGGGAAGGGAAGGCGATTGTAAGCCGGTTTGAGTCTCCCTTAAGTGGTAGAGAAAGTCGGCATATAAAAACCTCCTCCTCCTCCTTCTTCTTCTAACTCAGACTAACAAGTTGGCCTGCCTGGTGTGCTGTTCCCTAACACCACCCTTGCAGTGGAATAAAAAGACACTCCGCTGAATCTTGTGGACACCTCTGCCACTTCTGTCAATACAAAAAGCATTGCTCCCTATGAAAGGATGGAGCCTTCTCTTTGCAAGGGTTTGAACAGTAACAATCTATTTCTTAACCCCAGAAATGAAATTTGAGCTGGATATAATTATACCATTTCTGCAGCTTGTCTTACATTTTGGGGTACTCCACAAAACAGATTTGCCACGCACCTTTATATAAAAATAGCTTTATGCAATCAGAAGTCAGCGTTCTTTCTTGCTCATGTTTCATCACCAGACATACAGATTTTGCAAACAGAATGGTGTTAATGGTTGTGTGCTTCTGGCTGTGTGCTTCTGGTAGAGAAGAGCATAATAGAACCCAGTTCCTTATTCAACACCAGTAAAAAATAATAGCATGCATATTTTGGTGTCAGAAAAGCAATCTACATACACACAGGGAATAAACTCATTGAGTAAGAATGCACCACTTTCCATAGTCACTTATCTGAATTACTGCACTTTAAACTCTCTCTCTCTCTCTCTCTCTCTCTCTCTCTCTCTCTCTCTCTCTCTCTCTCTCTCTTTCCCTAGTTGCATAATGGAAGGTACAAAATGTTGTGTTTTGTTGTGGTTTCTTTTTTTCTTTTTTTGCCTCGCACATTTTACAGAATTCATAACAAGGAGGAAAACATAAGAATACATTTTAAACCTATGAAAATTGAAATACCATCGTAGCAGGTAGGTAAAAAGAAAATTGGGCTCTTGGAACTAACCAAATGAAGCTGTAACATTTGTTTGTGTCTAGCCAGCAAGAAAAGGGAGAAAGGAAGTCTTAACACATTATCCTCTGCAACGGATGCTGATTCTAACAGATGATGGCATAAATTTGGGGCTGGCCTTGGCCTTTGTGAGCCAGCTGGGTACAAAACAGCACAGTGCCATACTAGGACTATACATTTCTTGAAATTATCCCCCCTCCCCACCACTCCCGTTTGAGGTTGTTCTTCTGTTTGCTTACGCAAAATGAATCATCAGTTTAAGCCAGTGCAACGATGGAGGAGTGCAGGAGAGAAAGCATTAGTCAATGAGAAAACTACTGCTTTAAATGGAATTGGCTGAAGTGGCAGATTAAAGCATACAAATAAGACAATCCATTAATGCCTACTTGGATAAAAATCATATAGGTCTCAGTGAGATGATGCATTCATATTTAAGGTAGAATACACATTCCGGCTGTTTAATGCTGGCTGTTCTGAAACGTTGCTTACTGGGAGGTTAATTGGATTTGGAAGGGTTGGGTTCAGATCCTACCAAACTCCAACTCACATGGTGGCTTGGGCCAAATCATTACCTCTCAGTCTGAAAGAGGCTTGTTACACCTAACATGAAAAAACTGCTCTCTTTGTGCATCTGGCACCTCCATACACCGATGTGCATTTCCAATTGCATGTACGTTAGTACCCCACCAATAACACAGATGAAGCTCCTTTTCAGTGACCCTGTCCATGCCATGTTAACATTGCAGCTGCCGTCATATGTGTATACCTATGATTAAGGCTTAGCTTGAACATACATGATCAGCACTTGGTGGCTGAAGCACCAAGTGGCAACATATTAGCATAAAAGCCATCACAGATCAAATACCACCAGCATGGTGTAGTGGTTAAGAGTGGTGGACTTTAATCTGGAGAACCAGGTTGGTTTCCCACTCCTACACATGAAGCCTGCTGGGTGACCTTGGACTAGTCACAGTTCTCTTAGAGCTCTCTCAGCCTCACCTACCTCACAAGGTGTCTGTTGTGGGGAGAGGAAGGGAAGGAGATTGTACGCCGGTTTGATTCTTCTTTTTTAAAAGAGACAGCGTGGCGTAGTGGTTAAGAGCGGTGGTTTGGAGCGGTGGAGTCTGATCTGGAGAACCGGGTTCGATTCCCCACTCCTCCACATGAGCGGCAGAGGCTAGTCTGGTGAACTGGATTTGTTTCCCCACTCCTACACATGAAGCCAGCTGGGTGACCTTGGGCTAGTCACAGTTCTCTCGGCCCCACCTGCCTCACAGGGTGTCTGTTGTGGGGAGGGGAAGGGGAGGGGATTGTAAGCCGGTTTGATTCTCCCTTAAGTGGTAGAGAAAGTTGGCATATAAAAACCAGCCCTTCTTCTTCTAAAAAGGTAGAGAAAATCGGCATATAAAAACCAACCTTCTTCTATTTCATTTTATATTAATGGAGACATTCCAGATGTTCAGCTGGTGCTCATCAAGGGTGCAGTAATAACCCATTACTGAGAACTAAAGAGGTATTCAAGTCTGCGTCAACTTATCCATTCAGTTAGTAATATGCGTATTATATATGACAAGCTAGAGGCCAGCAAGGAATCATGGGTGAGGGGGGTGCAATCACCACTCTTCAAATTCCTCCCTCCCTGCATTCTGTAAATCCTCAGGGCCTCGATAAGGTTAATTTGTCCTCTACCTTTTCCCTTTAATTGGTACTCAGGTACTCTCAAGGTTTATGTGGGAGTGTTAATGCGTTCTGATACATTGTTTTAAATGTTTTGTGCATATTTACATTTTAAATGCTGTTTTTAAACGTTCGAAATGTTTGGCATGTTTAAATGTTTTCATGCTAGCCGCCTCAGGGACCCTGAGTTGGGTTGAGCGGCAACCTAGAACTTGCTTCAAATAAATAAATTTCATTGCCTCTGGAGTATTTGCAGACTTACTCAGGTCATTTGAGGAGGGACTTCCCCCACTTTCTTTTAATTAGTTTATGAAGTCTTGTTTCTTGCATATCGGGAAAGTTGCCCAAGTAGGTAGAAGCCCCTGTCTTGTTTGTGGCAACACCGTTGCGCCAGTTTCACTATCATATCGGGGGGGAAACCACTTTACTAGTGAAGATGGCAACTAGGGTTGCCAACCTCCAGGTACTAGCTGGAGATCTCCTGCTATTACAAGTGATCTCCAGCCGAAAGAGATCAGTTCACCTGGAGAAAACGGCCGCTTTGGCAATTGGATTCTAGGGCATTGAAGTCCCTCCCCTCTCCAAACCCCACCCTCCACAGGTTCCTCCCCCAAAACCTCCTGCCGGCGGCAAAGAGGGACCTGGCAACTCTAAGGGCAACAGGCTGAAGGCCCTGCGTTCTGCACCTCCAGCCACATGTCTATGCCTCACCATGCTGGTGCTTGAAGATTTCTTTCTCATTTTCCTTTGGTTAATGTAAAGACCTGCATTCCAGGGGAATTCCCCCCCCCCAGTTTGTAAAGATCCCTGCCTTGTCACCCAGTGGCGATTCTGTGTGGCTATTGTCATCCATACAGAGGAAAGCCAGTTTAATATTGGTATGTTATAGCACTGATGGTGTCCTGATGTCTTTACTGGCTGTGACAAGGCTCACTGAAGTACGCCCAGTAGCAGGTCTCTGTCTGCTTCAAAGCTGTTTGCATGCAAGTGGCCGTGTGGCAGATGCATGCCTTCTGATAAATCCATGGCTTCAGTTTCCATGGAGCATTGCCAAGATTATTACTGTGCTCCCCTCCTGTGCCACTTGGTCGTCCATTCATTTGCTGCCCTTACCAGACAAACCTGCTGGGTTCTTTTTATGCCTGGCGAGTCTCTTCTTGGCTTCCAACCGAGCCCAGGTTTGCATGGCGTATGGAATTGCTACACAACCATGAAAGGAAACTGGCCTTGTGAAAAAAATAATAATTGGGGGGGGGGGGTGTGACACAAGTTACCACAAAGCCAACAAGCAAAGGTGGATTAGTCTCCCCCCCACTCCAAAAAGCCAGTTCAGTTGTAACCTTTGAAGAATATATACCTTTTGTGCAGCATTCTGCCCTAGGCCCCCTGCAGGGCTCCTTCCTCTGGTTCTGCCCCAGACTCTGCCCTGATACTAGAATGTATTATTTCAAAGGTTGGCAACTCTAAGCACACATGGGAATCTTACTTATAAAACCAGAGGCTTAGGTTTTATTCCCATACAGTGCGCCTTTGCATCCTAATTGAGTTGGCCTAGACCATATGGGGCTGGGGTCCTCCTTCTGCACGTGTGATACAGTTTACCACTCAAGGAGAACCTCCTAACTCTTCCTATGATACTGTTTCCTGCATACTTCCTACTGAGATCAGTCCATGCCACCTTGGAAACCTTGTATGTTTTCTTTTCCTCATGGCATCCTAATGACCTGCAAGAAAGGGTCAAGATCAGGGTTGCCAGCTCCAGGTTGGGAAATACCTGAAGATTTTGGGGGCGGAGCCTGAGGAGGGCAGGGTTTGAGGAAGGGAGGGACTTCAATGCTACAGAGTCCAATTGCCAAAGCGGCCATTTTCTCCAGGGGGACTGATCTCTGTTGCCTGGAGATCAGTTGTAATAGCAGGAGATCTCCAGCTAGTACCTGGAGGTTGGCAACCCTAGTCAAGTGGCTAAAGCAGGGGTGTCAAACTCATTTGTTACAAGGGCTGGATATGACATAAATGTCACTTGGTCGGGCCGGGCCATGCCTCACCAGCCCAGTTTGAGAGTGGAGGGGGTGGCTGCCTCTGCTGGCTCGTAGGCCAGATAACAGCTCTCAAGGGGCCGGATCTGGCCTGCAGGCCTTATATTTGTCACTCCTGAGCTAAAGCATATGCAAGGAGAGGAAATTAGCAAAATAAGATACATGTAAGTGTCCTATAGGGAAATCCTTTTAAAGCGAAATATTTAATATTTTCAGGTGCAACTTTATAGAGCTGAATTCTGTTCCACAATTGTATATCCAGGCCATCTATCTTGCCTCCTGTTCTAAGTAATGTTACAAAATCAAATTTCAGGAAGAAAGAGCAATCTGAAGTTTTGGGATCTGAAATGTGAAACTCACATGCTCTAGGGAATGATTATGTTCTGAAATCAAACATCCAAAAATGACTAATTAAGCAATCCTCAAAATAAATGTAATTTAAAAACTTAAAATTAGTTTTAATTAACCATAAATTGCAGACATCATAAACATTGCTCTACTATACACATGCAGTTGGTCAAAGAATATGATACAACAAAAAACACTAAATGCGTTTCGGCTGACTGCCTTCCTCAGTGGTGCAATAAAACAAGTTCTGATTAACATAAAGATAATCGCCATATACAAATGCATCCAAATGACCTGTAAAACAATACATGAGAAAACAAGGAAAGGAAAAATTCATTATAAAAAATCGATAACCACTTCAAATATAATAAACATACATATATAAAGATATATATGTGAAGGGGCCGGGATGGTTCCGATCAGGAGATCCAGCTCCCTACTCTTGATGGAGTGTAGCTGGTACAGGCCTCTACCATCAAGGGTTTAGGAGTGACCTTGGATGCCGCCCTTTCTATGGTGGCCCAGATTGCAAATATGGCCAAGGTAGCATTTTTCCATCTCCGCCAGGCCCAACAGCTGCCCCCTATCTGTCCTGGACTGACCTGGCATGGTGATCCATGCAATGGTCACCTCTAGATTAGACTACTATAACTCACTCTATGCAGGGCTACCTTTAAGGTTGCTACGGAAGCTTCAACTGGTCCAGAACACAGCAGCCGGATCTTGACAGGGACCCCCTGGAGAGCACATATTCAACCTGTGTTCTGCCAGCTGCACTGGCTCTAGATTGAATACCGGATCAAGTTCAGGGTTTTAGTGTGTGTGTTAAGTGCCATCAAGTTGCTTCCAACTCATGGCGACCCTATGTATCAATGTCCTCCAAAACGACCTATCTTTAACCGCCTCTCTAAATATACCCCCCAGAGAGCTTTACACTTGTCAGGAAGCAACTTATTGGTGATCCCTGGCCCCTGGACTATCCAGCTGTCCTCAGACAGGGCTTTTTCAGCTCTGGCCCCAGCCTGGTGGAACTCTTCATTTAGTGAGAACCAGTAGCCCTGTGAGACTTAACTCAGTTCTACAGGGCCTGTCAGACGGAGATGTTCTGCCAGGCACATGGTTGAGGCAGCAACGGTTTCATCAAACAACTGGCCTCCCTTTTCCTCCTCCCTCGTTCCTCTTGTTACTATCTTTGGGCCCTCTGCCTAAAATTATGATGGGCTTCCTCACCTTTGGGATTGAATTGTATAGCAGTAGTAGGTATAAATTGGATGGCCATTTTAATCTGTATTGGATGTGTTGTAAATTTGCATTTTAATGTATGTTAAAACATATATTGTATGTATCTGGATACATTGTATCTCTATGGAGACATGGGGTGAACTTTTCCACTGTTTAAAGCCCATCTCCTCCATTGAGATACATTGCGAAGATCACACTAAAGAATCTGAACACAGCCACTTTGCCAATGCTTTTCAATGGAGGACCCCTTTCAGACCCCACAACTCTGGACTCCCTGACTCAATCTTTACCAAACTTAAGTGTTCTTGCAAGGAGAGTCCCTTTTGCTACCCTGAAAACGTGGGGCCTCTAACTGCAAAAATGCCCTCCCAGGAGCCACAGAAAGCCCCTTAGGCTTTATTGGACCCAATTTTTTCGGGAAACCCAGAAAAAACCCGGATTCCCATATTTACTGGTATGGGAAATTTGGCTTTTTGGGTTCCCCCCCCCACCCAAAAAAAATCGAGACCAATAAACCTGAACCCGAATTTTAACGAATTTGTTTTGCACAGCCCTAGCAGGAATCTTTTCAATAGGAAAAAAAAACCTGCACCTGTTATTCGGAGCGTCCAGAGTGGTGCTGACATTCTCCCCAGTCTGATGCAAGATTTAGGTTTGCATATTCTGGTCTTGATGTTTCTAGCGGTTATTCCCACCTACATAATATCGTCAGAACATTTCACAACATATATTACTTCTTTGGAATTACAGTTAGCATATGTTTGAATAAGTAACTCCTAGTATTCATTGAATCCTGAAATGTGCCCGTCCTAATACTATTGTTGCAAACACTGCAGCAGCCACCCTTTGGAATGGTTCCACCTAAAGGAGGTTCAACCAAAGGTATTTTCTCCATTTTACTGTGCACTGACTTATCCCTTAAATTCCTTGAATGTTTGTAAGTAAACATAGGATATGATTTACATTTGGGAATGTCAGATAGTAAAAACCAGTATTTTTGCAAAGTGCCTCAAATGCACTTATAAATGTTATCATATGCCAATGGGATAACCATCCTATTTGTTTGTTTCTTATTTTAGGTGTTAGTAACATTGTCCTGATGGTATTTTTATCTTTTAAAAAAGCCTGCTTTAACATTCTTGAAAAATAACCTCTCTCTCTCTCTCTCTCTCTCTCTCTCTCTCTCTCAGTTGTAGCTCTAAAATACTTGCCTGCCTATAGAAATCCCTATCATCACTACAATTCCTTCTAAGTCTTAGCATCTGTGCATAAGGTAAATTCTTTTTCAAATGAGACAGGTGGAAACTATCCCAAGACAAGAAAGAACTGGTATCAGTTTGTTTTCTATATAAATCAGTGCTGATGTTCAGTCCTACCTTTCTAACTTCTGCAACAAGGAAATGAATCTTGAACTTATCAAAAGTAATTTCAAATTTTATATGATCATGAATTGTCCAAACCGTAAAAGCAGTTCTTGTGATCCATCCCATATTATAAAGATATAGTCCAAAATGTGGTTATATACAATGATATGCTCTTTATCTATATTGTTACCCTGGAAAAGGTATCTTTCTTCAAGTCTACCCAAAAACAAATCAGCAAGTTCAGGGGCAAATTTGTGTTGCATTGCCGTGCCTGAGATTTGCCAATAAAATTTATCCTGCAATTCAAAACCATTTTTTCTAAAACACAACTCAGCTGTATGACAAAAGAACAATGTGTGTGTGTGGGGGGGTATGTCTTCTCTCAAGTTTAAAGTGTATTCAGGCACCTCTAATGCTTCACTCTGTAGTGTATTTGTATATAGACAGACAACATCCAGTATTACAAAAAATGTTCTGAACTAAAAGTTTTATGAAATTGGCTCCCGGTTATTTAACTAGTTATTTAACTAAGAATGTCTCCAGGACCAACAGGTGATGGGTTTAAAAAGGGAATGGTTCTTTGAGTTGTAAAGGCTGCTCTGTTTCTTTAACAGAATCCCATCATCAAATCACAGCTGGGCAAAGAGTACCAATCTGGAGGTAATGTGCTTGTATTTTTAAGTATTGAAGCCCCAGTCCTGTTGTTAGATATGCGGGAGCACACAGCTTGTAAATATAGTGGTAAAATGTATGAGGATGCACAAATGCCTGAGCAAATTTCACATTGTGCGCTCCCAGCATATGCAAGGCCAGGCTCTAGCTTGGAGCAGCATATGTAAAATGAGAAAATGGAAAGTAATTCGTTCCCCCAAACACACTCACACACCCCACCTCCTCCTCAAACAACTCCTAGCTGTCATGTACAGTCACCGGCAATCACACTGCCTGAGTAGCAAGTTAATTAGGAGTGAATGTGATCTGGACGTTAATGCAGGTATAAGGGTTTTCAGCACTGCGTCAACACTCTCTGCCAAAACACATGTGAAAATCCCAAGTGATTGCTCAAGGTAGATGTTTCCTGGTGGGATGAGCCTGGCTCTGATACAGCTGAGGTGGGTAGGAAAAATTTGCTACAGAAGGAAACCTAGAGGACTCAAACTAATCTCTAGCGAAGGAAGGTGTAATGATCTGTCATTTGCATTAAGAATCCATCTGCCTGGAATAAGAGCTTCTATAAAGAGATAGGGAAGAGGCTGTGAAGAGCAGTGGCCTTCATATCTGGATGCGCTAGACTTTTAGGAAGAGAGCTTCAGAAAGAAGTAATGTTGGTCTGCAGAAGACCAGCTGGATTCCAATCCAGTAGCACCTTTGAGACCAACAAGATTTTTTGAGCATGAGCTTTTAAGAGCCAAAGCTTCCTTCATCGCATCTGACGAAGGGCGCTTTGACTCTTGAAAGCTCATCTTCCCCCCCCCCCCAAATCTTGATGGCTCCAAGGGGGTACTGAACAGGAATTGAGGCTTCTAGGTTACTCTTGTGGGCCTTGCACAGTGACTAAATTGGGAGAGACTCTTTTCAAAAGCAGGGTAAGGATAAGATTGCCGAGCAATCTCCTGGATGAGCAGAATTCCCCTCCAACCCAAGGAACCAGGGTGGGGGGGGCGCTTTTAAAAAACTGTGTTGTAAACACAAAGGTGTTCAGTTATTATGCATTTAGATAAAAGCATAATATTGAAGATTTAACCCAGAATACAATGGTACCAAATAGGTCAGAACAGGAGATAAATTCAAAGATTTGGTCTGTCTAGTACATTTTTATTTAGGGTTGTAAACCTCTGGTTGGTGGCTGGAGATCTCCTGGTATTACAACCGATCTCCAGGTGAGAGAGATCAGTTCCACTGGAAAAAATGGCCACTTTGGAAGGTGGACTGTATGGCACTATACCTCATTAAAGTCCTTCCCCTCCACCAACCCTGCCCTCCTCAGGCTCCCCCACCAAAATCTCCAGGTGTTTCCCAACCCAGAGCTGGCAACCTTGTTTTTATCCCATCTCTCCCCATTTTATCCTTACAACAGCCCTATGAGATTGGCTAGGCTGGGACGAAGTAACTGCCCCTGGCTCACCAGGTATGCTTCAGGGCTGAATGGGGATTTGAACCCAGCTCTCTCACATCATAGCCTAACTACCATAGTATAATAGACCTCCTGTGGCTGTTTTCTACCTCACCCTCGAGGCCACTATGCACGCTATCATTCACCACAAGCACAAAGTATGGGTTTGTGTAGTATACCATCAAAAGCTTTTTAAATGTGAAACTATCCTGAATCAGATCTTTGGTACAGCTTCCCCACTGCTGGCCCTGGCTCTCAGGTGTGTTTTTCCCCACCCTGCTACCAAGTCTTGAACTGGAAATTGTAGAGGCTAAATCTGGAGCCCTCTGCAAGCAAAACAGATGATCTAATAGTGAGCTATAGCTACTCACCACAATGTGGAATGTGCAATAGCACATGAAATTGCAGTGTGTGCTTATGATGATGAGAAAGACAAGGTAGCTATGCACAGAGTGATCATGTGTGTCTGCCCTTACTTCAGAAGGAAAAGGACAAAATATTTCAGAGGAAGAATATTCTCAGTGGTCACTCTGGGAATTATTCACCAAGGTGACTCAGAAAAAGGTAATTCTGATTTTTAAAACAATCTCTTGGTATCTCAGCAGAATATGAGTAAGGCCAGACTCTGAGCCCTTTATCCCTTATTTCTGTTTTGTCTGATAAGTGAACTGGGGCAGCTTGAGGCATTTTTATAATTAAAATATTTTACAGGAAGGGGGAAAAAAACAGTAAAGCCATCTGACAGTCACTCAGGGGCTGCCAATCTAAAAGCAGTTTCTTCAGAGTGCCTCAGAGGTCATGCGATACAATAATGTTGACCTTTTCTGGAAAGCACAGTAACTCAGCTACCCAGTTAGATTTGTTTTAAAAGAATGTGAAATAAGAACACAGGCCTGGACAATCGCATACCAGGAGATTACAACTGTCAGATTCAAAGTATAATATTACAGTATATAAAAACAAGAATGAACATAAATACAGTGCATGTGATATAGCTGGGGATATGAATGTGTGGAAGGGGGACAGGACCATAGCCCCTGCTCTCACATTGACACCTTTGATATGTGAGTTCGAAGGGAATCTGTGTGCGCCTTATAGCGATCTAACTTGGTATCTTCCAATGGCTGGTGAGTTGTCTGGATCCAGATGAATTTGTACATGCGTATTCTTACATGGCCTCATGGGGATGTAACCCCCACCCCTGCATCATCTGAAGAAATAAATTAAAATAGATGTTATTAATAGCATCTGCAGGGGCTGCCAGATTGGATTGGTACAACTATGCGGTGGGGGGGAGTATTTATCCTTTCCTCTCATGGTGTTGTCCTAATGGAAATTACCCAAGGGGGTATTATTTGCCCCAATAATGAAGACATACATGTAAGCAGGGATTTCACCTATCAGGGTAAAGTCCAGCCCTCAGAGATTATTCAGATCAGAGGAAATAGATTGGTGGGGGAAGATTAAAAACAAAGAATTCTCCAGCATCACAGTCAATATCCTGTCCATACCCCTTCCGTGCATGGCTATTAGTAGAAGGTTTTAAAAGTGGGAGATTCAATAACAGATCTTCATCTCATCTCATTTCCTCCTTAGCAACAGTTACATCACTGACAAAAAAATTCAATATGTGCATTTCCCCATCATCCAGTGGCAAGGAAGGCAACCCAGAGCCTTGATGCATTTTAGAAATGGCACCCCAATGGCACCCCCCAAAATGGCACCTCAAATATCTTCACTATTTTTCCTTGATTTTATTTGCGCTGATTTTTGTTTGCTGCGCCTTTAGCAAATATTGCTATTTTATTGTCAAGTTTGTAGAGGATTTCCACATCCACATTGGCTGCCAAATGAATGTGCTGTCGGCTTTGATGCTGCTAATTACCCACTGGGGCAAAAAGGAAAACCAAAGGAGCCTGGATCCCCCCCCCCCAACACATACACACACACACAAATACACACACAGCAAAGTGATTGGGATTAGAGACACTGACTATGCCTATCAGCTGTTAGAGGACTTGATCCTGCAAGGATCAAAGAACCCTGGATGCTGGAAGAGGAAGGTCTTGGTGGCCCCCTTTGATGCTCATGAACTACATTCAGCAAGATGGAGAAGGGAGGGGGGAGAATGGAAGAATAAAGATCATGTGCTAACCTGAGCTCCCTGGGGGAAGGGCAGGATAAAAATGCATTATACAATGGAAAAAATTAAGATAACTCCTGTGCAATTAAACTGCCCAGTTTACTTTTGTTGTATCACAGTAAACAGTGAATGTTGTAGAGGTCCTGGCCCAGTGCCTGGCAGCTGTGGCTAACTAGCTAAGACTGAACCAGTTGAAAGAGGATCTTGACAAGATGGAGGTGATGCTGGTTGGGAAAGCTGAAGTCTTGAAGGGAGATGGTGGGGTATGATGCCATTCAGTCCACCTTCCAAAGCTACCATTTTCTCCAGGTGTACTGATCTCTGTCGCCTGGAGATCAGTAGTAATAGCAGGAGAACTCCAGCCACCACCCATTGCAACCCCAATTGCAATGCAATCACGGCAATGGAGCTCCTTCAAAAGGCTGGGTGGCTTACATCTGTGCTGTTGACATGAGGGAGGAATATGCTGACTTTCATGGAATGCTAGTAGGGTGTTTGGGAGAAAGGGCTTTGGGTGAAAGACAAGAACCACCGCTGTCTGAAGATATTTAGTAAACAGGTAACTTAGATGACAAGATCTGTGCAATGAAGGAGAATACAATTCAGCCTCGTATTTCCATACAGAAAAGTGGCTTTGCTGGTGTGAAAACCTGCATGCATTTTCAATCCCATTCTGCCTTGCACAGAATATTTTAGTAACAAAACAGAAACCTCTTCTGATCGCCTGAACTGACTGACTGTAGTAAATGCAATACAATAGCCTCGATTGATCAGGGGATGATGTATGTTAGCAGCCTCAAAAGAGCTTTGTCTGTTTTGTAGATAATAGCCAAGGCTTCTGCTTCCAGAGCTGCCAGTCATTTCTAAGCATTATGTTCACTTAATATAACAATTTTAAAAAACAAATAAAACCCATAATAGAGAATTAATAAAGCATAAAAATGTAATGATACTCATCACAACCCATTTGTGATGTCTGAATTCCTGCCCAATCCTATTCTTTTCTTGTAATCTTTTATATTATGATAAATCAAAAAGCATTGTTTGCTTTGAATCAATTGCTGTTTTTGTGGATGAATCACCTTTGATTTGCTGAAATTCACTTTCAGTAGAAAAAAGCTTCCAAGTAATGCATTGTTTTTTTAAAAAAATGCATAGTGTGTTCTATCTGTCCTTGCTTTAATCATGAAAAAAGATACAGGAGTAGAGATGCATATCTACATACTTTTGTGTAGTAGTTATCTTTTCTGAATATGGCATGTTCTCAATCTTTTTTAAAAAATGCCTACAGCGTATTATGGTCCGATTGTCCATGAAAGATAATATCCTTCAAATCTATATCTTACCTCCCAGCATAAAAAGCACAACCAGCCCAATCTATAATGCAGTTCAGACAAAGTCGTTTGATTTAAGATAGGTGCTGCAGCTAAACTAGGATGTTGTCATAACACACCAGGATACAAGGACCCACGGTAGGAAAAAGACTGGGGGAACCCAAGAGCCTGGTGGTTCTGGTTCATGGGTCACACGATGATTTCAGAAACTGGACATCAGAGATCTACCACCACAAATAGAACTTCTGCTTCTCCTTACGTTGCTTCAAATACCCTGCTTTTGGATGGATTCAGTTGACATAAATAGCTGCGAGTCATCAAGGACATGTTCACACATGTCCAGTTGTCCAAACACTTCATTTTTCTGCATTATTATTACACCTTTATTGGCTGGCAGCTGAATGTATGAACTGGCTCCATTGAATAGCACTGCCATGGAGAAGATGCAAGAGTTCTTTCTGGGTATCAGTGATGTTTATCCGCACATGCAAGTCATCCCTTGATGTTACAATCATCAAGGGATGGAGACATGTGCATGACCCACGCCCAAGTGTAAAACAAGCACGTGCAAAGAAATCAAGTCACAAGCACGTGCACCAATGTAAGAAAAACCAGGCTTGTTCCCACACCAACATTGCCCCTGACAAGCTCTCAGTCTTCAAAAGTTAGCCATGTGAGGTTGATTCCTAAATTTAAAAATGCAAAATATCTAAATCGTCAAACTCTCTTATCACATGGTACATGGTTTGACCCTAAAGAAAAGTCAGCAATTTCTTGCTATGGGTTTATACTCCTTATATACAGGAAGAAAGGCTAGGTTCAAGAGCTTTTCATTTGGCTATTTGTAGAGTGAACTATAAGGTCCTACAATGGATTCTGGAGAGGCAGGAGTATGCACACTTTATAAAGAGCAACTATTGTCAAATAGGCCTATATCATGCAGGCATACTCTGATATTTAGAAGGTGACCCAGAGCAGAATGTGTGTGAGAGAGCTGCAGATGTGACTTTTCAGCAATATGGGGAAAATAAATATTCTTCCCAAAGCACTATCAATCTGATTGCAAATGTTTGGGCAAACAGGAGTTGATTAGTAGTACTTACATTGCTGGGCAAACCCTGATGGCATGGGGAAAGGATGATGCCCCAGAATGTTCAAGTGAATGTGAGACCAACACTGGTTATATGCCAAGCACAGCCATGCCCCAGAAACAAGTGATTTTGAGAGAGTTTGTTCCGTTAGCCTCAACTTTTTGCCCACTCCTCCCCCCGCCCCTTGGCCCAGAAGTTTCTTGGCTCATTTCATAAGCGGCACAAGCCTATGCAGAGTTGTGCCCTATGAAGTATAGTTTAGTCAATGGTCTTAGAAGGGTATAATGATGCTTAGTATTGCACTGTAAAAGACCCATATGTTGAAATCTGGCTTACTATAGATGCATTCCCACCCAATACACACATGCAACTTTCCCTAATGCAAAAAATCCAGAGAAGTTGGATTTCATCCGTGACAGCCTTAGATCTAAGGACTTGGCTACATAGTAGGCTACCAAAAAGCTAAGGTTCTTGATGTATTTTACAATGGGTGGAAACCTCTGGCAAGTATATGTCAGGCATAATAATTTACCTAATTTGGGGTAGCAACACCCTTGCCTTTATTGTGCAAGAGCCTCCCTGCCCACATGCCCATATTTTGCTATGCCCTTGAATTTCTTTACACATTCAGAATAACAACCCGTTGGAACGCTGCAGTTTCAGATTATAGGTGGAGAGCAGCATGTTTGAATGGTTGCCCACATTTTAAAAAACCCTGCTTATAAAAACTAGTCTGTTAGTAAGAGAGCTTGGCTATAACCTCTCTCCCCAGTGTGTATTTTTTTAAGAAGAATGCTCAGAATGTGTTTGCACATGTGAGCAATTAAAACAACATGCCGCCGCCACCTACAGTCTGAAGTGATACAGTCACATGATTGGTATGTAGTTTAGCTCTCACAGAATGGTACCTGCCATTGTTTGCTGGGGAAGACCTTTCTTTCACATACATCCACAAACATGCCAGAACGAGTGCATGGAACCTCGGAGAAAATGAAATGCACCGGACAGCAAAACAGGGGACTCTAGCGTGGGTGTGTAGGAGTACTTTGCATTGATCTGTGTAAGGATAGGCAGTGGTACAGATACATGGGAAAAATTACAACACATCTGTGACCACTGTGCAGTATATGACAGGACTGACAGAAGATTGGGAGAGCCATTCAGTCCTGCCCGGTCAGAGAGAGAAAGTGGCTAGGGTTGCCAGGTCCCCCTTCACCACCGGAGGGAGGTTTTGGGGGCAGAACCTGAGGAGGGCAGGGTTTGGAGAGGGGCGGGACTTCAATGCCGTAGAGTCCAATTGCCAAAGTGGCCATTTTCTCCAGGTGAACTGATCTCTATCGGCTGGAGATCAGTGGTAATAGCAGGAGATCTCCAGCTAGTACTGGTGGTTGGCAACCCTAAATGTGGCACAGTGACATTGAAATGGGATAATGGATCTCTGTCAGTGGGTTGGGATGGAGTCCTTGAACTGAGGCTTGGGTGAAAGCATGGAATCCCTTTGCCAGTCTCCATTAGGAAAGTCTCCATTAGGAAACACTAGACAGCTACAAAGGGCAGGGCTTTTGCTGCTGACAGATGGAAGCTGTATACAAAAATGAATGATAAAAAATGTCTGGGGCAAAAGCCTTTGAATACACCAGAAGCAAGAAACCAGCCAGGGATGGAGTGCAGCCATTAAATGACAATGGTGTTAAAAGAGAATGGAAAGATCATAGGCTGAGGAACTGAAAGAGTTCTTTGCATTAGCCTTCACCGCAGATGATGTTGGAGGGAGACCCTCTTGGAACCACCTTTTTTTTCTGACAGTGAATCTGAAGAACTGGGTCAGACAAAGGTGACAAAGGGCAAAATATTAGAACAAAATGAGAAAGTAAGAAGTCATCACGGCTTGCAGCATTGACCCAAAACTTCTTAAAGGACTCAAATGCTGATTTTTTTTAAAGGTCTAAAAAAGGTGACATTGTCAAAATCTACTTCCATCCCAGGATTGGCAAATAGCCTGTGTAACATCTTTTTTTTTTTTTTTTTAAGATATGATCTAGGGGAATTTAGGCTATTAAAGCTTAAAATGTAATGCAGGCAGACTGGAGCAAAGTATTATAAAAGCTATAATATAGAACAAACCTAATGGAGGAGGAATCGTCCTGGCTTCTGTGAATCTTTTTGAATTGTTAGGGAGAGTGCTGAGAAGCATATTGATGAAATTAATTCATTAAACATTGTATACTTGCAGGGCAATCCAAAGCAGAATTATCCCTTTGGGCAGAGCAATCCTGAGGGTAGCCAGCTGCAGCGTAACTATGATCCTCACGTTCGCCCCCGGACTGACTCAGTCATTCCTTGGAGTTATGCATGAGCTTTCCATCCCTCAGAGATGACCTTGCACCCAGCCCTCGCATATCCCAGGTATTCCTGTTGCTGTTAAATCCTGATTCTTTGATCTCTCCTGAGATCAGCTTGGGGTTTTGTGGGGGGCGGGGAGGGTGGGTGCTGGATAGGGGGCTTGGCCACTCCTGGAGAGGGAGGTAATTGGTCGCACCCATAGTCAGCATCCTAAGCTCCTCTGGGCCAAATGGGTGTGGCTACAGCGGTGAGAGGGCAAGTGATTTTTCAGTTCAATCAGCTCCTATGGGCTACACTGTATTTTTTGTTGGCGTAACATTCCACCTCTGGTAGGGGGCATTCCCAGGCGGAAAGGGCTCAAGGAGCCAACTAACTCCAGCGTCAGCCCCAGAACCACCTACAACAATGCTGGCACAGGGGGCTATGCCTTGGTTGTGCCAACAGGTGCCCGCTGTGGGGCTGCACCATTGCCCAAGAATGGCAGATGTATCTCAGAGATCTGCCATTGTAAAGGTCAGTCGGCTCCCTGATCTCTTTCATCACCCAGGATTGCGCTGTAAATCCATTGAAGTCAGTGGAGTTATAAGGGTGTAACTCTGCTTAGGACAGAATGGTTAGATTTCCCAAATGTTAACCGGTGCAGCTGTGCATATGAGAATGGAAAGAAGGGGCAAGACTTGACAAGATCACCTGGTTCAAGAGCTCCAACATCATGGCCCATTTCACTGTTTTTCCAAAGGAGGCTGGAAATCACTGGTATTTGTATTTTGAAAAACAGAACAGAGCCATTACTCCATTTGGGAATGTTCAACAAGGTTTTATTTATTTGTCTCCTTTATGACTTAGCCACTTGCCTGAAATAGCTAACAACAGTACAAAATTGTAGAAATGCAATGTAAACAATTACAAACAATATCAATAAAAGAATAAAGCCACACCAATAAAAAAAAAAAAAAAACAGAAACATAATACAGTATAAACTGGCAGCATAAAAACACAATATACAGCTTCAACAGAGCCTTTTACATAGGGTTGCCAGCTCTGGGTTGGGAAAATACCTGAAGATTTTGGGGCTGAAGCCTAAGCAGGGTGGGGTTTGGGGAAGGGAGGGACTTCAATGGAGTATAATGCTATAGAGTCCAGCTTCCAGGTGAACTGATCTCTGTCTCCTGGAGATCAGTTGTAATAACGGGAGATCTCCAGCCATCACCTGGAGGTTGGCAACCCTAGTTTTACATAGTAGAGAAAACTATCTTTGCAAGGCCAGTCCCAATTGAAACAAAAAGCCTACTAACAGAATGCCTGGGCAAGCAACCGTTTTTTCATTGGGTACCTAAAACTTGAAAGGTTAGGTGCCCAGCGCACAAAGAACATGCTACCTTTATCAATATTTCTCATGCAAATTGGGGGAAGGGGAGCAAAATACAGAGAAGGGTGCAGAAGAAATATGTTTGACAGAGTAGTAGTTGAGTTTGTCCTGTGAGGAAGATCCTAATAAAGCAGACAGAACTAAAGCATTCTCCTTTCCTTACAGCTCCAAGCTAGAAGCCCTCCTGGCAACACCCATCAATTTAACTTTTGGATGTCTGGCCACCAGCCAGTGAATGCTCAGGTTCCATATGCTCAGCAAACAGCCCAACAGCCACTATGCATTCCTATTGTCAGGCCGGATAGATAAAACACAGCACAATTCTTTTCAAGCCGGATTCCTTGGACTTGCTGGGTGACATTGACAAGTCACCTTCTAAAATTAGCACACTCCGATAATGAGTCTATATCCTTCTGCTAACAATGTTAAATCTCCGGACATAGCTGAGCAATCTGGCTATCCTTCAGTCACCTAGCCAAGTATCTGGTCGCAGCTTTTTTCTCTCATGGTCGATGACAAAACAGGGAAAGTGTGGGAGAAAGAAGTCATTAAAGGGTGTGTGTGAGAGAGAGGGGGGGAGTTTAATTATGTGGTCTTTATAGAATACTGAATAACTCATAATGAGAACTGGCTCCAGCAAAGCTGATATTCCTGGCTGTCCAATGAGGGTCATCTCTGTGTGCTGCCAGCACTCTACTCACCATACTATTGACCTGTGAGGGGTGAGGAGAAGTAGAGTTCATAACATAGCACACTTTCAACATAATTAGAAGTGGGTTTGCTGTAGGGTCCACTTGTTGACAAGCTGACAAGTAGGGCTGTCGATTCGGTTCAGCACGAACCGAAAAACAGCCAAATTTCCCCTGATTCGGCGGTTTTTAGTTCGGGACGAACCGAACTAAAAAATGGCAGGAAAACGGGGGAGCCTAATTCAGCGAGTTCGGGAGTTCACGAATAAATTCAGCAAATTCGGGGCGCAGCAGCATAACCGTCAGTAAGCAGCATTCTCCCCCGGCCAATCGGTGGCCAAGCTGGGTCTTCTTCTGGCCAATCAGTCAGGATTGAGTATTGGAGGAATCAGCTGCTGTGCGGCCCGGCCGGGGAGAGAAAGAGAGAGAAATCATCGTGGGGGGTGCTTGTGCACATTCGCTCCTTTCTGTGGCTGCAGTGGGCGCATTTTTGCGGGTAGAGACCCCAAACTTTCATCAGAGCTTCAGACAAGCCTTCTTAAGAGACCCCCCAAGTTTTGTAAACATTGGGTCAGGGGGTCCCGAGATATGGGCTCCACCCCTTTTCCCTCCCCCCTTTTCCATTTCCCTGGCTGCAGGGGGCGCTTTTTGGAGGGTGCAGCCCCCAAACTTTCAGCATAGCTTCAGACAAGCCTTCTTAAGAGACCCCCCAAGTTTTGTAAAGATGGGTTCAGTGGGGGCAGCAAAACAGGTATGAGGCCTGCTCTAGCATCCATACATTCAGAAAAAGTATCTAGAGTCTCCATTGTTCTTAGGGTTGCCAGCTCTGAATTGGGAAACACCTGGAGATTTTGGGATGGAGCCTGAGGAGGGCGGGGTTTGGGGAGGGGAGGGACTTCAGTGCCATAGAGTCATTTTCTCCAGGTGAACTAATCTCTGTTGCCTGGAGATCAGTTGTAATAGTGGGAGATCTCCAGCCACCACCTGGAGGTTGGCAACCCTAATTGTTCTCCAGTTCTCTGCATGGATGATGTGAAGACCGCCTATCAATAACCTCATTATTTCCAGGCAGACACCTAAGGATTGCTCCTGTGATCTGTCCTCCTGAGAATATGGCAGAAAAACACGCATGGAGAAAACTGTGTCTGGCTGGCTTGCATATCCTTCACATTCATATACCAGCCACTAGCACACCGATTTTCGGAGCAAAAATGCAAATCCAGTTCCTCCCGTTGCCACAAAAGTGAACTTACTTCAACTGAAAATCACAGTACGCCGAAGTCTTTCCTCCCCGTGCTGTTAAGAGAACAAAAGGTTGTGAAATATTAGCAGTTTCGCACATGCCTTCCCATGAGCTCTGGAGCTAGGCTTGTGTCACGAACAGTCTTCCATCTGGTTCAGACTGCTGTCCAGGGCTTCTGATGCAGGAAGGCCAAGCTTGTTTTACAAATGTCCTCTGAGGCTTGCATGCTGTCAGTGTTCATGTTGGGGCCGCTGGTGCTGCCAGTGCAGTCGGTACAGGTGCCGTTACAGCCACTGAAACATTTGAGTCTCAGCCTCAAAGCATCTGTGTTGCCTTGCGGGCCACTTGGAGTATCCGTTTCTATGTAAAAAAAGATATGCCTATTTTGAACTAGGGTTGCCAACCTCCAGGTAGTAGCTGGAGATCTCCTGCTATTACAACTGACCTCCAGCCAATAGAGATCAGTTCACCTGGAGAAAATGGTGCCTTTGTCAATTGGACTCTATGGCATTTAAGTCCCTCCCCTCCTCAAACCCTGCCCTCCACAGGCCCCACCCTAAAAACCTCCTGCCAGTGGCAAAGAGCGACCTGGCCACCCTATTTTGAACACATATATATGCTCACACATACACATAAAATACACATTGAACTTACGCTATGATGAAGAAGAAGAGTTGGTTTTTATATGCCAACTTTCTCTACCACTTAAGAAAGAATAAAACTGGCTTACAATCGCCTTCCCTTCCTCTCCCCACAACAGACACCCTGTGAGGTGGGTGGGGCTGAGAGACTGTGACTATCCCAAGGTCACCGAGCTGGCTTCATGTGTAGGAGTGGGGAAACCAACCCAGTTCACCAGATTAGCCTCAGCCGCTCATGTGGAGGAAACGGGAATCAAACCCAGTTCTCCAGTTCAGAGTCCACCACTCCAAACCACCGTTCTCAACCACCACACCACACTGGTTCCATGGGGCTACTCTAACTGGGATCACACAATCTCAAGTTGATTACAGTTTGGATACAAATTAATATAAACTTTGATAAAAAAAATTTCATTAGAGCTGGACGCTCAGATTCTCCCGCAGATTCTACTGAGACACGGTTTACTTCTTTCTGAGTATCTTTCTCTGCCTGCATAACTAGCACAACAAGTCGATCTTGCTTGATCTTGTACAGCCTTACTCAGAAGCATATCCATCTGTGTGGGACTTCCCAAGCAAGTGAGGACAGTATGTTTGCTATAGATAGGGAACTCTCAGGGGATGGGTAAGAATAGCTTCTGCAATAGGAAGTCACTGGGGGTTGTTAAAGTGCTTGGTGATGATATAGTTTTCTTTGTGACAGCTGTTCCTAATGGAGGTGTGAATAATCTTTCTAGGACAGGAAGAGCTGCGAGGAGCCATAGAAGGAACTGCTTGGCATGAACTGTGATTCTACAGCAAGTGTGATTTTAATTGATTGATTGAAAGAAGCACCGTTTATTTACAATTTCCCCCAGACTTTGGACTATGCCATAACTAAATGTCTGTGCATATGGATAGTTCAGTTATGGGAACTGCTCACCAATGACAATGGCAGCCCAGACTCCAACTGTGAGTTTATACCCTGCTTTTCATCCTTCAAGAAATTCATGGTGGCAAGCAAGTTCTGAGAAGGTCTCCCATCCAGGCACTGGCGAGACCCAGGCCTGTTTTGCTACAGTAAAGTGGCTGTGACATATGCCTTTCCAGCCATACCCAGGGCCCTCTGTCATTCACACAACCTGTCTGCACTTTTTTATGAGAACCATAAGATGTGAGAAGAAGGAGGAGGAGGAGGAGGAATTGTTAGTTTTTATATGCTGACTTTCTCTACCACTTAAGGGAGACTCAAACCGGCTTACAATCACCTTCCCTTCCCCTCCCCACAACAGACACCCTGTGAGGTGGGTGGGGCTGAGAAAGTATGACCAGCCCAAGCTGGCTTCATGTGTAGGAATGGGGAAACAAATCCAGTTGACCAGATTAGCCTCCCCCGCTCATGTGGAGGAGTGGGGAATCAAACCCAGTTCTCCGGATTAGACTCCACCGCCCTAAACCAACGCTCTTAACCACTACACCACGCTGAATTAGATAACTTCTAGCTTAAAATGTTTTCTTGTTCAATGCGGCGACTATATGCAATTGAAACTTTTCTGTCAAATCTCTGCTTGCACCAGATATTTAATTGTCTCTGCTGACACAGAGTCAAGGAGGATCATAGGATTCATACAATATAAACTTGTTTGTTAAGTTTTCTATTCAAGGGGTGTCCCATGACAAATACACTTCTCGTCCTGGCCTTCAGCATTACATGTTATAAGGCCAATAACTCAGGGACAACACACACATCCAGCTGTGCTTCCAGCAGCCATCTCAATGAAGATGTGTATTAAAGTCACATTGAATTGAGGTTAATGTGCTGCAAGGTGGCGATGCAGGAAAGCCCTGGGAAACCAGGCTGTATTTGTCACAGAAATTAGGTTGAAGTGATGCTTTTTTCAGTGACCACTCTGCTCGTTGCTGACGTGATGCACATTGAACTATATTGCTAGTACTTATTCTTTCTGCCATTTCCAACAAGATAACCCATTTTGGAACCAGAAAAAAAGCACCAGAGCCAGCCTTATTATTAATGTTGCTTGGTCAATGTTTGTTTGGTTTCCATTCTTCTTTGCTTTCCCTTCTTTGGCAAGAGAGTAAAAAAAAAAAAAGAGGATGGTGCCAAGTTGTTTCCTGTTGCCCCAGAAGGTCAGACCAGAACCAATGGGATGAAATTAAATCAAAAGAGTTTCCATCCAAACATTAGGAAGAATTTTCTAACAGTTAGAGTGGTTCGTCGGTGGAACAGGCTTCCTCATGAGGCGGTGAGCTCTCCTTCCCTGAAAGTTTTTAAGGAGAGGCTATATGGCCATCTGTCAGCAATGCTGATTCTATGACCTTAGGTAGATCATGAGAGGGAGGGCTTCTTGGCCATCTTCTGGGCATGGAGTAGGGGTCACTGGGGGTGTGGGGGGGAGGTAGTTGTGAATTTCCTGCATTGTGCAGGGGGTTTGACTAGATGACCCTGGTGGTCTTTTCCAACTCTATGATTCTAAGATTCTAACCCAATTTTTATTAATGCATGGGAGTATTGCTGATAATATTGCCACTGACCCCACACACTACACATGGGCTTAGTTCCTTAGGTGAACTGAAAACATCCATGCACAAACAGACAAGAGTTAGGGAAACATCTGTCTTTCCAATATAGTGGTTGAAAATATACTTCCTCTGCTTTTCAGAGTCGTTCAAGCATAACAGAACAGTTTTGATGGCTGGAAACTCCTGCTTGAAGCTATACTTGGGTGAGGGGGGCAGTTCCTCAGAGCAGCAGGTTCAAATAATAGTTTCTTGGCTGATATGGAATGATATAAATGGTTGCAAACATTCTCTGTTCTAAATGCATCTTAACTTAAGCCTGAGAAGAGTTCTATGATATTCAAAAGCTATTTCACTTGTTCATAATTTTTAGTAGATGCTCAAATGTGATCACGATAGTTTTCCTGTTTGGATTGTATCTCAACCTGAATAAAAGTGACATGACAAGGCACATTTCTTCTTATGAAATGCTATGGATCCTACAAGCTGTGAGCATCAACATGAATGTTCCCCTACCATACTCATCCCACAGCAGCCCTCTGCAGCCCCCTGCCCAAGCATTACCAGGGATTGTAGGATGCTCCATGGACAAAAAGCCCCCAAGCATCATAGGGGTGTCGTAATAAGAAAAAAGCAGGGAAGTACAGTTCATCCGATTCAATCCTATGCATGTCTTGATATCTGGACAAATGATGAGAGAAAACCCCTTTAACAGGCTGGGCAGACGGCTGGGAACGAAGCTCAAGAGCCCACAACATCTTGAAGTTTTGCCATGCATGCATAATATGGCCACAGGAAACATAAGTGTATACAGGATGAGCAGTGGTGCACAGTGAACCTCTCCCCAGTAGGATCCTTAAGACTCTCCTTGCCAACCAGTCAGTTGGCCAAGGTTTCAGAAGATGGGAAGTGGGTCAGCTGTCATCCATGCTCCTTTTCTTGCTCGTATCCATGATTCCTTTGAGTCTAAGAATTTCAGAAGAAAAAAATTCAGGTTGCAAATTCCTGCTCCTCTTTTCCTGAATTTGCTGCTAAGAAGCCATGGCTGCCCACACAAACCATCTGATCCCCCCTCAATAACGTGGCCCTTGACTAGGGTTGCCAGCCTCCAGGTACTAGCTGGAGATCTCCTGCTATTACAACTGATCTCCAGCCGATAGAGATCAGTCACCCGGAGAAAATGGCTGGTTTGGCTATTGGACTCTATGGCATTGAAGTCCCTCCCCAAACCCTGCCCTCCTCAGGCTCCACCCCAAAAACCTCCTGACATTGGTGAAGAGGGACCTAGCAACCCTACCCTTGACTCTTATCACCTCGTGTCCTTTGTGCATCTTCCCTTGGCATGAATTTCATTCCTGCATCCTGGGTCCACAGTGGGATGGAAGCTACCTTCTCTATGGACTAGATGCTGGTCAACACAGTGTTATCTGTATTATCAAGCTTCTCAATATAGCACAACTATATCAACTTCTTACATTCTCGGGTTGGCATAGTAGCATAGAAGGAAATAGTGGAAACATTTCTGGAAAAGTCCTTCAGACATACAGAAGCTGTATGTCTTCCATGCAGTACAGCATGTGATGAAGCATCAGGGTGCTGATGCCCTAAAATAATCAATTTCTGCACTAGGGGTATTTGTGCAGTCTCTGCTATGCAGTCTTCCCTTCCTCCATATTGAGGAGGAGGAGGAGGAGGAAACGAGTTGGTTTTTATATGCCAACTTTCTCTACCACTTAAGGAAGAATCAAACAGTTTACAATCACCTTCCCTTCCCCTCCCCACAACAGACACCCTGTGGGGTAGGTGGGGCTGAGGGAGCTCTAAAGAGAGCTGTGACTAGCCCAAGGTCACCCAGCTGGCTTCATGTGCAGGAGTGGGGAAACCAACCCAGTTCACCAGATTAGCATCTGCCGCTCATGCGGAGGAGTGGAGAATCAAACCCGGTTCTCCAGATTGAAGTCCACAGCTGCAAACCACTGCTCTCAACCACTATACCACACTGGGTTATTGAACATCATCCTAAGGCATCATCCTGTGTAAAAATTAAACCTTTCGCAGCCCTGAAAACAGTACTGAAACCATTTTGGAGTGAGCTGTTCCTTAAGCACACTTCACGGGCCAAACATATGCTGGAGCTTGACGGACCCTCCTGCCAATGAGAGCAGACTTTTATTCAGGAAAGGCAGGCTGGAAAGATTTGTTTGCGGTCCAGTTCATATTGTAGAAGATCACGTTTTTCAGCAGGCCGGAATTCAGGAAGATGTTAAGCGCTTTTGATTCCATAGGAATTTTCCGCACGCACAAAAAAAATCTCCGAATGAGATGCAGAAAAACCTGCCCGACGGTAGCATTCCTCATCCTCTCAGATTGTGATAAGATGCTCTTCCCCACGGGGCAAGTGAAAGGCTCGGCTCCCACCAAGCACTTACATACAGCCCTGGAGGAGGCAAGCTTGTAAACACAGAACAGATGCCCGTCACGAGAGACCGGAAGAATTTGCGGTCCCTTCCCGACGCTCTACCTTTTCCTCCTGATGGCCCAATTCTTTAGCAGCTGGCGCTTCGGCGCTGAACGGGGCCACCTGTCAGAACTAATTGTGCGGCAGACACGGCTTGTTATTCAAGACTGCCGTGGCTTCGGGGATCCGCACTGAACTAAAGGCCATTTCACCGGTGTTTGAAGAAGGAGATAGTGGATCTTTTTCATTTCTATGATAATGTACAATTGTGGCAAGTTTGCTATCGCCCTGCATAATCTCTATAACCAGTTTCCATTATTACACTCTACGGCCTCCCCTGCCCGTCCTCTTCTATTCACCCAGGCACTCAGGAAATGTTAAAGTGGCTCACCACCGCATCTCTTACTTTGTCCATGCAATTGCTCAGCCAGCCTCCGACACATCCATTTGCTTCCGTCTCCCTTGCCCACCCTTAGGCTAAGACTGTGTCTTGCTGTGTTTTCGACAGATACACAAGCAGGGCTGGCAGGGTTTACATGGCTCTGGCATCATTTTGCCTTTCCAAGTGATGGCACCTGCGCTCTGGGATGGGGATCGTGTTACTTTGCTGATCCCCTCTCCAGCCCAGTCCTATGCAGAGTGAGGGACACCTAAGCCCATTTATTTCAATTCACAGCACAGGATCAGACCAGTAACCAATTGGTTAGATCCCTTTTTTATTTACTGAAATTTTTAAAATCTGTTTGTACTGCTGTTGGTTTTAATGTTGGTTTTATGCTTTTATGCCATATTTATCTAACTGTATTTTTTTGGACACAATCTTGAGCCATTTTTTAGTGGAAAGGCAGCTAATAAGCCGTTTTTTATAGCCAATGACTGGTGGAAATAAGCTTAAATTTGAAACTAATAAGCCCTAACAATAAACATAAACATTACTTGAGGGGTTTTAAAATCCAGATGAAGTTCTTCTCTGTAGTGTGCTGTGTACTTCTTTTTCCTGATCTCCAGAAATGCGTAGCCATTCTTTACTGTCTAAATAACAATAGCAATAATAATATAATCACAGAAAAAAGTGGCCAAGATCAAGTGGAGTTTTATTTCTTCTCAGACTTTTTAACTTTTACAATTGTTACATTTAACATCATACAGAAAATCACTTTAAAAGTAGTAGGAAGAATCCTGGGTGCATTGAAGGAAGAATAAGAGACAGACAGACCCGTTAGGCAGGCAGCTATAAAACATGAATTTCTGCCTTCAAAATATGTTGCCAGGATACCTCCCCCCCCCAAAAAAAAAGGAGTGTTGAATTTTACAATGTTAATCTTGTGGTAGGGAATTTCCAGCTTTATAACTAAGATACTGTGCATTTCTACAAACTTAAATTTCAAGGGTAAGATTTGTTTCAGGGGTGGTCAGGGCCATTTTTATTAGTTCAGAAGCATGAATTTTGGAGACTCTTCTCCAATAGAACATACTTTATCTGTCTCTTCGTCTACTTTTCCTTCTCAGTACAAAAAAATCTGGTGACCTTTCCAGTTCCCCCATCCTTACAGTGCAGTGAGATGGCAAAAATGTTTGCCTAAGAATATTTTCAAATATTTTCCGTAGTCGTAAACCAAGAGTAATTTAGACTGAGCAAGAAAAAGTGTACTTTATAGTTTAATTAAACGCCAGTGTTAAGGCCTATCCCACTGAAGACGTGCACTGTTATGGAGATGGACTTATTACATGACTGTTAAACTTGGTGTTTAGCAGACAACTTCCTTATTAGAACGAGAATTAAAAGCCTATTTGAGAGGCTTCATTTTTAAATGTCACCATTCCAGTTTTACTAGACATCTTGCTGTGCTTAATGCCACCAGAGTGTATTTAAAGTAATAACAAATAAGCTGTTAGCCGGAGCACCCCTCGTCTTTTTAGTTCCCTCTAATGCTATCCCTGCTCAGATCATTCCTGTGCTTTTCTACTGAAACATCCACCCTCTTTTTTTGACATGTATGCATCCCTAAATAACACTTCACACATAATATTTTTTTGAGTATACACATAAGACATTTTAAGTGTACACTAAACAGGAAGAGCCCAGTGGCGCAGAG
This sequence comes from Euleptes europaea, assembly GCF_029931775.1. Lineage (NCBI taxonomy): Eukaryota > Metazoa > Chordata > Lepidosauria > Squamata > Sphaerodactylidae > Euleptes > Euleptes europaea. The sequence goes on along the minus strand of NC_079318.1, from coordinate 18,704,078 downwards.
TGGTAAGCTGCAGTACTGCAGTCCAAGCTCTGCTTGTGACCTGAATTCAATCCCAATGGAAGTTGGTTTCAGGTAGCCGGCTCAAGGTTGACTCAGCCTTCCATCCTTCCGAGGTCGGTAAAACGAGTACCCAGCTTGCTGGGGGTAAAGGGAAGATGACTGGGGAAGGCACTGGCAAACCACCCCGTAAACATTGTCTGCCAAGTAAACGTCGGGATGTGACGTCACCCCATGGGTCAAGAATGACCCGGTGCTTGCACAGGGGACCTTTACCTTTACTTTTTTTATAAACAGGTAGACTGTTAAGGCAGTGAATTTGCATATACATATAACATACAGGTATACTCTTGAGTGGAGCTGACACTGACTGTGTCTTCTTGTATATCCAATGGGAAACCCTCACACTAGCTTGTTGTTGCTTCCAAAGTTGATCTCACCCCTCTTTCCTTTCAGCCCTAAAGCCTGCACTACAAAAGGAAGAAGCAGGGATGGAGCCAGTGGCTAAAATGACTAACAAGAGGGCTCTAGATAGGCTTCTGTGGGTCACCCGCTTCAACTGTGGAAATTAAGGGCAGGAATGGAGCCAGTCTTGTTGGGGTGTTGAAAGCATCAAGAGTACATATGAAGCTACCTTCTACTGAATCAGACCAATTGGTATATCAAAATCAGTACTGTCTATTCCAGTGATGGCGAACCTTTTAGAGACCGAGTGCCCAAACGGCAACCCAAAACCCACTTATTTATCGCAAAGTGCCAACAAAGCAACCTGAATACTGAGGTTTTAGTTTAGAAAAAACAACTTATGAATCAAAGTCCTCCAAAATGTCCTATTTTTGACAGCCTTGCTCAGATCTTGGAAACTGAGGTCAGTTCAGTCTTGATTTGATCTATAACCCACTGGTTTGTTTTTTTGGCATTCCAAGGTATCCATAGCACTCTCCTCCAACACCACATTTCAAAGGAATCTACTTCACTCACTACTTATTGCTAAAGAATATTAAATAGAACATTTACTCACACCATCATTCTTACTAGTCATACTCTTTATGGACTAGCTGCTGCCATACATTCAGGAACATTTAATGCCTGGATAGGCAGCAGTCATAATAAGAGTCAATAGCCCACAGAAGGTGGTAGTTTTCAGCAGTCCTCTCTGTTACTGCAGCCCTTTCTGTTCCCCCAGAAAAATCAATCCCAGAGCTGCAGGACCCACAGGAGCAAGATACAGTTTTAGGTGGCTGGAGTTAAGAATGAAAAAAGAGGGGTGAAATCACTCCTCCTTCCTCTTCTGCACTCTGGGGTCAATTTGTTCCCCTTGTTCCTTAGTCCCACCTAAGGTGCATGGTTGTTCATATCCCCCCTTATCTATGAAAACTTGCTACCGATTACTTGGGACCGATTACTTTTTTCTCCGCCTCTCCTGCCCCACAGGGTTGTTTACGAGGATAAAATGGGAGAACAATGAATGCCACCCTAATACCTTTGGAGGAAGGATGGCATAAAAATGTAGTAGATAGCTATGAAGGAGATGGAAGGGAAATAGTGCTGTAGCATTTTGTGTTGTCTCCAGGAGTTTCCCAACCTGGATCTGGCAACTCTACCCTCCCATCTCCAGCTGGTCGCTGGGGGGGACACCTGTCCTCTCACTGGCCAAAGGGACGAAGCCGAATGCCCGGCTAACCGTGGCAGCCCAGGAGGACCCGCGTCACGGCCAGGAAGGGAGGAGCCAGACGCCGCAGCAACACGGCACAGGGGCGGCAGAGTCCGAGAGATGCTGCCGCCGGGAACCGCGCTGCGGCAAGGCGCTTGGCCACAGCCTCACCTGTCTGAGGTGGAGACGGGCGGGGCAGAGCCAGAGAGGTGAGCGGGAGCCGATGAACAGCTGAGCCGCAGCCGCAGCTCAGCAGAGAGAGAGGGAGGGGCCCAGTCGCCTACCGGGGAGGCCTTTTAGAGCCCCAGAAGTGCAGGACGGGAGGCTCGGGAGGGGTCAGAGCCAGGAGGGGCCTGGCCCAGATAAGCCCGTGGGAGCGCAGAGGCCAGGGAGAAGAGGCTGGCTGTTGGGGGAGCCAAACCAAGGCAGACATGACGGCTCCTCAAGTTACCCGTGCGTGCCCACAGAGAGGGCTCTGAGTGCCCACTCCGGCACACATGCCAGGGGTTCGCCAAGACGGGTCTATTCAGATGCACTGGCTGCCCACAGTTTCAGATAGACATTTTTCACATCACCTGATGCGTTTAACTGGAGATGCCAGTGATTGAACAGGGGACCTTCTGAATGAGCAGCAGATGTTCAGCTGAGCTGTCGCCAAAGTATGGCCATTTTATAATTGCCCTGTATTTTGTATTGGATGTCCTATTTTTGTACTTGATGTTTTAGCTACTATGCCAATAAATAAGGCTATGAATGAATGGAGCTGTCGCCACTCTGGCTGTACAGCAAAGCTGACGCTCAGTGTCTTCACATCTTGCTCGCGCTTAGTCCATGTCACATTTTCAGTTTGCTTCCAGGGTATATTCCTTGGTACCTTGTATGATCATCCTAACACAAAAGGCTTGTGCACCTTGTATGACTGTGGTATATGTCTCTTTAAAATTCACAGAAACTGCTATTAGGACGAGAGCAGTCCGTGTTGGCTTGAAACTTTACAGGGGCATGCCCCAATTTTACACATACGTTCTCTTCCAGTTTGTACTTGACAAAAAGTTTGATACAGGTGTTGTGAGGATTTTCAGCTGGATGGATTCTGCTCACCCTTAGCCTGTACCTATCACCTTGTAGGAGGCTTGGACTGGAAGAGGTTTTCCATCTAAAGCACATTGGCTAAGGTAGCCAGGATACCTTTGCCCTCCCTGTGAAACATGAGATATCCCTCCTTTACCTGATTATGGGGTCCTGTCACTCTACAGCAGTGTTTCCCAAACTGTGGGTCAGCACCCAAAAGTGGGTCACAAAGCCTCTGAAAGTGGGTTGCAGGCCAGCCCTCCCTGATGACTGCTCGTACCCTTTCCGTCCTTCTCTTTCTTTCCTTCTCAGCTTCTCACATTCTCATCTCCCTCTCCTTCTTTTTGACAGTAATGAGGAAAAAAAGCCATCTTTGTGGTAATAGCTGAAAGAAGGGGGGAGGGCAGCTGAAGAGTAGATGGGAGCATGACAGGGAAAATCCAGAGGAGGATAGACGGAGGCATGTGCTTGTGTGGGCTCTGTCTTGGTGCTGCTCCTTCAACAGCCCAACCTCTTCCCAGCCCCTTGCAGAGCCTCATGGTCCCCCACCTGTGTGGGAGATGTACTGCACCAAGACCCTTGCCACAAACCCCTTCACTGCCACCTGCCATCTTCATGTATGTCCTCAACCCACCCACCCCCCGCATGCCTCCTCAAACTTCAGCTCTGTCCCAGCTGGCAGAGGAGAAGGAGGTTGGGGTTCATCATGGGGGCAACTGCACCCTTTGTGTGATGTTTGTTGTTTTCTCAAAAACACCTTGTTGGGCACTGTAGAAAACGCAAAGCTGGAATACATGGGTGCCAAGGTCATAGTTTGCCTAGGGCACCAAAAAACGTTGGGCCAGCCCTGGATGGGTCACCATACAAAGTAAATTTGGACGTGTGGGTCACCATCCCAAAAAAGTTGGGGACTTAAATGTTTCTACAGGAAACTTTAATGTGGTACACTTCTTCCTTAGTTGTGACATGCTGAGAGATGAACTGTATTGATTGACTGGGTGAGCGGAAGATGGATAGTCCGTTCTTGCTTCAGAATATCCAACTAACCACCCTCTCATCCCACCCAGCTCTGTTGCTCTATGAAAGCCCCACATCCCCCCATTTCCAATGTGCCTGACTCAAGCTCTGCCTCCCAGTGATGCAATAATGCTAAACTTAGGCACGATCAGTTTATCCAAAGGAAGGGTCAATGAAGGGTTAAAACACTTGATGCAAGCAAAAGCATTTCAGGTGTGTGACTGAAAGATCTGGAGTAAGGAAACAGCAGCCACAACTGCTCCAAAATAGGAAGTGGGCCTTCCTCCTTTGTTTGTGTGTTGTTTCAGCAGTTTGTCTGATGTGTCTCATGTACTATCTCCATTCCCCAGTCACCCACCCAGTTAATTATACAAGGGAAGTTCTGCTTCCTGCAGGGACCTCCTGGGTACTCTCCCATTGTTCACAGGCTTGACACAGAATACTGGCGGTGGTAAAAAAGGGCTGCTCATTTATGAGTCTGTGAGAAATACTCCAGAGATTTCAGCTCTATGAATAGAACAGATGGTTTTATTGGCAACGACAAATTTCTAAACTAGCGATGCGTCTAATAGGGTTCACCCAAAGAAAATCCTAATAAAAACATAAGGAGTTCAGATTTGTCTGTTAGGGTTTTTCTTTTAAAAAACCATAGTGCTGTATTTAGTTTCTGGGCACCATATTTCAAACTGAATGTTGACAAACTGGAGAGAATTCTGAAGTGATCAAAAGTCTAGACAAATTCTGAGGAAATGTGCATGTTTTGCTTGAGACAAAAGAAGACCGGAAGATCCCTTTACCAATGAGTAATAACACTTATTTGTCCTTTTCACAGAACAAGAACCAAGGGTTATAATATATACGGCAACATGCTTAGGCTGAACATTAGGAAGACAACATTTAATTCAGCAACTAAACAAACTCACTAGGCTGATTGGGGAATCTCTTTCCATGGAGGTTTTCAAAAGCATGTTGGTCAGGCATCTGCCAGAGGTTCTTTCTAGCTTTTTAAAGCAACCCGTTTGGAGATTGTTTTAAACTGGGGCCCCCGAGCTCGCTTTACTTTTGGGGGCTCTCAAATCACACACCGATCCTCGATTGGGCAGATGTGCGTGTAGTAATTGTCCCAATCAATGTCACGCACCCTACTGCTGCTCTCAAGATTCTGCGAATTGGAGAAAATGGATACGGAAGACTATATTAGCAGGAGATCACCCCTCCTGATTTCACTCAAGCTGTTTTGCCGGGCAAACAGGCCTTCCTGGCTACTCTAGGCAGCAAATTAAAGGATGTGAACTGGGCAGGTCCTTTCAACGGCTGTGGCTCGCAGGATCTCTGCTCAAAGTCCCATGAAAAGAGGAGGAACGAGCCCCAACGCCGGCTGCAAGTCACATCTAGAACCCCTCCTCTCATAACCCGCTGCAACAATCCCATGACCAGCCACGGCGTTTTGATTCACTGTTTGGGAATCTAATGCTTTAGTAAGAATGTGCAGCAAAGTAAGCAGAGTTGAGAATCTGCTTGTTTACCTTCTTGATAGGTGGGATGTTGAATTTATACAGCTGCATCCGTCTTCCGATTTGTGGCCATGCATTGCAAATATTTCCCAGGCATCCTGGGCCACACATTGCTCCTGCTCCCCCACCCCCAACACACACCAACAGAATGATTCTGTTCAGCGGTTCAAGGCTTGTGTACACTTCTGACTTAATGCCCAAGTAAAATCAGCTCTTTTAATTGCTTTGCTTCAGATTCAGGCTGTTGCTGATCTTTATCGCTGTTGAAAGGGATGCTGTTCTCCTCTTCTAACTCCAAAAGCTGACCTCTTGCTCTGAACATTCTGTTCTGTACTGTATTTACTGGGATCTAATATCAATGTCTTGTCAATATTTGTTTCAGCGCAGGAAGTGCATTGTTTGTGACTTTTCATAAGTGCCTTTCGTGGTTTTCTCACACACATTCAGCCCCTGTGGCCAGCCAGGAACCAAAAGAATAAAATTGCTGTAAGGTTGGTACGGGAAACAGCTCTCCTGCCCCTGGCCTCAAAGAATCTGAAGCACCTGGGCTAGAGTCTGCAGGAACCAGAGTTGCTAAAGAGATTCCTGAGTGAGGAGGGCAGTTCAATTGCTGTAATTGCAGGGGGAATTGCTGGCTGGACCCACACTTTCCTGTTGGGAATCTATGCACCAGCAGTCTCCAAGCTCAAATTAAGTCCCCGCCCCATTAAATGCTGCTTTTTAATAGTCTTACTTTGTAGAGCTTACTGTGAGAGAAAATCCCCCCCAAACCCAACTGCTGCAGAAAAAAAAGCATTTTAAGAACAAAGAACAAAAAAACCCCGGAGCCTCTGAAAGAGGGGGAAGGGGAGAAATCCAAGCCTCGGTTTTAAAAAGCCTTTCTTCTGCCCAGAAAGAGCTCCGAGAAAGCAGGAAGCATCTGAATCCCCACCTCTTTACACACTGCTTTGTAATTGGCTGTGAGAGAAACCAAGCTTGCATGTCTCGCGTTTTGCCTTATGCACAGGGATTTCAACCGGGCTGAGCTCAGGGGAGAGGGAAGGATTGGGTTAACAGAGGAACAGGAAGTTTTTGGATTTGTAAGGGCTGGCAGCAAGGTTATCTCTAATGGAGGGAAAACTCATGCATAACTCCAAGGAACAGCCGAGACAGACCGGGGGCGAACATGAGTGAAAGTACCCATCCATAAAAGACCTTAGTGATCTGAGTATTGGTGTGGCATGAGTTCTGATTACTATGGATGAGTCTGTCCTACATGACAGAAGGGTTTTATATGTCGGAAGATGGCCAGCGTGGTGTAGTGGTTAAGAGCAGTGGTTTGGAGCGGTGGACTCTGATCTGGAGAACCGGGCTTGATTCCCCCCTCGTCCACATGAGTGGTGGAGGCTAATCTGGTGAACTGGATTTCTTTCCCCACTCCTACACATGAAGCCAGCTGGGTAACCTTGGGCTAGTCACAGCTCTCCTAGAGCTCTCTCAGCCCCACCTACCTCACAGGGTGTCTGTTGTGGGGAGGGGAAGGGAAGGTGATTGTAAGCCGGTTCGATTCTTCCTTAAGTGGGAGAGAAAGTTGGCATATAAAAACCAACTCTTCTTCTTTGTCCAATTGCCCATCAGGGTTTTCAGATGATCAAACTCCCCCTTCTCAGGGAGGAAAGGGACAGGTATGTGTCTGTCTGTAAAGACAACTGTTTTGATACTACAAGGGACAGAGAGAGTAGCAGATAGACTTAGGAGATGCAGAATCTCCCTCTCCCTCTCTCTCGAATTCTGACGTGGATTAGCTGATCTGCCGTCCAGTAGAATGCCACTGTGCCTCCTTGTCTAGTCTGCTTGTACTTTTGTAAATAAAGCAAATAATAACAGGAATGCCATAAGCCTCCGGTGCTCTCTCTCTCCTCCAAAGCAGCCAACCCAGGTCGTGCTGCCCTGGAACTTCTCACTGCTTGAAGAAGGGGTGAATATATTACAATTAAACACAAGCGCTCAAGAGCTTCATGTATCATAAGACACCCTCATATCTTTACAGGCATCCCATGCCCAATAGAACATACATGTAAGCGTTGTGTGATTGTCTTCTGATATACAGTTTTAAGTCTCGTGTCTCAGAGTTATATTTCTTTGATTTGTGTTCAGTCTTGCCTTTCCTCCAAGAAGCTCAGTTCAGAATTGTGCAATTTTATCCTCACAACCTTGTTCGGTAGGCTAGGTTGAGAAAAAGCAACTGGCCCAGAGTCACCTCAATTTCTTTAGACTTCAGTCAGGCAGTCTAACCTTTAGGCTGCACCTGCACTCTCTTTCATACCACCAATGGATTCATGCAGAACAGATAGAGTTGCCAACCTCCAGGTACTAGCTGGAGATCTCCTGCTATTACAACTGATCTCCTGGAGGTTGGCAACCCTAGAAATCTGTACTCTGAAAGAACCCTCCTCAGCTGTGCAATGTCAATTTATTTCCTCCATGGCAATACTTTATGGTTCTTGTATGTAGCTTTTCTTGTTGTTTTCCATGAAAAAAGAAAGCTCCTACAAAGGAAAGTTCAGAACAAATACTTGCCTGATTACACAAGGTTTGCAATTCTAGTCAGTCTGTTTTCCTTTTCCCGCACCCAGCACTTTTGTCAACACAAATGCATAGGAAGGAATTTAGCAATGTCAAGAATGGTCTGACTTCTGGAACAGAGCTCGTACCGTTAAGAGACCCAACCCTGGAATGTGTTGGAGTGGTAGGCCAAATGGATGTTGTTCTTTTTTTGCAGATGCTTTCAATCAAATGAGAGAAAACTATCTCCGAAAATCTAAAAAAAGGCAACAGAGAACGGACAGGGTCGATAAAAATGATCAAAAAGCTCTTACGTCAGTCATATAGGAGAATGCTTAACAACAATGGATCACTTCAGGAGAACGGCCAGTTGTCACAGCTTGTCAGAAGCACAAGCTGAGTGGCTGGCAAGAAGTGGGAAAGGTGGGTGTGCGAGGCAGGCAAACAGGTCAGGTATTCTGACAGCCACATGGAGATAACTTGGTAGAGTTCCTCAGTGTCAACAGGCACAGACTGAGGGAGTACGTCAGGTCTAGACGTTTCCAAGAATAAACAAATAGTGATGCTGATGTCCTGGTCTGAGCTGCATGCAGTTCCCTCCTCCAACCAGGAGGGATCAGAGAACCATGCCAGATCCATAGAACTCCTAGGTCATTTATGTATGGGTCCTTTCACTCACGTTTGCCCCCAGGCTGTCTCGGCTGTTCCTTGGAGTTATGCATGAGTTTTCCCTCCATTAGAGATGACCTCGCTGCCAGACCTCACAAATCCCAGAACTTCCCATTCCTCTGCTAGCCCGATTCTTACCTCTCTTCTGAGCTCAGCTAAGGGCACCAGATACATGGCTTCTTTACAGTTCCCAACATGAACTTTATAACCCACAAACCCTGCATGCCTGCATGCATGGCAGTTCTTGTGGACCAAAGTGAATATAGTAGGCTCCAACAAGTCATGAATTGATTTATTTGAATTGTCTTGTACCCACTTCTGTTTTAGGCTTTCATTTCCTGAATAGCTTCAGGTCAGCCTGTACATGTGCATTCTCTGTTGTAATTCCCACCTTGTTGAATGTCCTGCCTGAAAAGGTCAGGCAGGCTCCCACATTTCTATCATGTTGCGGAACGTGCAAAAGAGAAGTTTCTGGAGGGCATTTTAATAAAGGGGAATTCCTTCACTGGTCCCTACTTTGTCTTCTGACACCCTCACCCACCCCAGCCACCTGTCTCTACTCTTTCCTCCCACCTTTTCCCTGCCATACCCTCCTTGTAGTGGTGTAGTGGTTAAGAGCGGTGGACTCTCATCTGGAGAAGCGGGTTTGATTCCCCACTCCTCCACATAGGCTAGTCACACTCTCTCAGCCCCACCTACCTCACAGGGTGTCTGTCATCTTCCTTGATTTTCAGTGAGAAAGGTGGGAGGTAAAATGAAGTAATGAAACACATTAAGTGCAGTGAGAGAAAGACCCGCCAAAGATCAAAACATTTAACTCCCTCACCACAAGTAATGGGCTAGGGCATGCATATAAATTTCCAGAATTCTCCATCTGCTCATTATTCCTTTCCTTTTTCCCTACTCATAAAGAAAGCCCGGCAGTATAGTGCAAAGGAAACAAAATCCATGCAAGCCTTTTCCTCAGCACAGTGGTTGCAGCAGTAGCAGAAAAAGGAGGAGATGCACATAAGACTATTGGAAGGGTTTTTTTCCTAGACCGGGGCCATGTCCGCACGTACCATTTGCGGCGCCGGCTTCCGTGGGCTTTCCTTGCATGTTCCCACTGCAACTCACCCGAAGGATTCCGAGGACGTCTCCAGAGCGCAATTTCGCCGCGTTAAGCGCATCTGCTTATACGGCGAATTAAAAAAATAAAACGTCCTCCACACCCGGTGCCTTACAGTGGGAACATGCAAACTGTGTTCGATCCATTTCCTGCTGCCAGCCCACCCCTGCACTCCCCCCGCCTCCCTTACTCACGCTGGACCAATTGCCGTCCTTGCTTGGAGAAGCCGACTGGGCATGCATGGGAACGTGCTGGTCTGGGCTTATCAAAAGCAGAGGACAAAGGTGGCGCGGTGGGAACAGAAATTTAAACTCGTCTTGGATGCTTTCGTACTGGACGCGTGTAAATAGCGAGGTAAGTTGCTGGTGCATTCACGGGCCAGGTTCCATCCTTTGTAAAGTCTTGCTGGGGCCCTTTTCAGCTTTGCAGAAAGGTCCTGCCTGTTCACAGCTCCAGTCACTGGATTTAAGTATCCAACAATTTAGACAACTTTGCTATTAGAATTTTTTTTAAAAAAAACCTTTTTTTAAAATACCCCACTGGTCACTGCTTAGTCTCCTGGCTTCCACACACCCCAGCCACCTTTCTGTACCCTTTCCTCACATTGCTGCCTTGCTGCTGTCCCCACCTACCCCCCAACTTTGACACTTCACTCATCCCTAACCCTTGTTGCAGTCCCCACCTACCCCCCCCTTGGTGGGGAGGGGGAAGCCGGTTTGAGTCTTCCTTAAGTGGTAGAGAAAGTCAGCATATAAAAACCAACTCTTCTTCTTCTTCTTCTTCTTCTTCTTCTTCTTCTTCTTCTTCTTCTTCTTCTTCTTGGTAGTCCACCATTCTCCCTTGCTGTTGTCCCTTCCTACCCCCCCCCTTGGCACTTCACTTACACCCCACCCTCACTGCTCTCCCCACCTACCCCCCACCCTTGGCACTCCATTACCCTCCCTGCTGTTCTCTCTACGTACCCCCCTCTGTTGGCACTCCACTCACCCCACGCTTGCTTCTTTCCCTATCTACCCACCACCCCTGCTGCTCTCCCTTGCTACCCCCCCCCGACTGACGCACCTTCCTCCTCCGTTGATGCAGGGCTGGCAGCACCCCCCTCCTTGCCACTGGGTCAGCTGCTGTGGCTTCTGGGCCTCTACAGCTTCCAGCCTCCTTGCCACTGGGTCATCCTCTCTTCCCCACCATTGCAGGAGCTGCTGCAAAAGTCAGGTGAGCCCCCATGTCTGCTGGCCTCCTCACCAGCAAGCTTGCCTCCCCCCAAAGATCGCTGAGCTACTGCCGCCACTGAAGCTAGGTAGCTAGGGTTGCCAACCTCCAGGTAGTTGCGAGAGAGAGAGAGAGAGAGAGAGAGAGAGAGAGAGAGAGAGAGAGAGAGAGCGCAAGTCAACGGTTGACTATACACTGTGACATTTTCCAAACCTTCATTAAGGTGAATAAGAATTTTCCAGAGAGATGCAAGGCTGATGAAGCCTTTTTTGGTGAAACGCAAAGACTATCCGGGATCTGCGTTCCGTCTTGAGATTCTGAATGACTCCTTGTGAATTTGAACCATATTTGGACTGTGGTCCCCACCGGACGATTTACATTGCCTTTTTAAGGGACTTACTTCGACCTCAGGACCGTGAGTGAGAGCTTCTCTGCTCCCAACTAAACCTGTGAATATTATTCTACTCCGGGTCGAAAAGATTTCTTTCCCTATTGATTTTGCACTAGTGAATTGTGGAAACACGTTCACATTTTCATTGTATATATTACTAGTGAGTGTATTGTTCAGTATCTGTTGTATTTTGTACTTTGCATTTGTACGTTTGCATGCTCTAGGTAGTGAGTTATTCTTTTCAATTCTTGTAAGCTTGTTATTAATACACTGTATTTGATTAACATTTAGTGTGCTGCTGTTTTGATTGAGTATCTCTCAATACAGCACCGGGTGATGGTTATTTTGGTTTGTAACCTCCAGGTGGTAGCAGGCGATCTCTTGTTATTACAACTGATTTCCAGCCGACAGAGGTCAGTTCACCTGGAGAAAATGGCCGCTTTGGCAATTGGACTCTATGGCATTGAAGTCCTTCCCCTCCCCAAACCCTGCCCTCCTCAAGCTCCACCCCAAAAACCTCCCAACAGTTGAGAAGAGGGACCTGGCAACCCTATAGGTAGCCCTCCAAGCCTGCTGGCCTCCTCGTCAGTGAGCCCACCTCCCCCGCTCAAGATCATTGAGCTGGGGGGCCACGAAACTCATGAGGGGATCCCACCTCCCCCTCCTATTACCATGGACCCTGTCTCACCTTTGAGCCCAGCCACAACAGCAACAATATCTGAGAACCACTCAGAGCGGCTCCTGGGCACTGCTGCTGCTGGGGTCGGGCCTGGAGTGCTTCCAGGCACTGGCACCACAGTCCAGCGCCTCTCCACTTCAACAATAAGTATATTAAATGCAGACAATGCTTCGTTTGATTTGGGGAGAATTTAAACCAGTGTTGTTGTTTTTACATTTTCAGAATTTTCTGCAAACTTGTGGAGGAAGAAACATCTGTTTGGGGTAACAATGCCCTCTATCTAAGGATTTAAGTATCTGCACGTAGGGGGCACAGCTGGGAATTAGATATATACAGATATTATAATATGTTGAGAGATTTTGTGGTGGTGACAATGGGCGAAAACGCATGGTTGCTTTAGCCTCCTTTATCCCCTGTTTCAGCCAGGATTCAGCCAGGATCAAACGATGCGTTTCGCCAAACGTGCGTTCGATCCTGGATGAATCCTGGCTGAAACAGGGGATAAAGGAGGCTAAAGCAACCATGCGTTTTTGCCAAATGCCACCCACTTGCTGAGTGGATTTGATGCTGAAGAATGTCCATGAACATCCTGTTTGCTGAGACGCAGTGTTTCCACTAGAATGTTCTAGACAACTGCAGCTTCATAAGTTGAAATGAAAAGTCAGTGTTGCTGTAGAAAAATCATCATACAAGCTCTCATGAACTTGAGGGCAAAACGGGAGGCTAATAACTGGAAAGCTCAGTAGGAAGTGGGCAGAGGTAGTTGGAAATGGTGGTGGTGGAAAGTGCCAGTTGACTTATGGCGATCCTGTAGGGTTTTCAAGGCAGGAGATATTCAGAGGTATTTTGCCATTGCCTTCCCCTGTGTCATGACCCTGGACTTCTTTGGTGGTTTCCCATTCAAATACTAATCAGGGCAGACCCTCCTTAGCTTCTCAGATCTGACAAGATTGTGCTAGCCAGGGCTGGTCAGGCCAGTTGGAGATAGGCAATATCATTAAAGGGAGTACAGCAAAAAAATGGATTGATTAGAGGAACCTGAGGGAAGGATAAATGTATGAGACAGATACAATGGGAAAAGAAAGTGGAGGAGACAGGAAACTGAGAAAACTACAAGCCAAGCAAGTCCAAGTAAGGAAAGACTAGTAGCTGTGGGGAAAGTTCCCATAGCCAGTGCCGGATTTATGTATAAGCTAAACAAGCTATAGCTTAGGGCAGGGGTAGGCAAACTGCGGCTCGAGAGCCGCATGCGGTCCTTTGGCCCCTTGAGTGCAGCTCTGGGCTGCAGGATCGCGGTCGTCCACCCAAGAGAAGCCACCTTCCCCGGGTGCGGAGAGCACGGAGGGGGCTGGCTTCCTTCGGCGGAGGATCGGGGCTGCATGTCACAGCAGAGGAGAGCCTGGCGTCCCTTCCCTGCCCCTGCTGGGCTCTGCGAGCACGCAGAAGTCCCGCAAAAGTTTTCCGCCTTTCCGCCAGCCCAGAGCCGCCGCCGCCGCTGCCACGCATGGGGGGGCGGTTCTTTGCAACGTGCTGGCCCAAGCATCGGGGAGAAGGAGGGAGGCCCCGATCCAGCACACACACACCCTCCCCCGTCTTCCTCACCTGCAAGCTCCAGCGCATCACCCTCATGGCCTGCCCTTCCCTTCCGCCGCTGGAGAACGCCAGCGAGAGGAGGGGAGGACACCCCTCCGCCTTCCTCCTCCTCCTCTTCTTCCTCCTCCTCCTCCTCGGAGGCTGAGGCGCTGAGGAGGGACGGGCGGACGGGGAGACGGCAGGCCGGCTAGGGAGGGAAAGAAGGAAAGAGCCCAGGCGGCGGTGAGGAGGAGGAGGAGGCCGAGGCGGCCGGGATGCGCCAGGGCGGCCACCGAGAGTTCAGTGGTGGTCGGGGAGATGCAAGGCCATTGTTCACATTAAGTGTTTGTCAGTCGTTGTCATGATTTAATTTTATGGATACCTTACTTACAATTTAATTTTAATCAATAAATAAGATCATTATTAAGTATGATATCAAGTTTTATTCAGTGTACCTATAGGTTAATTAAGACTTAAAACTTTAATTAAAGTTTATTAAGTTAATAAACAGTGTACCTACCTATATAGTTTAAGTTTAAGAAATTTGGCTCTCAAAAGAAATCTCAATCGTTGTACTGTTGATATTTGGCTCTGTTGACTAATGAGTTTGCTGACCACTGGCTTAGGGCCCCACTCTCTTGGGGGGGGGGCAAAAAAATTTAAAGGAAAAAAAACTGGATGTACATTTCCAAAATATAAGATAAAAAGCAAATAAAATAAAACCTACATGCAGCAACAGTGTTTTGTGTTGTGTAGGCTCCTATGATATAAGTAATTGTATTTCAGTTCAACAATTACTTTGATAAAATACATATTTTGTAATGTGCAAATGGCTTTAGATACCTATTAGGTCCATAAATTACCATATAGCATATATTCAACACAAAAAACAGCAACAATTTGTTGTTGACAAAGGACAGCTGGACATATAAAGGGCCCCATTACCTTCAATAGCTTAGGGCCTCATCAAACCTAAATCTGGCCCTGCCATAGCCTAAGAAAATATTGTATAGTTAGGGTTGCCAGGTCCCTCGTCACCACAGGCGGGAGGTTTTTGGGATGGAGCCTAAAGAGGGAGGGGTTTGGGAGGGGAGGGGCTTCAATGCCATAAAGTTCAATTGCCAAAGTGGCCATTTTCTCCAGGTGAACCTATCTCTATTGGCTGGAAATCAGTTGTAATATCAGGAGATCCCCAGCTAGTACCTGGAGGTCGGCAACCCTATGTATGGTGCTAGAAGGAAGGAGCAAGGTTATTAGATGAGGAGGACAGAGCATCTATATTTAAACAGAAGAGGGGATTTTGGATTATACAGCTTGATAATAATGATAATAAACATTACTTCCATCAGGGTTGCCAACCTCCCGGTGGGGCCTGGGGATCTCTAAGAATTACAATTCATCTCCAAGCTACATAGATCAGTTCCCCGAGAGAAAATGGAAAGTGGACTTATGGCATTATACCCCACTGAGGTCCGTCCACTCCCCCAAGCCCCACCTCCCCCAAGCCCCACCAGGCTCCACCTCCAAATCTCCAGGAATTTCCCACCCCAGCATTGGAAACTCTAATTGACAGAAATCGACAGAATGTCTGTGTTATTTTTAAGCCATTTTCTTAAAACCACAAGTAAAAAGTTATATGAAGACTCCAAGTTACTTTTAATTGAATTTGGCAAGATTAGTAAACTAAAGTGTGTCTTTCCTCATATTTGAAAATCAATCTTTGAGCCACAGTTAGCACTTCCTTTTTTTCCTCTCAAAATGACTTAAAAGGTGAATATAGACGCATTAATTCATTCAGATTAATAGGCTCAAAGTAACTAAGTGTTTCGGTAAATGTGAAGGTTAAATTGGCTGCTCTCCACTTCATTAAGATGACTTGTGGTAGTGTACGCTATATTAAACTCTACATTTTAACAAATTATAAATCACACAAAAAATGCAGAGTTGCTTTTTTGTCCCAGGGTGGAGGGGAGAGAAGATGGGATTCTGGCACTACGAATTAGTGATCTGCCCAACCCCAGATTTTGCAATCTATAAATCCACCATGTATCCTGGCAGACTGTGACAAGAGCTTTCTAAATTGCTCTATGCACACTGGAAGGTACTGGTACTTTAAATAACCCAAGGAGAGTTGCTGAGTCCCAAAAATCAGATGATTGGAATGGCATATTGCCCTCCGACCTTTCTCAGTGCTGGTAACTGGAGTGTCTACCCCTCTTTGAGACTTTGTTCTCCATCCCTAACCCAGCAGCATCAGTTGCTGCCACTTTCTCTTCCTGCTTATGACCATTGTGTGTCCTCCCGCGGTGGCGAAGAGGGACCTGGCAACCCTACCATCAGCGCCATCTCCATCCAATAGTCAGGCCTAACACTAGACTGAAAGGAAGTCTCGTGCAGATGATTTATCCAGAAAGGCCTGGAGTTAGGGTTGCCAGGTCCCTCTTCACCACCGGCGGGAGATTTTTGGGGTGAAGCCTGAGGAGGGCGGGGTTTGGGGAGGGGAGGGACTTAGAGTTCAATTGCCAAAGCGGCCATTTTTCTCCAGGCGATCGATCTCTATTGGCTGGAGATCAGTTGAATTAGCAGGAGATCTCCTGCTACTACCTGGCAGTTGGCAACCCTACCTGGAGTTGTTCTGCAATTGCTTTTTCTATTATTTTGCTCAGGAAGGCCTAATTAGAGACCAGGTCGTTGGTCACATCAAATGCCATGGCCTACTGCAATTCCCTCTTCACCACCAGGGGGAGGTTTTTGGGGTGGAGCCTGAGAAGGGCAGGGTTTGGGGAGGGGAGGGACTTTAATGCCATAGAGTCCAATGGCCAAAGTGGCCATTTTCTCCAGGGGAACTGATCTCTGTCAGCTGGGATCAGTTGTAATAGCAAGAGACTTCCAGCTAGTACCTGGAGGTTGGCAACCCTAACTGCAGCTCTTTTCCAGAGCTGAGTACTGTCAAAATCCTACATTCCATATCTTTCAGTACAATTTAAACACACACACACAGCCTAGGATACCTTGGTCGCCCATCCAAAGAAGCTTGGAAGCAGTAAGGAGGTGTCATCTGAGTTTTAGCCAAGGTTAGATAGAATGGGGAAAGCTGATCCCCAGTATTTATGGTTCCTCTGCTTATTATTATCACATGGGATGGAACAGCAGTATGCACACATATTAGGACTGCTCCAGTACATGCTCGCAAGTCTAACAAATCTGAGGCCGTGTTCTCATGGCCAAAAATGTCTGCATTGGATTGTGATCAAAGGCGTTCCAAATCAACTGAGAAGGTCAAAAGGAGGGGGAAATAGTTTCCACTTTCCCGCATGGTTTGTATTCAGGTTTCGCTCATGAATGTCCCAAATATGTTTGAACTCTCTGTACACTCCAGAGCATTTCAGAGAACAGAACAACCATCTCAACTTCCCGCTAACCTCATTTGAATTATACGTTTTCAGTCTCAACCGTTGAAAATAAAATGTCGTTTGCGGCGAGTGCAAACGAGAGACAGAAAAAGAAAGACACAGAAACAGAGAAAGAGGGAGAGCAAGGGAGGGAACTGGAATTAAGAAAAAGCCCTTGGAGTTATTTCAATTAATCTGGGTACTGAAGACCCCCAGGGAACTGCTCCTCTTAGAATTAGTGAACTAGAACAGAGCATCTCAGGGGCTCAATTGCACATTAAAATATCAGCAACACAGCAAAAGCTTTTTCCTTCTTGATTCATTCATCCTCACAAATGCATTGCAGCTGCGGGTGCCTTTTAGCTGTGAACAGGAGTTTAACCTGACAAATTTGATAAAAATGTGCAGTTGTGCCTTGGCAGGAGAACACACACACTGGCCATTCGAGCCTCAAACGCATAATAATTCATGAAGCAGAAGCATGTCTTCGGGCCTGGCAGAAGTATTCCAGACTGAAGAGATGTCAGAGATATGTATTCTTTATGGGAGACTTTTATTATTTTTTCATATGAGCAAAGCATTAAAAAAAAGTAAGCCATTTTATTTTTTGGAGAAAAAAATGTTACTATCAGCTCTACAGTAGAATCAAGTAGGATTGATCTAGTTGGATTCTTTATAAATCTTGCCCGTAAAGCCTCAGGGTAGATCATCACACACAGAGAAACCCTCACCTAATTTTTTAAGGTTATGATAACCATTATAAGATACTTGGATTGGTGTCAGATCCTCTAGAGGAAGGTACTTATAAGAATGAGACATAGCCACTAGCGATGCCTGCCTGCCATTATCATTTGAAGGGCATTTTTACACATGCTGAATAATGCACTTTCAGTCCACTTTCAATGTACTTTCATGATCATTTGCAAGTGGATTTTGCCATTTCACACAGTAAAATCCAGCTGCAAAGTGCATTGAAAGGTGGGTGGAAAGTGTATTATTTGGCATGTGTGAAAGCACCCTTGTATGTATTTACTATGCCATATGGATCTCCAGCATATGTCTAATCAGAAACATGGTCTCTCCTAAACAGATCAAAACATCTACAAGAGAAAACCATCCAGGGATAGAAGATTTTTCTACAAACCTTGGAGTACTCCATATTGGCAGAAAAAACCCACAAATGAAACAACGCAATAAAAGTGGGGATAAAAAGCTCAAAACGGGTAAGGCAGTGTCTGTGCTTGGGCAGACGTTGCACCTTCAAGAAAACAGGAAGTATCACGATGTACCATCAAGAGATCTTGGTCATCATTTTGAGGTTGCCTAGCAACCCCTATAAACATTGAGAAATGTGCAATGGGGGGGGGGAGAAACGCAGCAGCGTTGAAAGAAGAGGCTGCAGAGGAGGCTGTGGGGGAGGATAAAGTAGGATGAAGCAGCAGCGGGGTGGGAGAAACAAGGTGGAGAGGGCAGCAGCAACAACAGGAAAGAAAGGAGGGAGAGAAGGAGGTTTTGGGCGGGAGGGAGAAAAAAAGGAGATGGGGGCTGACAAGGTGGCAGAAAAGGGTTGGAGAGGGAGAAAAAGACGACAAGGCAGGAAGAAGAAAAGGAAGCCAGGACCAGTCAGGGTTGGGTTTTTCACTCACCTGAGCTTTGATGATGGGTCCCCCACTTGTTTGCCTACACAAGCAAATTGCCATTTGGATTGGGACTGTCCAGGGAGAAGAGGTTTAACTTGTGGACCCCTACTCAGATCAGCGAATTAAAAATGCCTCCATGCTGTTGCTATCGCTTTGAAGGAAATAAGGCAGGTTTGTTAGAGCCCCCCCCTTTTTAAAGGGTTTTAAAAGATCATCTTTGTAAATCTGAAAATTCAGGTTCTGTCACTTCCATATCCCAATCTGAAAATTTTGACAGCTATTCCTAAACACACGACAAATTCATTTACAAGTCATGCTTAACGGAGCTAGCATTATGTATGCACGCATAATCTGCAGTCTTGCATTATTTCACCTCTTTCATGCCAGCATATTTGCATTACCACAGTTTTAACTATTTTAAAAGCCATCTGTATTTTGATGATTTTTCAACCTTCCCATGCCAAGCCTTCATTCTTGTGAGCCAAACAGACAGGCGTGAAACCAAGTGATTTATAGTCTCACAATACTTTAACCTTGTTTGCAATGAACCAACTGCAGGTTTGGGATATTTTTAAACATTTGCACACCAAATCAGCCTCATTCCTGTGAGAGAAATATACAGTTTAAAGACTACAAAACCTATGGTCGTGTGCAACTGTGAGGAAAACTTTCAGAACCTTTAACAGAAGTAACCAGTTGACAATATTGAGAGAACAACAGCAAGAAGATGAAATCTGAAAAACACAGACGCTTTTCTCATGGGCATCTACCGGTCAAAATTAGGAAATGAAACAGCAAACCAAATTCTTCCTGCAGATTCAGAACATGACTAATTAGAGACCACTATCTCAATTCTTAGTCATTGCCTGGAGCAGCAACATTATGCTGTTTCATTGACATTAAGCCATCCCCTTGCATGCTCGGCTTCCAACCTCTGGAGCATTGAGCAAGAGCCTAAAAGGCAAGTTGCCAAACTCGGGAGATCAGAGAAGCTAATCTACGGGATTGCTTCAGCAGTGGGACTGTTAATTTCAGTGAGCGATATAGTAACTGATGCTTTACAATTAATTTTTGTTTCACCTGCCAAGCTTTGCTGGAGGATTTTATTTTACAAAATCTATAAGCAGGGAACATTGGCATTTCCTTTTGTACTACAGACATGAAGGAATTAAGGGATTCAAGATTGCAAAGCTTTTCATGAATAATTTAGACAGCCCTTGCTGCATCTATTCGCTTTGCTTGTGGATGGAAACAGACAATTGCTAACCATACAATGGCCACTGAAAACTATACTGCAAGAGACTGTGAATGGTCCCGTGTAGCCTCCATCCACTCCTTGAGCCATATCATTACTATCAAGGGTAGACTGACTATTGTACTACTGGGAGAGTTCCCAGTGGGCCATCCTCAGCATAGAGGAGACTGACAAGGATGATCAGGGGCCTGGAGACCAAGCCCTACAAGGAAAGGCTGAGGGATTTGGGACCGGTCAGTCTGGGAAAAAGGAGGTAGAGGGGGAACATGATTACTTTCTTTAAGTATTTGAAAGGCTGTTACTTAGATGAGGGCAGGCAGCTGTTCCTGTTGGCAGCAGAGGATAGGACTCGCAGTAATGGATATAAACTATGGGCAGAAAGATACTGGCTAGATATTGGAGGATTTATTTTACACTAAGAGTAGTTCAGCAGTGGAACTGACTGCCTAGGGAGGTGGTGAGCTCCCTCTCACTGGCAGTCTTCAAGCAGAGGCTGGATGCTTTAGACTGATCCTGCATTGAGCCAGGGGTAGGGTTGCTAACTTCCAGTTACTAGTTGGAGATCTCCTGCTTTTACAACTGATCTCCAGCCAATAGAGATCAGTTCACCTGGAGAAAAATGGCCACTTTGGCCATTGGACTCTATGTCATTGAACTCCCTCCCCAAGCCTTGCCCTCCTCAGGCTCTGCCCCAAAAATCTCCAGGTATTTCCCAACCCGGAGCTAACAACTCTAGCCGGGGGCATTAGACTAGATGGCTTGTATGGCTCCTTCCAACTCTATGATTCTATGATTATCTTGGAGGGCCACTAGAAGCCCAAAGCAAGATGAGCCAAATGGCCCCTATGGTACTTGCAGTACTCCAACCCTGGCCATGGTAATAATGTGAACAGGCTCCCCCAGGTCTGAGCTGGGCAGTTCCTCCAGTGCTGCCAACACTGCAGGACCATTTGGAACAACTTGTTCCAAGACTGTTTTAATATTCTAGTCCGTTCCTGATTGTTATGGACACTTACAGAGTCCTTCTGATGTCTGAATGTTTGGGGGAAAGTGACATCTCTCAGCTTGCCACATCTTGAGATGAACATCTCTGCATGGGCCAGAGAGAGACACAAGGGTAGAAGAGAAAGACAAAGGCTGCTCCCATGCAAGGCCATTTTTCCTTCATGGAAAGTAGGATGTCCCTGCATTTAAGTGGGAATGTCCACATGACATCTTGCTCCTTTACAGCAAAACTCAAGGGCAGTCCACGGCTTTGTTCTTCAAACCAGATCAAAAATCACCCTGCTTTAATCCCATTCCAAGGATAAATTGAGGGGTGGTTGCAGGCAGAGTGTCCATCTGAATGCCTGCCCTTGTAGCTATTTACAGGGCATTTCCCCTTTCCCAACAAAGCCATGCTTTATACTCTGGCTGGGCTGGAAAGTGAAAGTGGGGTTTCTGGGTTGCAGGGGCCCAGCCTGGCTGCTAGGGTTGGCCAGGTCCCTCTTCTCCACCGGCGGGAGGTTTTCTCAGGGGTGGAGCCTGAGAAGGCGGGGCATGGGGAGGGGAGGGACTTCAATGCCAAAGAATTCAATTGCCAAAGTGGCCATTTTCTCCAGGTGATCTGATCTCTACCGGCTGGAGATCAGTTGTAATGGCAGAAGATCTCCTGCTACTGCCTGGAGGCTGGCAAACCTACTGAATGCTGTCCCATGGATCTTGTGCGCAGGTGTCACAGAGAAAATAGAAAAAGTGGGGGCAACGGGCTGCTGCAAGCAGAGTGGGTATGGGAGTTGTGGATGCCATCCCTGTTTGGCTTGCTGCTGCTACCAGGACTAAGGTGCATTTTCACACCCCTGTGTAAATGCAGGCAAATCCCAAGATCATCTAAGGGGTTACTGCTTCAGATACCCACAATTTCAGATAGAAAAGGTGTTGGGGACCTGCAAAAAAGCCCTTCTCTACCGCTACCTCTAGACTGTGGAATTTTTTCCAATTGGAATGATGCCTGGCCTTGCGTGGGAGCAGCCTTTGTCTTTCTCTTAGACTGGAGTAACCCTCCTTAGGAATGCACTGTTAGACCACAAGGGAAGCCTCAAACATCCTACAATTTGGTTATATACTGGATAAGCACCATTGCCCAGTTGAGCAGCACTGTGAATGGTGAGGTATGGACAAAATGCCTCCTGTAACACTAACTGTGCAATCCTGAAGGGGAGGGGCTGAAAGAGGTTTGGATGCGGTGCAACCCCTGCCCTGGCGTGTCACTTACGCTGGCCAAATGAGCATTTATTCCAGCGCATGGCCACTTAACGCTAGTACTGGGAAGCCACGCAGCAGTGCCGTGCATGGGCGCTGTCACAGCCTCAGCAGCAACATATCTCCATCACTGGGACTCGTACCAGAGCCAAAGGGGGCATTCCTGGGGGACGGGGCTGACTTTAGTCAGCTCCCTAAGCCCTTTTGACCTGGAAACACCCCCTTTTCCCAGCATCAAGTTGCGCCAGCAAAAATGGTGGCTTAGCCCCATGAAACTGCATAGGGCAATTTCACGGGGCTTGGGGGATTTTCTTGATTAGTTTGCTCGCCGCGGCACAATAAAACGGATCAGGAGGCGGCCCGGCTGTGCCATCCCCAGGCCTGCCTCTACTACCCCCCCCTTAGGATTGCTCTGCCCAGCTACCAGGATCCAAGCCTCTACTACCCCCCCCTTAGGATTGCATCTGCACAGTGGAGAAATAAAAAATCCAGTAAAATAGCACTGCTTTCTTTTGTTACTGCTCTTTTCGCTGCCAGCTTAATATGATGTGTTAGATGGCACTTGTCTGTGTGGGAGCTGGAGAGAAAATCTGTCACTTGGGTTTAAATGTCAGCTCAATTTTTTTATATGTACAAGACAAATTTTTAACTCATTCAGTGGCAAAAATAATATCCCACTGTATTCAGCTCTCCAGGTGTTCTCTTGTTGTCCTGAGATATGTGTGCATATTGTAATATACCCTTCTACATGTTCCTGTTCATTTGCTACATGGTGTTATGCTAGGGAGATGTCGGGGGCTTCCAGCCCATTAAGGCATCCCATAACCCTGATGTTCCCTGTAGAAGCTAGCAGCAGTTCAGAATGCTTCAACAGCCTTGCTAAATACGAAAGGCAGCAAAGCTTGCTGTCCTTTTATGAAGAATTCCTGGTTTCTATAAGAATTTAGTTGCCAGACAGCAATGGGGAATAAAGACCTAGCCAGATTTCGTTGCTTGGAGTTGTCTAGAAAAGTACAGGTTAATGCAGCCCCCCCATTTCATCTGTGTGTGTTTTTTTAAGCTGTACATTTGGGGTGCCCTGACCTGGATGGCCCAGGCTAGCCTGATCTTGTCAGCTCTCAGAAGCTAAGCAGGGTCAGCCTGGGATGGGAGACCACCAAGGAATACCAGGGTTGCTGTGTAGAGGAAGGCACTGGCAAACCACCTCTGTTAGTCTCTTGCCATGAAAATCCCAAAACGGGTTGCCATAAGTCAGCTGCAACTTGACGGCACTTTACACACACACACACACACACATTTGGGGTAAGCAGAAAACGTCTGCACTGGCCCTTAACCACAGGCCTGCCAAAAAGGTTGATCTATATCCCAGGGCCCATCAAAAACAGTTGGCCTCTTCTTCCTAGCTCCAAGTCCACACTGGCAATGCCTACTCTAAGTTCTACAAGGAGGCTCTGACCACCAACCATAAAATCTTATGGTTAGGTTGGCAACACTAGCCTTCCCCTATTTTATTTTATTTTTATTTATTTTTTAAAAAACCTGCTGTCCTGCCTTTGTCCTAGAAGAATACATGGCCAAAATTTCTTTTAGAATAATTCTGTTAATTTTGGGCATTGCTAACAGAATGTTTATCACCTCATGAAAATACAATTCCCTGGATTCTTTTTTTTATTTTTATTTTTTGCGGGGGGGGGAGCTATGGCAATTAAATTATTATTCAACAGATATAGGTTTTTAGTAGATAAACCCTAAGATGCTACAGAGTATTGTCAGATGGATAATGTCCTCTTAGGGTTGCCAGGTCCCTCTTTGCCACCGATGAGAGTTTTGGGGGGTGGAGCCTGAGGAGGGAGGGGTTGGGTTTCAATGCCATAGAATCCAATTACCAAAGTGACAATTTTCTCCAGGTGTACTGCTCTCTATTGGAAGGAGGTAAGTTGTAATAGCAGGAGATCGCCAGCTAGTACCTGGAAGTTGGCAACCCTAGTGTTCAAGCATCCCTAGTCATAATGGCATCAATGAAACACTGAGCAATCTAGGAGATGTATCGTAGAATCCTTTGCAATGTTCCACCAAAGCATCATCCTCAAAATCTTCTGTGCATGACTTAAGGAGGAAAAGATATGTGATTTTCGGTGTGATATAATAGAAACATTTTCAGTTGGGGTGTCTTACTTGCTGTTATTCTTGCATGCCAGGCAAGAATACAACCGTTGAAGATTTCCTTATCATTTCATCCTCATCATCCCTTCATGACTATGTGAGACCCACCTACTTAGACGGTAGGGTTGCCAACTTCCAGGTAATTCTAATTGAATAAACAAACCTATGCTGTAAAGAGCATTATCAAATATTAGAACAACAGCGCAAAGGCTCAAAGGTACAGGCTTAGTAATACATATGACATGCAGGAACCCTCAGTGGTGTTATTGTATAACTTTGAATGAAAAAGGCTGATGAAGCTGTGAACTGGCGAAAACGTTGAACCTAATCCGGAAGGCGCGTTTCCTGCTATGCTTTCAGTCTGAAAGAAGATTGACTTGGACTGTACACAGATGTTTCTGGACAAGCATTAATTATTGGCTTATTTGCATAGCTGAAATTTGGATGGACTTTTTGCTGTTGGTTTACACTGGACATATATGTGTGACAACCTTAATGGCTAGACAGTGACATATTACACATGTAGTGCTATTTACATTGTGTATCTGTATTATATAATCAATTAAGAGATTGTATACCTTTGAGCCTTTGTGCTGTTCTTATATTTGATAAACTCCAGGTAATAGCTGGAAATCTCCTGCTGGTACAACTGATCTCCAGCCGATAGAGATCAGATCCCCTGGAGAAAATGGCCACTTTGTCCATTGGATTCTATGGCATTGAAGTCCCACCCCTCCCCAAACCCTGCCCTCCTCAGGCTCCGCCCCCAAAACCTCCCACCAGTGGCGAATAGGGACCTGGCAACCCTGTTAGAAGGACTGCTGTGCCCTGTGTGAACATTTGTGGCAGCTCCAGCTGTCCAGCTGCTGCTGTCTGTGCACCGGGCTCATTTTTGGGCTTTTATGGTAGCAGTTCTTATGCTTCAGGAGCAGCCTCCCCAACAGCATGAGGAAAGCCCCCATTCGTTTAATTCTCAGGCAAGGCTGTGAGACTGAACTTTGAAGGAGATATTTGCTGGTCTTTAAGGCTTATAAGTTCTTCTTTTTTAAAGGTGACGTTGATTTTAATGGTGTGTGTTGCTGCTGGATTTTTTTTCATTGTGTTGTTACCTGCCTTGAGTTCCAAGGGATTGGGTAAAAGACTGGCTTATAAATGTTTTAAATAAACAAATAAATAAGGCAGGAATTCATCAGATTTGAAGGCATGGGAAGTTTTTCAAAAGAAAAGAAGAATATTTACAAGGTCAAAATAGGCCCTTGATAGTCTCCAAGTTAATACCACTATTCTGTAGGTTAACCGACCTGTAATGGATAGACACCCTTGTGTTTCAGGGGATTAGCCAATCTTTTACTGCCTAACACTGCAATAGAAAGGGCTTCCAGTATAAACAAAGAATGCCAAAATTGCTTCTTCCAGAGATTACTGATGTTTCCTGCAATGCTTCTGACTCTCTGATTCCTTTGGAGACAGCTCTATTGACGATAGTCTTGATAAGATCATGTCTGGCAAATTTCTGTGTTCATACTTATTTCAGCATAATGGAGATTGGCATTTTGGCCCAAGCATTCTATGTGTGCATGTATAAAGCTGTAAAGAAGGTTTTTTTTTTTTTAAAGGGCTAGAACTTGTGACAAATAAGCAAGTCAAAACAAACTGGTTACATCTGAAAAGTAACATGAGCAACAGCCATTATTTTTAGCAGGCTGGCAATAACTACTCTCCAATGCTTCTATACAACGTAATTGCATGCTGTAATTGTTGCTTGCAGCTTCTTATGGCTTGTGGGGTATAGAAAACTATTTTAAAGGTATATGTAAGGCATAAGCTCTATTGATTTGTAGTACAACAAGCAAGAAACAACTGCTAGCTTTGATTAAAGCTGATGTGCACTTGAAGCTCTTAATCAATCTCTAAAGCTGTTCAGAATGTATTATGAAACAATACTGATTATTGCTATTATATGATGAACAAAGACATCCCCACAACCCAGTGAGGTTTCTCCCCCATTCTTCAGAGAGTAATGAGATATGTAATGCTGTCGTTCCTTCAGACATGCACCTAGAAGGGTATCTACTTAGATGTGTGGAGAATATGATGCTTCAAAGCAGTTCACGTACATTTAAAAAACAAATACAGTATCACACTGGGGGTTACCGCACTTGTATTCCCACCGATGTATTAAGAGTTTGAAAACGTTATAAAAAAATACTGTTCGCACTTTCTATGTATTCCCACTGATGTATTAAGAGTTTGAAAACGTTATAAAAAATACTGTTCGCACTTTGGCCCCTTTAGCTGTGAAGACGTCTTCCAACCATTTATAAGCCGTGGTATCCAAAAAAAACCTTTAAAGCGATGTTTTTTATAACATTTTCAAACTCTTAATACATCGCTGGGAATACAAAGTGCTGTAACCCCCACTGGCATAAAGTACAGATACAAGGAAGCAAGCCACATTGTTCAGGGTAAAGGTCCCCTGTGCAAGCACCGGGTCATTCCTGACCCATGGGGTGATGTCACATCTCGACGTTTACTAGGCAGACTTTGTTTACGGGGTGGTTTGCCAGGGCCTTCCCCAGACATCTTCTCTTTACCCCCAGCAAGCTGGGTACTCATTTGACCAACCTTGGAAGGATGGAAGTCTGAGTCAACCTTGAGCCGGCTACCTGAAACTGACTTCCGTTGGGATCGAACTCAGGTCGTGAGCAGAGCTTGGGCTGCAGTACTGCAGCTTACCACTCTGCGCCACGGGGCTCCTTCACCCATGGGCTACCAAAGAAATAATGAAAGAACTTTGCTTTACAGAGCCTCCAAAATCTATTCGGGGATGAGGCCTTCCTCCCCATTTGTGGAAAGCCCATTCCACAGCACATGTGCAGTCACAGGGGAAGCATGAGCTCAAGCAGTGGAAGTCTGCGCTGACCTAAGTGGGGTTATTACAAGTCATCCCCAGTCTGATGACTGGAACTAAATTGTGGGCACGTATGGGTGAAGGCACTCTTGCAGATATGAGGGTTCCCACTAGTAGAGATGCCAGCCTCCAAGTGGGACCTGGGGATCCCCTGGAATTACAGCTCATCTCCAGACTACAGAGATCAGTTCCCCTAGCGAAAATGGATGCTTGAGAGGATGAGCTCTATGGCAATATTCCCCACTGAGGCCTCTGTGTCCTCTCCAGGCTCCACCTCAGTTTAATTTACACAGAATAAAACCCATAAGGCACCCAAAGGCTGCAGGCTATGCCCAATTAAAAGCCCTAGTAAAGAAAATGGTCTTGCAGTATCTCTTAAAAATTTCTGGAGATGGCCCTTTCCTCACCTCCTCAGGATCCTGTGGTGTGGGAGTTAATATAGAAAAGGCAGGGGCTACAGTTGATGCCAGGTGGGCTTACAGACTTTGATGGGTCTCAGATACTTTGACCTCCTGAGATTCTGTATAGGACTGGCATGCTGCACAATAATGGAGAGGATATGTAGTCTTGAGACCCCGTCTGCAGCATTAGAACACAAAAAGAGCCCTGCTGGATCAGATCAGTGGTCCATCTAGCATCCTGCTCCACACAGCATCCAACCAGTTGCCCTGGAGGGCCAACCAAAGAAGGCATAGAGGCCAAGGCCTTCTCCTGATGTTGCCTCCTAGCACCAGTATTCAGAAGTGTACTGCCTCTGTATGTGGAAGTTCATTTTAGTTGCCATGCTAGTAGCCATTGATGGACCTCTCCTCCAAGACTCTGTCTAACCCCCTTTCAAATAATCTATGCTATTGCTATGTTCACTGGCACTGAATTCCACACCACAAGTATTCATTTCCCATTATACGTACTTGGAAAAAATAGCTCCTGGCTTACATATAAAGTACAAGGTGTGATGATCCACCCCATGCTTTCCTAGCCCAAGAGCACTTAAGATCACCTGGTGGGAGATCTGTGTGTGTGAGAGTGGGCCTGCCCTTTTGCCTTATATCGTACGGGGGTAGATGGCCGCCACTCAAACTCTTCCCTTCCCTCCCCATCAGCAGCTTGAAACACTGATAGAGGTGACTGTGTGTCTCTATGTGTGTGTGTACGTTAGCAGTTACACACACCCATCTCTCCTTCCCAGCCTGGTACCTAGCGCTAGCTCAGTGAGGTCTATGTGTGGATAAACTGCCAGGTGCTTTGGCTAAGAATCCTAGTCACAGTCTGAGATTTTTTAAAAAGAGAAAAAAAGATCTTTATTCACTAATATTTCTAGAACCACTAACATTTCTAGACTTACCAGACCCACAAAACAGCATAGGAAATACAGTCTCCGAACCTTTGCATTAATGTTACAAAAGCTAAATACAAACAAAACCAAGGGCTAGCTAAGTTGTACAAGTCACTGGGTATACCTTGACATTCCCATCTGAGGGATGGTCACAAACAAAGTTGGAACTTTGGAATAGAGGCTGCTCAAGGCAGACTTGACTTCATTTCTCCTTGTTGCCCAGTCCTTGGCTTGTGCACCCTTAACAGAGGGTGTCACACCTTTTAACTCTTTTCCTCCCGCTGGGAGGGTTTCTCATTGACCTATCCTGAAACTGGGTTTGTGTTCCCATGTGTGCTGCCCTGTGCCTTTCCCCAATCATAACAGGACACAGGTGCTCAACTTTTATTGTCCTAACCCAGGATATCCAAACAGTGATCTGTCTTGCTTCTTCCTGGTAGGTGGGCAAATGGACATCTGCATCATGCTCATTTGTCTCCGTAAAGGGCAAGGGAAAATATCTCAGCTTGGCCTGAAATTGGAGGAGTTTATTGGTTTACTCCCAGGAAAGAGGGGTTACCTATCTGGGGACCACTGCCACTTGTATGTTAATCAACATACCCTGCATTGCTTTATCACCGTGTTGGCGAACCTATGGCACGCGTGCCACAAGCGGCACGCCGAGCCCTTTCTATGGGCACGCGTGGAGCTGCCGGGCCCCCTCGCCCGTCCCCCGCCCCCTCCTGGCGGCCTCGACGCCATCTGCCTCCGTTGCCCCGCTCCGCCTTAGCAGCAGCAGCAGCGCCGCCGCCCCACCCAGGCGCCGCTCCAGATCCGCCGCCGCCCGCTCATACTCGGCCCCGAGGGCTGCCCTGCCGGCCCCACCGCTACGCCCGCCGAGTCGCCCCCGCCCCCTCCTCCGCCCCTTGGCTGCCCATCCCCCTCCTCAGCCCCTCCTCGCGTCCTCGGCGCACGTTTCCGCCGAGCCGCAGCCAACTTTGTCGAGGGGCGGGGGCGACTCGGCGGGCGTAGCGGGGGCGGCCGGCAGGGCAGCCCTCGGGGCCGAGCATGAGCGGCCGGTGGCGGTGGCGGGTCCAGAGCGGCGCCTGGGTGGGGCAGCGGCGCTGCTGCTGAGGCGGAGCGGGGCGGCGGGAGGCTGGCGGCGGGCGGTTCTTTCACTTGGACATGCCACTAAGATGCACATTTACCCCATCCAGATTCTCAAAACTGCATGGGGGGATTGTCTATTTGTGAAAGAGAGGTTTTGCCTTGGACTTGCCACTGAGATGCACATTTACCCCATCCAGATTCTCAAAACTGCATGGGGGGGGGGGTTGTCTATTTGTGAAAGAGAGGTTTTGCCTTGGACTTGCCACTGAGATGCACATTTACCCCATCCAGATTCTCAAAACTGCATGGGGGGGGGGGTTGTCTATTTGTGAAAGAGAGGTTTTGCCTTGGACTTGCCACTGAGATGCACATTTACCCCATCCAGATTCTCAAAACTGCATGGGGAGGGGGGTTGTCTATTTGTGAAAGAGAGGTTTTGCCTTGGACTTGCCACTGAGATGCACATTTACCCCATCCAGATTCTCAAAACTGCATGGGTTTTTTTTTTGTCTATTTGTGAAAGAGAGGTTTTGCCTTGGACTTGCCACTGAGATGCACATTTACCCCATCCAGATTCTCAAAACTGCAGGGGGGGGGGGTTTGTTGTCTATTTGTGAAAGAGAGGTTTTGCCTTGGACTTGCCACTGAGATGCACATTTACCCCATCCAGATTCTCAAAACTGCATGAGGGGGTTGTTGTCCATTTGTGAATGGGAGGTTTTGCCTTGGACTTGCCACTCAGATGCACAACTCAACAATAAGCCCCCCTGCAGAGTTTTGAGAATGCAGATGGGGAAAATGGTGTTTGTCAGTCATTGCCATGATTTAATTTTATGGATGACAAAGGATAGTACAGTTAGTTCTGAAAATGAAATCCTTAAAGTGTGGAATTCTCTGCCAAATAATTTTAAATCAATGAAAGCACATGGGATTGCTTTCCTTACTTTGTTTGGGTCATTTTATGCTTGTGAGCATAAGATGTTAACGTATGAGTTGTTTTTTCTAAACTAAAACCTCAGTATTCAGGTTAAATTGCCGTGCTGGCACTTTATGATGAATAAGTGGGTTTTGGGTTGCAGTTTGGGCACTTGGTCTCTAAAAGGTTCGCCATCACTGCTTTATCACAACACAGGGGGAGATAATATAATGTACACACAATAGATTTGGAAGACAAGTCACTATTATTCCTCTTGTACAGAACTGGAACTGCTGCTAGGTAACTGTGATTTGTTTCAGGCCATCCAGTAAACACAAGACTGAGACTTACCAGACGCACATTCAATGTAGCATCTGTAGGACCATACAGATTCTGCAAGCCAATTCTAGTGTTTTCTGTTCTTAGACTAGCTCTTTTTAATAGTAGCAGTACGTTAACCTCTGTGGCCCTGTCTTCACTAAGTAGAAAATTGTTCCAGAGCCCAATTGTTAGTCTGGATTTGTGATCTATGGGTTAAGCTTTAAAGGAACTCCATTCACTTGAAAAATCACATTACTGTGAGAAAACTGTTTACTTTCTATTGTTGCAAGTGACACTTAAGACTACTGTAAGTGAAAGAAATTAGAGAGAAAAATTGTCGCTATTTTTCCCTCCTTTGTTTACCTGGCTCTTTCAATAACATACCATATAGACACTTATTGTTTGCCCCACTTATAGTCCATTCACCTTGAATCAGATTCTCCAGTGCTCCTGTTGATCCTGTAAAGTGTGCCAATGGCTGTACTCTAAAACCTTTCTCCGTTTCCCAGACGGCTTCCCCTGAGGTGCAGATAGCTTTAAGACGCTGTTTATTTCCCCGCCCCTCTGCGATCCACACCCACTGTGTAGCCCATGTCCCCTCCCCTTTCCCTCCGGTGGCCATTTTCTGAGCTTTTTAAAAAAAATGCACTTGGAGTAATGCTGGATCATTCCTCTTCTTTTTAAAAAAGGGATCAGGATGTCAAGCATGGTGTTTAAAGCCTGCAAAGAAGCGACCCATTCTCCAGCCAGTCTCTTTTGTTTCTGTTGTTATGGAGGAGACTGTACTTGTTGCTTTTGTTCTGGCCGCAGTAGAATGATTGCTTCAGCCTCTTCCTCTTCCTTTTCCTCTTCTTCTTCTCTTATCAATGAAGAGCCATTTTCACACACTTTGGATAGTGCTGCTGGATTTCACAAATTAGCTGAAATGGACTTTAACTGAAATTGGATTATAATGTGAGTGCAAAGCCTACAGTGAACTGTCAGTTTTTCTTATGTTCTCTATCCCTGATTAACAACAACTGCACATGACAGAAATAGTTTGAGAGAAATATATGTAAGGCCCATACAAGAAAACCACTAATGTGTACAGCCTATTGTGTGATTATAATAGTCTTGACATTCCAAATAATATACAATTTGAATCACAGAGCTGTGAATCAGGAATGAACAATACACATCCTACTGAAGATAATTCACAGTGGGTAGCCGTGTTAGTCTGTTTGTAGTAGTCAAAAAGGGCAAGAGTCCAGTAGCACCTTAAAGACTAACAAAAATATTTTCTGGTAGGGTATGAGCTTTCAATTTTTGACAAGTTAAGTTTCTAGTCCTCATAGTCGGATATATGTTTGAAACAATGTTAACAAAAATGCTAAATGTCAGAGTTTGGAAGCTACTTTTTCTTTCACAAACCAATATGTATTTACTTGCCTGCTTAAAAGGAAGGGAACCATTATTTGCAATCATATTACTTGAGATACTGACACATGGAATGTGGAGAGGACAGATGTAGAAATTCCTATTCACAGAGTATATACACAGGGGAAAGTCCGTGGCTCAGTGGTAGAGCATCTGCTTTGTATGCAAAAGGCAACAGGTTCAATCCCTGGCACCTTTAGTTGAAAGATGATGTGAAAGTTATCTGCCTGAGACCCTGGAGAGCCGCTGCCAGTTAGAGGAGGCAATATTGACCTTCATAGGCCAATGGTCAGTCTCAGTATAAGGCAGCTCGATATGTTCATCATCTTATTGATCTGAAGGATGGGTTACAGTCATTCTTAATTACTCCAGTTAGTCAGGAAGAATAAGACATGCATCATGGCAAATCAAAATAATTTCAATTGAAATGTTTTTATTTGTAGATTTGGCTGTTGTTTTCTATGACTGTCTGTTCTCGCCCCTCATCTCTTTTAGAAATTCTGTTAAATTAATCTTGACATAAATGCTTTTCCTTGTTTGTGTAAAGTGAATTTTGGACTGTGCTTTAAAATGTATTAGTCCTACCCTGCCACAAAATAAGTGCCTTGCTGAGCACTAGAACCAAAAAGTCACATGGATCAGATAAAACTTGAAGTTCCATTTATAGAAATGGGAAAGCCAAAAAAGTAGAGACAGAGAATGGGTAGGGAATCAGAGAAGAACATTAAAGACTGGAAAGAGCATAGCCTTGTCCAAAACAGACCACTGACACTGCTAACTTTAGGGTCTTTGGTTAATGCATTAATCTAATCCTTGGGCAAGGGGCACGGCAGTTACACTGAAAGGACTAGAGGACATAGGTTTGCCAACCTCCAAGTACTAGCTGGAGATCTCCTGTTATTACAGCTGATTTCCAGCCTATAGAGATCACCTGGAGAAAATGGCTGCTTTGGCAATTGGACTCTATGGCATTGAAGTCCCTCCCTTCCCCAAACCCCACCCTCCTTGGGCTCCACCCCAAAAACCTCCCACTGGTGGCGAAGGGGGACCTGGCAACCCTATTGAGCACCCATCAGTTCGACTAACATCCTGTTCCCCAGCTGCAAACTAGGAGCTGATTTTGGATGGACAGTTTGTCTCTTCATTGACCTGTTCATGGCTTTGGCAGTTGCTTGCTTCACTGTATTCTTTTCTTGCAGCACAATACAGGAGAATCATACTTTTCATACATGTGCCTCCTCACACAGCCCAATCAAGTTCTACTCCCCCTACCTGCAGTGCTACTGTTCTGCTGAACAGACAATTATTTAAGTAGTTAGCTTCCCCCTGGATTACTAGGGGGACTTTTGAAGCTTTTTTCTGATGCAGAAATTGCCAGTGTACACTAACGTTCTAATGATCTATTGTCGTGATCTACCAGCTTCTCTGAATTCCCAGATTTCATTTTTTAATGAGACTCTACAAGGAAGGTGGGTGGGGCTTGAGACGTAGTTGTTGTTTTTAAAATGAACACTGGGAATTCAGCAATCTGGTCGATCATGACAATAGATCATTAGAGTGTTAGTTCACATTAACACAATTGCTGACCCCACAAAAGCCCCTTTGATGCAGCCATATACAGTCAAGCCACTCACAAATCATATAGAGTCATAAATAAGCATGGTGTTTTTCTAAGGACTACTTAGGGCAGCAGTTCCCAAACTGTGCTCCATGGAGCACTTGGTGCTCCGCAAAACATCGTCTAGTGCTCCGTTAAGAGACTGGAAAGAAAAATACGACTGTCATTAAGTCAATCTGGCCTGCATCAGGAGAGGGAAGGGCCAGAGCTTAACTGAGAGTAGGGTTGCCAACCTCCAGGTGGTAGCTGGTGATCTCCCACTATTCAACTGATCAGAGATCAGGTTTTTTTTTCTGGTGTTTTTTTTTTAAGGAACTAAAAATAGGGGAGGGGAGAGATACTGGCTGAGGGCCTGAGTTATGAATCAGGAAACTGTGGCTTCAAAGCATGAACTTACTGGTGGTCTTAGGCAAGCCACTGTCTCAGCCTTAGTCCCTATGTGCGGTATGGAGATAATAATACTGACCTACCTTACTGAGTTGTTGTAGGGATTGCTATGAGGTATTTTATGTAAGTGGTTTGAACACCTGGAAGTGCTATACAAAGGCTAAGTTATGTTGGAATAATGGGAATGGACTTGGATCTTCTTATTCTCATATAAGGAAATACGATGGAAGAGCATCTTATAAAAACATTTTTTTGGGGGGGATGACAAGATCAGCTTATCCAAGGATACAAATAGGATATCAGAAAATTTACGAAGGATGGAGTAGGGTTGCCAGTTTCCAGGCAGTGGCTGGAAATCTCCCATTATTACAACGGATCTCCAGGAGACAGAGATAATTTACCCTGGAGAAGATGGCCGCTTTGACAATTGGGCAATACTATGGCATTGTAGTTCCTCCCCTCTCCAAATCCCACCCTCCTTAGGCTCCACTCCCAAAATCTCCAGGTATTTCCCAATCCAGAGCTGGCAACCCTAGGATGGAGGTATGTTTGAAAACTGTAAATTTGGGGGAAATGATAACTGTCTCCATTGAGTAAATGAAGACCGCATGGCTACCCAATGAGCAACTGTCTTATGTTGTGAAACATGTTAAACATATGCTACCCAAGTGATTATAGGAGCTTGTATGGAATCTTCAGGTGGTAGCAAGGTTGACATATTCCAGACACTGGAAAGAAAATGAACCCCATCAGAAAATGTGGGGTTGCAAAAGGGAAATTATTGCATTAAGGAAGTTGACAGAATTCCAAAAAGCACCAGGGAAACTCAGTGTATTCACCCTACTAAGTGAAGTTCACTAGTAAAGTTAGGGTAGCCAGCTCCAGGTTGGGAAATACTTGGAGATTTTGGATGTAGAGCCTGATGAGGGTGGGGTTTGGAGAGGGGAGGGACTTCAATGCCATGGAGTCCAATTGCCAAAGCGGCCATTTTCTCTAGCGGAACTGATCTCTCTGTCACCTGGAGATCAGTTGTTTTAGCAGGTGATCTCCAGCCACCACTCAGAGATTGGCAACCCTAAGTAAAGTACATACCAGCTGAATATTCCATTCTAAAAGAAGGTCCAGGATATTAAAGTATTGTTCGCAAAGGATCCTTTTTGAAAGATGCAACCAGCTTTCTTTGGATGCATGACCAAAAGGTACTTGGAAATTGGACTGGATTGTTGGTGTTTTTTTAAAAAAAAAATTCTGGAAAGAAGGGAGGGAGGGAGGGCATGTGTGTTCCTCAAGCTGTTTTATGAGTCAGGTTAACATTTCACTTTTCAATTTCTGTACCTGCATATTCTTTTCTCACACTGCTAACCACTTGAAGCCTTCTTAGAGGGGGAGAAGCTAACAACGAAAATGGGTTTTGGATGCTCCTTGCTTATAATATGCAGATCAAGCCATTCTTATTAACTCAGTGTTTTCCTATATAGGTAGCAGTGCTGGGATGTTATTTGCAAGCAGCTAAGGTAATTACCATCCAGCAGGGTCCAATTGTTTTCAATTAAAAGCCTGACTGAAATCTTTAGTTTTTAATACCATTGTGACCATCTGCTTTCACTGAAGTTCATCATTCAACCTGTGAGCAAAAGCAAAGGCCATATCCTAATGCTGTATAATTAGAAAGGCAACTCTTAATTTTGGTCCAAGGTTTCTTTGTTAAGCATAAAGAAAAAACCCAAAACTTGCAAAAAGAGGTCTTGTAGGATCACCCAACAGTTTTCCTACTAAGAGTGGGTTACACTTACCTCACAAAAGCAATCCGGTTAACCAGCAACAAAGAAATACTGTCCCTTTATTCATCTTTTCCACTTTTGAACATCTCTGAAAATCACAATTAAAAACAAATAGCATACTGGACAGCTTTCCAAGCCCACCATCCACAAATCTGCTCAAGCATTATTGCACAAATAAATTTATGTACAGCTGCTGTAAATGTACATCTGGATCTGGAAGGGCATCTGCATCGCAATCCGGGCCCCATTAAACTTGATGGATGCATCTATTGATGTGGCTTGGCCATCCTGGGCAATGAGCCAACTAAAATTCATACAGGTAGAAGTAGGCCAGGGATAATGAACTCCTAGCCTTCTCATAGTTACCAACAGAGCAGTGAAGAACTGGGAAGTGAGCGGGGGAAGAGGAGGTATTTTTTCCATATTGTCCGAAGCCTAAAATGGGAAAAAATGAAATTGGGGCATCTTTTTAAAAACTTATTAAATGTTTTCTCTTTCAAATGTTTGAGTGAAATATGTTTTAAAATAGTGATTTTAAATAATATTAATTCATAGCCAGTCTACGCTGCTACAAACCTGTTAGATCTGAGATTCAAAGGATATAATCTTAGAAGCAATATAATTGCTGCAACATTTGACTGGATTATAAATTTAAAGTAACACTTGTGGGTTTTAATGTTGGAAAAGTACTTCCAAATGCTATGGAATATCTTAAACATTTAGGTGCAGGAGTTTCATCTAGGAATCTGTTCCTGAAACATGACAAGATACAGTGGCAAGATATAGCTCAGCATCGTTCCTCTCTCTTAATTTGGATTAATTCATCACCTTCATCAAGAGAAATGTACTTTCGTTCATACACATTTTCCATTTTGTGAAGCACATGAAGGAGAAAGCGCAGAATAATAAACTACAGTTCTTGTAGGCAGTCATTCTGATTAGAAAAACAGGTATGAGCTCTCCTATCATTTTTAGAGGTGAGTGTCTCCTCCTCCTTCCCCTTAGACTGGGCATAGCAAATCAAGGTCCAAAAATCTGGAAAACAGTTGGATTTACTCTGAACTAGTTACAGACCCAATCAGACCTTGATGCACTTGCAATGACATCATCAGGAGCATGACAATCGCTCCCCTAACTTCCCATGTGATCCTTTACATGCATTTCCATGATTATTTATCCAGAGCCTAGCTTTGTTTTTGATAGATTGCAGTTACAGGATTCATACATTGTGTCCAGTGTGGGGTGTAGCTTCCTCTGGGGACGGGAACATCATATCTGGAGCCCATGGGGTCTTTTGATCATGAGCCCAGCCACTGTTTCCTTGTGCAAGCTGCTTTATTTATCAATCGAGATCCCTGAAGGTGTTACAGTGCATTAAATAAAGGCAAAGGCCCCCTGTGCCAGCACTGGGTCATTCCTGACCCATGGCGTGACGTCACATCCCGAGGTTTACTAGGCAGACTGTGTTTACGAGGTGGTTTTCCAGTGCCTTCCCCAGTCATCTTCCCTTTGCCCCCAGCAAGCTGGGTACTCATTTGACCGACCTCGGAAGAACGGAAGGCTGAGCCAACTTTGAGCCGGCTACCTGAAACCGATTCCCATCGGGATTGCACTCAGGTCGTGAGCAGAGCTTGGACTGCAGTGCTGCAGCTTACCACTCTGCGCCACGGGGCTCTTCGTGCATTACACTGCATTACATAGGAGAAAAGCCATGCCGCTGAAACCTGCCTCTTACATCTTCTCCTGCCATTTCCCCTTCCTTCCTTTTTATAGCCACAGCTTCAGACCTGCCCTTGAGTTAAGCTCTGCCCTCTTTTCCTCTTTTCCCTGCACTGCCTTAAAACCCCTGGGCCCAGAGAGCCCTTGTTCTCCCACCCAGGCAGGCTGGATCTTGGGAGGCTTGGGGGGGGAACGCCCCGGGCGTATGGAGGGGGCGCCAGCATGGGCATGGAGAAGAGGAGTACCATCCCCGCGCTGCGGCATGGACACAGCTGCTCCCCCACGACCCGGCTGGTACATGCTGCTTGCCCAGCAGATAGCCACCCACCCTTCCTCATTGCCTGTGCCACGTACTACAGCAGCTATGCGCCAGGTCAGGGGGCAGGCATGTGGCGCCGTTGCAGCGACCGCCCCTGGGGCCACCAGCGTCTGGCTTTAGTGCGTGCACACGTGTGTGTGGCCCACTCTCTCCCGCCCCCCTGTCCCGGGCA
Organism: Euleptes europaea; assembly: GCF_029931775.1. Taxonomy (NCBI): domain Eukaryota; kingdom Metazoa; phylum Chordata; class Lepidosauria; order Squamata; family Sphaerodactylidae; genus Euleptes; species Euleptes europaea. The sequence continues at coordinate 18,665,977 of NC_079318.1, read as the reverse complement.
CGCCTTCCCCCAGCTCCGTGCCTGCGACCAGGCTCGCTCACTGCCTCCGCACCCTTTGAGCTTCCCTGGGCCGGATTGCCAAGGCTGCCCTGTGGCTGAGGCTATCCTGACTGCACCATTCTGCCCTTGGTCCCATGCTGCTCCACCCAGGTGACGCTTGCTGCTGGGCCCAAGGGCAGGTCCTGCCCTGCTAGACAGTTTGTTTCTGGGTAGCCTGCCACAGGGGGTAAAAGCAGTTTGTAGTCATGATTTTATTAAGGAAAATGGTACAAGTGGAAAGAGAACTCTTTATAAAGACAATAGCCATTATCCCACCACTGCACGCCCCCATGGCTGCAATCTGTAAGAACAACAACCCTGCTTAGCTGAGCTCTGATGAGCCTGGGCTAAGCTGGGTAAATTTTGGGTAAATTTAAATTTACTCAAAAATTCCTAGTTCTTTCATATTATTTTTTTCCCTATTTTCTACTTTTTCTATGCTTCCAAGGTTTCCAGAAATATTACATCTCTAGTTCCCACAAATTTAGGAAACACAGAAGCTTAGGAAACAGAGTCTAAAATCCTAACAGCATTGCTCTCAGCTTCGCTGACACACGCAACCCCCCTCACCACAGTAAGGTGTGTATAGGAGGTGAAAGAATTAAGGATGTGAATAAAGCTCTCCCACAGATATCAATGGGGGCTTAAAAGGACAAAAGATACCCTCGTTTTCAAGTTGGGAGCCTGTGAGGATTAAAGTGTGGAGATTCCTTTCCTCCTCTAGTGCTATTAAGCAATTCATCTGAGCTCGGGAGCCCGGGAAGTAGATTCCTGCTTATCTAGCTGTAAATCCCAGGTGTATATGCTACAGCATTAAGCTGTTCATATAGCTATGAACCTGAACAACTGTGCTGGAAATAGGGTATTTTTACCTATCCCTCTCAGTGCTGTATGGAAAAGTTTTGCAGGGGAAAGGTTGACTCATATTTACAGGATACTATAAGCGGTTAGGGCAGGGGTGGGCAAATTTCACCCCCCAGGCTTCATCTTTACCCCGCCCACTTTTCGCAAGGGGTGCTTGCGCTTCCTGTTTCATATGTTCCATCCAGCTATCCCAGTCTTTACACTTGGGTGAATTGGCAGTGCCAGAAAGTTGCCAGAAGCAGCCATCTCTGCAGCTTTGCTGCTTTTAATGGTACTAAAGCTGCTTAACACTTCTTAAGAACATACCAGGAGCCATGCTGGATCAGACCAGTGGTCCATCTAGTCCATCAGCCTGTTTCTCACAATGGCCAACCAATATTCCTGGAGGGCCGTAATCAGAGTAAATTGGCCAAGACCTTCCCATGATGTTGCCTCCAAGCTTTTCTTTGCATGTGTGGTCTTTTAAATATATATATATATATTTACAAATTTACAAACTGGGGAGTTTGCACTTGCAGAAACTACCTTGTTCATGGGTGGCCTTGTTACACTGCCCTTCCGATGGGTGCTCGATTATCAGCTTTGCTATTTGGAGTGGCAATAAATATGAACAAGTGCTAGAATCCAAAATATATTCATGTAGCTAAACAAAGATAGTAAATAAATGCAAAGAAATAAAGCATCCATTCAAATGTACCTGAAAGAATCTTCCATATAAACTTTCAAAGGCACTTTGATCATGGGCCAGAGCCTCACCGAGAGTCTTTCCTTGGTTTAGATGAAGTGAGTCCACAAGAAGCAGGACTCTGTCCATTGTGACATTGCATTTCTAAAATACCTTGTCCTTCCATGCCCACACTACAGATTCCCTTCTGGTCTTTAGAAAGCAGGGGACTTTAAACATACAAAACCCTTGGTGACTGAGTTTTCAGTTTCCATAGGTTTATACATGATTCTCATGTTTGATTTGATCAAATACTGTTGTTGTTTTTTAACTTATTTAAAACATTTTTTATGCCGCCTTTCCACCTGATCAGGGTCCCCAAGCATTTTGTTACTTAGGATTTTGTATGAATATTTTTTTGTTAACTGCCTTAATTCTTATGAATCCCAATTGGATGGAAAGAGGGATTCAACTACATAAATATTTCAATGAATTTATTTATGTAGTCTCAGGAAGGTTACAGTGCATAAATGCACAGAAGTATTCTATTAGAGGATGTTTCCTTCCCTTTTATTAAATATATAAGGTCATGAAAGGAAGATTTGCCATGAAAGTAAGCTTGGAATTGCCATGGTAGTACACATGGGGATTTTCACATTCTATATGTTTTGTTATGCATTAGTTGATTGTATGAGCCTATTCCAATGATTTTTGTATAGTTTTGTATGCGAGGTTGTTGTACATGAAATGGGTTCATTGAATTTTTAAAAAATATTTTTTTAAAAAAACCAAACAAACAAGAAGAAGTATCCTATTAAAAATTATTCAACCACTTTAGTTGAGTCTGCCCCGAAAGATGTCAAAACAAATAAAAGAATACCCACTAAAGGTAACTAAATTATGAATGTATAAGTGTGTGGGATGTGAATCACACTGATAAAACTATATATTCCTGTTTTGGATCAGCAGAACCTTTCATTTCAGTCCTAACCTTATACTAAGTTGAAAAGCTACCTATTTAGATGAGCTTTGCTAGCTGATGAAATGTGGGCACCTAGAAGAACTACTTTCTGCCTGTGCCACAATACAGTGCAGATGATATGGGTTAATTGAATGATATGGACTAAATGGATTATTGGAGTACCTAGCAAATCACATTAGAAATCATTAACATTTCTGTATTTCTCAGCAGGAAGAAAAGCTCAGAATGTTGGCCAGGTGCATTTCCTGGGAATATGTTGTCTAAGAAAACAGACATTTAATATTTTAAATGCAAATGCTCTTATCTGTTTCTCTGTCTCTCTCCCCCCTGAAATTCTTGCAGTGCCATGATCAGCAGTTAAGTTCCATGAAAACAGACAGGGATGGTCCATTGTTAGCTATGAAACGGCTTGCATTCATAGGGTTTCATCATATTGAAATGCAAACAGAGTGAGTTCGTGGAATGGATTTTCACCATCATCCCTTTCACAATGGTGGCCCCTGAACCATTCCTGGGAATTAGGGAGTTCTTGGGAATGGTAAAGGATATGGCAACAGGGACTAAAGCTAAAAGAAGGAATAAGGAGAAATAATATCTTCCCCATAATTCTAGTGCTTCATCCCACATTGTTCCCAAAGGTCCTCAAACCTTACCAGTGGCTTGGGGGAGGGGGGTGCAGTGAGTTGCAATGAGAAGGGTGAGGTGGCAGATACCCCTCCATGAACTTGCTCTGCATATGGTTTGTTGAATATAACCCATCTACATTTGCCTTCTGTAGCCAATAAAGGCTATGGGGGCTGCCAAGGAAGGGAAAAATAAAAGAGAGGGGGAGGGGATGCAGAGGAAAATGAGATCCCCCCCCCTCAAATCCTTGCGGGTCCCCAGCTTGTGATTAATGATTAGCTATACACAAAAGAGACAATGTTATCAATACCTGACAAAATGTCTGATCTTGGTGAACAAAGAATAGCAAGTGGATTGATAATTGAGTAGGTGGCTGATTACGCTGTTGCTTAGCTAACAGTCTTCTAGATTGCATGCAAATGTAACTTTCAGTATATTAGGAAATGAATAGTTCAAGTATTAGTTCATGTCCTTCAGGTATGTTGGTCCCAAACCAGACAGGGCTTTAAATGTCAGCACCGGCAGTTTGAATTGTGCCTGGAAACAAATTGGGAGCCAGTGTAGATGGAGAAAGACTGGAGTGATATGGTCACTATGACCCACTCTAGCCTACATCATGGATGTGTTTCTGAACACTTTTCAAGGGCAGCCCCTCATAGAGTGCATTGCGGTAATCTAATCTAGATGTAACCAGAACATGTACCGCAGTGGTCAGACCTTTTCTGCCCAGAAAACTCTGCAGCAAGCAAACCAGTCAAGGCTGGTCAAGGGTGCTTCTGATCACAGCTGCCACCTGCTTATCCACAAGTAGGCCTGGATCCAAGAGCAACCCCAGACTACAAATAGGGTTGCCAGATCCCTCTTCACCACTGGTGGGAGATTTTGGGGGTGGAGCCTGAGGAGGGCGGGGTTTGGGGAGGGAAAGGACTTCATTGCCATCGAGTCCAATTGCCAAAGCGGCCATTTTCTCCAGGTGAACTGATCTCTATTGGCTGGAGATCAGTTGTAATGGCAGGAGATTTCCAGCTGGTACCTGGAGGTTGGCAACCCTAAATATAAATCTGTTCCTTTGAGGGGAGGGTGACCCATCCAGAATGGGTGACACCTTAAATCTTAGGTCAAACCTTTTGCCCACTGGTAGCGTTTACCGTGTTTCCCCAAAAATAAGACACTGTCTTATATTTATTTTTCCTAAAGTAGACACACTATGGCTTATTTTCAGGGGATGTCTTATTTTTTATTAAGTATGGCCTGGGGCCGCCTGAGGGGAGTGGCCGTGGGGTGGCCGGGCTGGGAGTTGGGGCCGGGCCGGGCCTGCGTCTCAGGGCTGGGCGTGGAGGGGGAGGGAGGCCCGCGTGGCCACGGCAGCCGGATCAACGAAGGCACGACCTGTCCAAAGGCTTTTTGAAGGGCGCTTTCACACAGCCTATTTGGGGGTCGGGGGGTCTCTCTTCCCATGCTGCCGACCCAGCTCCAGCCTCCCTCCTTACCCATGCTGTGCCGGCCCAGTGGGGAGCCGCGCCGCCTCGTCCCTCTCCGCCGCCTCGTCCCTCTAGCTTCAGCCGCCGCCGCCGAGCTCAGGCCGGACATGGCGGCCCCTCCATGGGCGGGAATGGCGGCCGGGTGCAGGCAACAGGCGAGGAGCCTCCTTCCAGCAGCTGCTTCCAAGGGGCGGCATTTCCCTGCCCGCCCCGCCGCCCCTTCAGCGCCGACTCAGGCTCCCTGCCCGCCAGAACGAGGCAGGGGGAAATGGGCGGGGCTACAGGATGAGTGGTGTGAGGCCGAGGAAACTCTCCAGGAACAGTGAACTGGAGGGAAGTCTTGGTACGCTTCATACCCACGCCTATCACCATGTCTTATTTTCGGGGTATGGCTTATATTAAGCAAATGGTTAGAAATCCTGCTACGGCTTATTTTATGGGTATGTCTTATTTTCGGGGAAACACGGTATGTCTAAGCTTCCATTTATTAGCCTGCATATCCTAAACACAGAGTCAAGGTAAATCATGCATGCATGCGCACATACACAAATGCAACACAAAATCCATGTGTTTGGCTCATATGTATGCATTTTCTCTATAAATCTTACAAATCCCTTACTTTTCTTTATTACTGGTCTTTGCTATAATATATAGCTTACAATTCAATAAATTTGACAGTGCTAACAAAACCAAGGCCCTGAAATGTACAAAATAAGTAAAAAATGATATTAGTTTATCAGTTTCTATTTGTCCACAGTGGTAGCAATATAATATCTATCTCATTGCTATTTGCAACAGAATAACCAGTTCCTTTGTGCTCTCTGCTGTAGACTATTTCCATGAATAGTGATAAAGCAGAAATGGACATTGTGGGTTTAAACTACATTTTTCTCCTTTTTTTTTTTTACAGGATGCACACAGCTCAGCTTTCTTTTGGTAGCTGCAGCATTTTCCTCCAGAATAAGGCCTGTCGTTCTGAGAAACAATGGTAACCTACCCTGTGGTAAATATATAACTGTTGACATTACCCCAGAGGTCATTAAATGGCTGGTAAGGTTTTCGAAGAAAAACAACACATGGGGAATGCAATAATAAAGGAAATAGCTTGTCATCCATTGAATAGCTTGTCATCCATTGATTTTAGTCAAGAGACTAAAATCTCCCAACTCCCCACACAAAAGAAAAAACATCCATTTTATATGGTTGCCAGGTGAGGTTCAGTCCAAAGTTGGCAACCCTCTCAACCAGTTACCCAACTCCTCAAAGTCACCCTCTCTCAAAGCGCTCAGATTTACCGCACAGATTTAGCATAGATTACCATGCGGTTTGCATCAAAGGATCTCTGAATCAGGGCCAAATAATCACACAAATAACAATCTCACCCATTTTCCATTCTCGGGCAGGATTTCCCTCTGTTTACACCCTTACCCAGCCGTCCTCTTGTTTGATCTTGGCTGCTATGCTAGAACAGTACTCAGTAAGTATGCCTCAACCAAAGCACCAGAGAGAATGTCCAATGGAATTTGGGGCTTAATTTTTCTTTGGACAACAGGAACTCAGGTCATGATTTTTAGCAAGAAAGGCAGACTATAAGTAAATATTATATTACTTAGTTTATTTAATTAAAACACTTTATGCCATCTTTCCACCCAATCAAGCTCCCCAAGGTGGCAAGCATGAAAACATGAAAACAACATTTAAAACTATAAAAGAATAAAAACACAAACATACAGTACCTGAGACAGGGAGGAAGCCAATAACTGTTATTGGTGTGTGCCAAACTGAACAAAACAGTCTTCGCCCACTGGTGGAAGAAACCGATAGAAGGAGACAGACGAATCTCCCTGGGGAAGAAGTTCCAAAGTTTTGGTGCCACGACAGAGAAGGCCGTTTCTCAGGTTGCCACCCATTTAGCCTCAGATGGCAGGGGCAACTGAAGCAGGACCTCCGAAGATAACTGGATTGGATGGGTAGGTTCATGTGGGAGAAGACGGTCCTTAAGGTATCTTTGTCCTAGGCCATACAGGACTTTAAAGGCCAATGCCAGCATCTTGAATTATACTGTTCTCTGTTATGCTATACTACATTACAAATTGTTATTGGAATTCTCCCACATTTTAATAACTGTGAAACGTGGAAGTTCTGCCATTTAAAAAATACAATTCTATGGTGCATGGATTTAATACTGTGATTCTCTGGATTTTGGCCAAAATCCATCCCATTGATTCTTCCAAAAACCTCTAGAAGGAAAAAAGGAGAACAGTAGAAATGGTAAGGAGAAAAGAGTTCATTTGGTTACTCTCAGGCTAAAATCACAGCTCCTTTGAATTGTCTCAACTGGGTATAACCATCACGTTTTGCTTAATTGAAATCACAAATGGTTCTGAACTCTAGATAATAAACAACAGTAATGTAAACAAGAAAAAAACATTGGGGAACATGGCACAGTAATAATTATTATCAGTTTCCTGAACTGACATACATTCAGTTTTGGGCACCACAATTTAAGAAAGATGTAGACAAGCTGGAACATGTCCAGAGAAGGGCAACAAAGATGGTGAGGAGTCTGGAGACCAAGTCCTATGAGGAAAGGTTGAAGGAGCTGGGTATGTTTAGCCTGAAGAGGAGAAGACTGAGCAGGGATATGATAACCATGTTCAAGTACTTGAAGGGCTGTCATATAGAGGAGGGTGACGAGTTGTTTTCTGTTGCTCAAGAAGGTCGGACCAGAACCAACGGGTTGAAATTAAATAAAAGAGTTTCTGTCTAGACATTAGGAAGAATTTTCTAACAGTTAGAGCGGTTCCTCAGTGGAACAGGCTTCCTCGGGAGGTGGTAAGCTCTCCTTCCCTGGAGGTTTTTAAGAAGAGGTTAGATGGCCATCTGTCAGCAATGCTGATTCTGTGACCTTGGGCAGATGATGAGAGGGAGGCCATCTTGGCCATCTTCTGGCCACTAGGTGTGTGTGTGGGGGGGAGGTGGTTGTGAATTTCCTGCATTGTGCAGGGGGTTGGACTTGATGACCCTGGTGGTCTCTTCCAACTCTATGATTCTATGAACCTGGTGGTCCCTTCCAACTCTATGATTCTATAGGGATTGGGCTATATTGCGGGAAATTCGGCTGTTTTTCGGTTCGGACCGAACCGAATCAACAGCCCTAGTGATTTCCCTATAACTAAGAGAAACCCCAGAATCCTGATTCCAAGAGAAGCTGTCTATGTGCATTTTACTGCCTATGAACTGTCAGTGTTAGAAATGTAGAACCTGAATAAGACCAGTAATTTTTAAATTTGGAAGCTTTTACACACTTATATGAACACCTTGAAAAATCTTGGGAAAAAAATAGGAATCTTGGGTGTACAGAAGTAAGTGGGTCAGGTGGGTAGAGTGTGGATACCTCAAGCAGGGTGGCACATTCACTGGCTCTACCCTGGCTCTGCCCCTGAACTCAATACTCAGAAAGGCAAATGATTTTGCCTTGTACTGAGTCAGACCATTGGTCTGTCAGTATTACCTTCTCTGACTGGCAGCTGCTTTGCAGGTTCTCAGGTGGAGGTAGGGTTGCCAACCTCCAGATACTAGCTGGAGATCTCCTGCTATTACAACTGGTCTCCAGCCGATAGAGATCAGTTCACCTGGAGAAAATGGCCGCTTTGCAATTGGACTCTATGGCATTGAAGTCCCTTCCCTCCCCAAACCCCAGCCTCCTCAGGCTCCACCCCAAAAAACCTCCCACCGATGGTGAAGAAGGACCTGGCAAGCCTAGGTGGAGGTATTACATTTCACCTAATTCTTCATCCTTTTAACTAGGAGTGCTGGGGACTAAAGCAGAAGGTCTACCACTGAGCCACAGCCCCTCTAAAAGTTGTAGGATTATGTGGCTCACCAAGTGAAACACAGCCAACCTACCACACATTGTGACTTGTCGAGTTCTTGGCAGCCCACATTTTTGTAGTTTTGGGTAGGCAGCAAAAGCTAATTGGCAATCGGACTCTATGGCATTGAAGTCGCTCCCCTCCCCCAACCCTGCCCTCCTCAAGCTCCGCCTCCAAAATCTCCAGGTATTTCCCAGCCTGGAGCTGGCAGCCCGATGTTTATTGCTTGTGCTTTCTTGTGCTTTCTTAATTTGGGTTTTTAAAAAACATTTTTAAATTATTATAGTTTTTAACAATGCTGATAAAAGAAACTAGGGGTCCCATTGTTTGCTAGTGGCTTTATTTTTAGTTCAACATCGTGACATGTCTTTTAACCTGTAATTCATTCAGAGTGCCGTTTTTTGTGATGGAAGATTGGGTTAGAAACATTATAGACACACACACACAAGCATACTGCTCACTCAATATTTTTAAGAATGCTTCTCTAATCATTGGCTGTTTTGTTGCTTTGTTTATTTTCCCTGTGAAAGTAGCTTAGTGCATTTCTTTTACAAATAATGGCACATGCTACATCAAAAATGCTAAAATTCTGGTTCCCGCAAATTACACAGCTAATTAAGTCTAATTTCAATAATGCTCTAAAGCACCACTAATAAATCTTTGGGTTCTTGTTTTCATTTCATGTACAGTACGGCAGATGATGTATCATCATAGTGATTTTTTTTTTTTTAGCTCTTCCTCTCATATTTATTTGGGGGATAACAGGTTACCTTAGAGTGCTGTCTCCTAAATAACATTGCAACTTATTTCCCGTTCATTCAGCAGCGCTGTCCCAAGCAACAATCACTGAAATGAATGGAGCTGCATCGCCCTACTGCTTGGGAGAGGAACTGAAAAGGCAAACTTTGCTATCATTTTTGTGCATGTATAAGTCTGGCGCAACTTGAGACTATTTTGTTTAAGGGTTACACAGCATCACCGTCATATAAACAAGTGCAGAATTCAGCGCCCCAGGTTGCAAATTTGAACTTCAGGATGCTTCCTTGAAAGGAAGAAAGCAAGGAAATTGTTTTCACCATCAGCCTGGGTCTTGAGAAACCATCTTGTATAAATATTTTAGTGCCAAAATAAATGGTGAAGCATTTGCAGGGGTGGGGGATGGCAGAATGCATATCATCCTTTTTTACTGGCTTCTTTTAGCAGCACTTTCCTTTATCAGGAGAATTGTTAAGGTAAATATATCCTCCGGAGACCTGACCTCTTCTGTGATGGGCACCGGCCTTTTTATGGAACGTTATGCATTGGTTATCAGTGTTCACTTCTGTGTTTGCTTTATGTGGGAAACACCACAAAGGACAAATATTATTGAAGCATCCACTTTGGGTGTTTCCCCGTTTTTTGTTTTTTTTTTGCCCTGAGTTCAATCCTATTGTGAAGTAGGCATTTTTCCTGTTTCCCCACCGCACTGTGGTGCATTTGTGCACATCTTGGGGTTTCCCCAGCTTTTCTCTGATCTTCCCCAAACCTGTGTTGCTCCAAAGTTTTTTTTTTTTTTAAGATCTCAGCATATGGATAGGGAAGTTTGGATTGTCCCGGTCCTGCCCACACAGAAGCCGTTCCCCTCACAACAGTCATTTCTTCTCCCTGTAACTGGAATTTCTTTCTATTTTAAAGTATCGGCAATTGAATCGCATTAAATTGATATGCTGTTATCCCAATATTTGTAGGTCTCTAATGGGAAATGGTATTATCTCTGCAAGGAAAGGATTACTTTAAAAAAAAAATGACAGCCGGTAATTCAGAGAACCTGATTTCTATATTGATATAACAGTATATCAAGATGCTATTCAATCTCTGTTATTTAAAAAAATACTACCAGGGACACTTGCCATGTGGAAGCCCTGTTGTCACCATTCTATATTAACAGCCAGTGCAGCAATTGGGAAACTATACAAGCCTGTCGCCACATGGCAAACTATATGTTTTGCTATATGTTATGCTTAAAATTGTCTTTTGATATGGAAAAGAATTGAATTATGTGGTCCTCTACAGGATAGTGGGGCAGTTCAGATACGTTTACTACTTCACTGATAACTGGACATAACATTGAATTTTTTTGGACATAAAATTGGCCAGTTATTGTCAGGCCTTGCTCCCTCCTGCAGGAGTAAAGGCTCTTGACATGAGTTAGGCCAGTTTCTGGCTACATGTCAAGTCCTGGTTCTCATGCCTTTTACAGTTTTGCTCATCCTGCTGTCCACAGCTGTGCTGATGTTTAGTCTCCCGTCCTGGGAACTGCTTATCGCGGGGCTGCTTGGCCATGTTTATTTTCACAGCCTGTATTGCTTTTAAACATGTAACCTGCCTATGTTTCCTCATTACTAGCCTCACCTGCCTCTAGGCAGTCAGTCCTTTAATCTGTCTTTTTGCTCCTAATAAAGTATTACTGCTTCAGGAATACCTGCCTGGATGAGTTTGCTTATGGGATGTTAGGGACAGACGCCTAATCCTGACTTTACGCATCTATTTGTGATAACAGCACGTAGTTATGCAGTTGAGGTTCTCTCACTGGCAGTGGAATTCCATATAAGTCACATATTTTTTTCATTTGATAAATATTTGTGACCATAGTGGTAGAGCACATGCTTTGCATTCATGAAAGGAACTCTGGTCGCACAGCTGTGAAGGACTTCGGCCAGAGATTCTGTAAAGATATGGCCTGTCAGAGTACAGGGAAAGATGGACTAGTGTTTTGATTCTGTGTGTAAGATCAGCACAAGTGTCACATATTTATAGATTAAAATATGGGATACAAAGGAAACTCCCTGAGGCATTTCACTAGTTTTGTGGAAACCTTTTAGCTTCCCTTGAAACAGCTTAGATGTGTTACCTGAGGAAAAACTTCCATTTCCACTCATACTTTGCTTTTGGTGAAATCAGGTGATGACCTAGGGATAGGGTTGCCAGCTCCGGGTTGGGAAATACCTGGAGATTTGGGGGTGGAGCCTGAGGAGGGTGGGGTTTGGAGAGGGGAGGGATTTCAATGCCATAGAGTCCAATTGACAAAGCAGCCATTTTCTCCAGGTGAACTGATCTTTATCAGCTGGAGTTCAGTTGTAATAGCGGGAGATCTCCAGCCACCATCTTGAGGTTGGCAACCCTACCCAGGGATGCACTGAACTCTCTTGAAAAATACCATTAGTCTACTTTCTTAGTTTCTGGTAATATTCCTTGAATGTTTCACCTGAAGACAAACTCTCACATTTGCTTGAAATTTTGTTTTAGATGACACCTCTAATATTTGAGTGTAACCTCTTGTACTGAGTGACCTGAATTCTTTTCATGATTACTTCTGAATGGTGTCACCAGTGGGCACAAATAATTCACCTGCTCCAGATGAATGAAATTCTAACATGGGTGGGTGAACTCCCATGACCCATTGCACATTTTGTTTTCTCCTCTGCTAAGTCTGGTATCATGCTACCTATCAGGCTTGTAAATAAACTATAGCTCACAGATTATGAGTGACTACTGGATCCACCTCATCCTTGACACATGATGTTTGCTTCCACAACAATTGTTAAGAAAAACCATAAATTATTTAGACTCATAAGAAGGAAAAGTAACTCACATGCTTCTTGTTAAGTTGTTTAAATGCAAGTAGAGTTTGTGACACTTTTTCCTTTGCCTAGGCTTTAGGATTTTCAATTGACACTCTGAAGAAGGGTCGCTGAAGACTGTGTGGACTTGGTAGCAACTGAAATCACCCCAACATATGCCTTAGAAGTTTGGAATGTGGTAAGGGCTCACATGTTCTCTCCTATCACTCCCTCAACCCATTTCTTGAGCAAACTGTTCTCTATGGTTTCTGTAGCCATAGTTTCCTGTTACATTTGAATTATGGATACTATAGCTACTACTGACCAGGATTGTCTAACACGATTGTTGCAAAGCCCCTTCAAGTCATGATTTCAAACTATAGGTGCTCTAAACCACAGCTCCCTTAACCTGGATGGCCTAGGCTAGCCAATCTCATCAAATCTCAGAATCTAAGCAGGGGTTGACCCTGATTATTACTTGGATGGGAGACCACCAAGGTAGACCAGGGTTGCTATGCAGAGGCAAGCAACCGCAAACACCTCTTTCTCTGGGCTGCCATAACTTGACAGCACTTTCCACCAACAACCATAGCTCTCCTAGATTTGGATATAATAGCAAATTATCATTTAAGCAATTCATAGAAGGATGGTGGTGGTGGGGAATTTGTATGTGAGAGTGTTGGAGGGAACAAATAAGCCAATGGTAACATCTGAATCTCTAAGCCATGGTTTGGTGTGGAGGACATGTGACATCATGAACCATATTTGTGATGGTTTTAAACATTACCAAATGTGTGAGGACAGGAAACATGAATGACTCAAGCTTTTTCACCTCCACCCTTCTTTGTACTGCCTAATGTTGAGATCCTGCCATGAATGCATAACTTCAAATGCAGAGGCACATTCCACCTACCAGTGCAGTGGGGAGAGACTTGCAGTTTCCACTTAGGACATTACATGGAAGAGTTGGGAAAATAAAACACAAGATATTTGTGCTTCCTGCCTTCTTTCTTTCTCTCTCTTTCTCCCCTCCCATCACTCAGAGTCCATTCTGCAATTCTCCCTAACATGCTCTAGAAGAAACTTCAAAATGAAAAGAGAATGAAAATCAAATGAACCCAGACAAATTTCACAAGATAAACTTGCATCACTTAAAATCACTCCCAATCCTCACTGGGGGAAAAAGTTATAGTACATTTCTACATTCACTTACAACAGTTTTCAGAATGACTCCCAATATCAATTGTAACTGTCTGTCTGGATGCTGAAACATGTTGAAAACTGATGAAGAAGACTGGAAATCATTAAGAGCTAACCATTGTTTTAGGATCATACCCACACTATTTAAAGGGGTTTTCTATCCACCAAGGAATTTTGGTATGGAAGGATATTGGGTTATGTGACCTCTTTCTTATAGTCTGAAATGAGACACAGGCATCAGAGGCCAGTGACATACACCCAAACTACGAAAAGGAGGTTGTTATTAGTCTACTTATACAGTTCCCACCCTGGAGCCTTTAATAATTTTATCATGCTTTTATCCCTTCCTTCACAAAAAGAGCGCAGGCAGTATGCATTGTTCACTGTACCCCCATTTTACCCTCACAGCAACCCTGTGCAGTGTGTGACTTGCCCAAGGTCACCCTTCCTGTATCAGCAGGGATTTGAACCCAAATATCCCTGGTTCTGGTCTAACCGCTGTACCTATTGGCTTACTGGACTTACCAAAATAGCAAGCAAAATGCTATGCCTTCACGAGTCTCTTCTGCCACAAAAAATGAAATGACTGAGAGGGAAAATTGGAATAGTCATAAAATTCTGTTACTCAACTCAAGCAGCAGATTTCCCTCAATTTCTTTTTTCACACAAATCAGACCATTAAAAAAATCAGCACTGTAGCTTTTACTACATTGTGAAGCCTATGAAAATTTGAGAGAATTCTCAAATGCCATCCCACTCAACACTAGTAGGTGTGAACCACAGACAAACAAGATACCACAGATGCAAACATGGTTGATGATTAACCCATCCCTAACAAAGGTAAGAGCGTCCTTCTCTAGAAAGTCTTAAACTGTCCCTTGGGAGAAATCCAAGGCTCAGCCAAGCCTAAGAAGAAGGTGTGGGATGGGATGTGTCACATTTTTAATTAAAATTTCAGTCGTGATCTCAAAATGCATTTGTAGACTCAAGTCTCCAGACAGATATGTAAATAAATGCTTGGAAAGAGGAGGGAAAAAATGTTACATCTGTTTCATGGTGTGTGTTTTTAAGAATTATTCCCAATTTAAAAGACAAGCATCTTTATGTAGAAGCCTTTTAGGAAGAATAAGAGAGTACCCTTACATACCACCTGAAATTAATGTGGGAAGATCACATTACTCATGCTGCCACATTGCTGCTCATCCTACTTCCCTCAGGGCCCAAGCATGGGCAAGGTAAAGGTACACTTCACAAGGGCCCAGAGGTCCAGGGGGTCAAACCAAGTCCAGGCTTCGACACCATTACCATGAAGAAAGTGAAATTAAACTGTAGATCATGCATGAGGTTGTTTATAGAAACTTAGAAATCACACCTAAGATGGTCTATTCAACAAAAAGGCTATTTTATTCAATGGGGCTTACTCCCAGGAAATAATTCATAGGATTTCAGATTTAGTTCCCTGTATCTGTGGCATGTACCTTGGTAGCATGTCTGAATCTTGTGAGATTTGAGAGAAGCAGTGTTAGACCAATGAAAATAAATCAAACCATTTGCAGCATAGTGCCTTAGGATCAATCAAAAATTGCCAGCAAGCTTCACAGGACTCTTCTTCAAGCTGGATGTTAAGTTAAACAAAAATAGCAACAACAAAAAATAAAGGAAGGAAGGAGAGAAGGGTGTTTGGGGTCATGGTAGGAAAGCTGCATTGTGGATTATGGTGTTGTGGTGAAACAGCCCTACTCCTTTGTCTTGTCCCCTGAGGCATATGGGCACCAGCACTTGTCTAAGTCTCTGCCCAGCAATGTGCCACTCTCCCAGCTTTCCTGA
Source organism: Euleptes europaea (assembly GCF_029931775.1). Lineage (NCBI taxonomy): Eukaryota > Metazoa > Chordata > Lepidosauria > Squamata > Sphaerodactylidae > Euleptes > Euleptes europaea. The sequence continues at coordinate 18,650,822 of NC_079318.1, read as the reverse complement.
CCCTCAGATGGTTTTTTCTCCCTCTTTCAGTACCACTGCCGCCAACTGACCTTTGTAAGAATTACAGAGAGGACCAGTGCTTCCAGCTTCCCTTCCCTGCATTGCTGTTCTAAGGCCTCACCTTGTGCCTGTGTGTCCCACTACCCAAGAACTGGTTACCACTGGTACAGCTTACTGTACTTGTTCACCACTAGGGGATTAGTAACTTTCCAGCTGACCACCTCCCTTCTCCTGGCACCTTTTTTAAATAGTGTGTTCAAATGATGGAGGTCTATGTGGTACACAGAACAACTACCAGCATTCAAAAGCAGCACAACTGATTGAATAAGGAATTCCCTCACTCTGTACATGCCCTAGCTGCTCTTATTTTAAGGCAGGCTCTTTAATTTAGAAGTTACAGTGTTCAAAAGGCTTCCATTACCTTGGTGTTTTTGTTCAGGCAAATATCCATCCAAATGGCAACGGTGGCTTCAGCAGGAGCCCATGTGTGAAAACTTCTTTCTAGATGGAAACAGCCAAAGAGAGCTTGCCACTCCATGACAAGGGGATTTATTATCTTTGTCCGCCCCATTTTGGGTCAAATAAGCCTTTCCTGAAATTTCCAGGAAGATACCTTCTAGCATCTTAAACCTCCCAAGTTTCCATCCTCTTCTAGGTGTCAACTTCTAGTTGAAGGTGTGATCTGACCATTGAATTGTCTCTGGCCAGGGAGCCCATTAGCATTTCTAAATCATTGGTGGGTGAGGCTTGAACAGCAGTTGACTTCCTGCCTCCTGCATGTTCTCTACTAAGAAAGAAAAACTTTTTTAAACCACAGGTGAAGGTTTTGTAGAGTCCCAACCTCCAATGTGCAAACTCGGCTCACCCTAGCAACAAGCACTGCATAACTGCAGTTTTCCCAAGTAAATGGTGCCAGGGGTACAGAAGGCAGAAAACTGAAGATGGAGAGAAGAAAAAAGTAGACTGGCTGGTGGTTGGGATGCAGAGGAGCCAGGAAGGGGTCAGAAGCTATGGGGACTTACAAGGAAATAGTGTGGAAAAGTGAAATTCCCTCGCAAGTCCTTGTGGGTTCCCATTTGTCAGTCTCTAATGCAGACACCTCTAAAAAATATAGACCCTGTAAAGGATGCCTGGAACTTTCCATAGCACACACAATAAGTTAAAATGATCTTCCTCTAGCCAGATACTCTGGGAAGGCTGACTTTAGACAGATCCAAACATACTCTATTCATTCATGCCATTTCCCCCACACTTCCTCCAAGAAAGGTGGTTAACATGGATGGGATTGTCCTATTGCTTATAGGCTAATCCCTGAGGAAAAGTGAATGGCCCAACAAAATCTAATTATTTTAATAGCCCAGGTCTCTTTCTTCCAAGTCCAACTAATCACTAACCACACTGACTAATTGAGGCAGTACAGTCCTCAAATGCTGCTTCATTGTTTTTTTCTCGAGGGGCAGTAAGTTTTCAACAGCTTATCAATGTGAAAATTGCACCCCATGAAAAATATTTAACGCATCAGAGAGCTTCGCTTTTGGCAAAATAAGTTTTTCACATAGAACCAGTGCAATGTTCAAGTGAAGAGAACTTTCAAACAGAAGACCCCCTGGGTGAAACCTGAAGTGGCATTGTCCACAGGTGAGGACACTGCTGCCTCAAACGTGCACATTTGAATCGACCCTTGATTATACCTGCCTGCAGTTTCACGAACGAGATTTCCCATGTGAACACAATCAGAGCAATCTGGACACAATGAAGTGCACTAAGGTCCCATTGTAAATAATGGAAAGTCAGATGTTTCACAGCGTGGTTCGTTTTCCTCGAATTCCCGGGGACAGAAATAGGCTGAACTTTTGATGGGTTGTTTTTTTCTTGCAATTAGGGAGGGTACAAAAATCTAAAACGTTTTTTGCCTGCAAGGTTGAGAATGAACCCGGGATTCTGGGAGGCTAGGCACTGCAAACGAGAACGGCTCTCAACCAAGGCTGTGCTGCAAAGCAGTCCTTCACTACTCAACACCTTGATGAATGGAGCTGTGAAAATGTCCAGGGACGTTGTCCCCTTGCCTGGCCTTTTTCGGTTCTAAACACAGAGTGATGAGCATCCCTGAGAATCTGTGACAAGCCTGCTCTCTGCACAAGGTGGTGAAAAATAAATAATTGTTCTCCTACAAGGCAATAACCGGAGAACTGAGGGATAATGAGAAGCCCTGGCTGTAATTGAGCCTAAGTAGCTATTGCAATGAAATGGCTGGGAACTGAGTCTCATTACAAGTAGCCGCATGTTCTGTGCTCCTGCAGCCTCTCTGAGAACGCGCACTAACAATGATGTATTTACACCGTTTCATATTCCTGCTGAAGCCATTTAATTCATATAGATGAAGCGGAGGCCCAAGGGAGGACTTGACCTTGAAGCTTGGCCTGGCAAAGCCGCTCAGTCTGAATGAATAAAATGACACCCTTTCCTTCCTCCGTGGCCAAGCTCCTGCCTGCAGAGAAGGGATGGTGAATAATCAACATGTTTGGCTCAGTTACACTTACCAGATACAAGTAACAATGAGTCCAAAACCAGAACATTTGTTCTCTGTTTAGAAACATCCTCAAGGGTGTTGCTGGGTTGTATTCTATTGGCTTTTTCATGGTGCAAACAGGAGGGGCCCCTTTGGACCACCAAAAAGGCTACGTTGGGGATCATGGGACCAACAGTGACAAAAATTACATGGGACTGGAGCTGCAGTAAGTAAAGGAAACAGGCAAGATTGGGGGGGGGGGAGCTGATAAAATACACAATATTTTCTAAGAGGGAGACAGTCACACCCCTCCTGTTTTTTTCAGACTCCAAACAATAATTCTTCAGCAGCACCTATATATCTGATCAGCTCACTGATTCTGCACAGTAGCACTCTACAGAGGGGGGTTAAGGTATATTAAGTATACTGGCTTTCCCTTCCTATCTCTGTATATTCACACCAACATAGGAATAGCACCTGTGTGTGTGCATCCTGTCTGCAAATATAATCAGGAATGTACAGAAGCAGAGTGCCTGATTATGGGGACAGAGCCTGTGCGCTTACATAGGTTTGCATATTGGAGCAAATGTGCATAGGCTGTAGATAACTCAGGCATGCTCCATCCTGCTTCTTTCCTAAAAACTGTGTGAGCACAAGGGAGTGCTCATTGTTCTAAACAATTAAATGGGCTGCATGCTAAAGGTACAAACCCCTTTCCTTAAAAAAGAACGCCTGCCTGTGTTTATAAACACTATCAATGCTCATAAAACACATTGCCTTTTAAAAAGTTTTTAATTTTTGGAATTGTTTACATGACATTTTTACAACAATCCAATAATGCTTAAAACAAATACACAAATTAATGTAGCCAAATGATGAACAGAAACCCAGTGCTTAAACAAAAACAACATGCACACCGACATGTTCAGCATCAGTGTCAAAACTATACATTAAAGCTAATTGTCAACCCAAGGCAATTAAAATACAGAGCTGTTACCATTGTGCATTAATGAACTGTACTGGGTTGTTTAGTACAGATTGTCATGCTAATTTAGGGTTGCCTACAGGCCTGGAGAAAAATGTCCTGTCCCTTTAATAGAGGCTTCATCTGTGGAAGTTGGCAAGGGCTGCTTTTCATCACCTGACAAATAACATCCCATTAACCCTCTATTAAAGGGACAGGGTGGGTTTTTTTTTTCTCCTCCAAGCATTTGGCAAGCATACTTGGGAATCATCTTAAAATGCATAGCTTTTTCTGCAGTTTGATCTTGAATGTATCTCAGAACAGGCTTTTGAATTCTACTGTGAAGCTTGCTCCCTACCCTAGAATTTTTTGAGAACCAAACCAGATGTGGCATCAGGAGATCTGTAAATGGATTTCCTCCCCCACACACATATACACACTTTCAAGTGTAAATAGTAGCCCCAGGAGACCAGGCATTTGATGCAGACCACAACTTTTGTGGGTTTAATCATTCAATAATCTCCCCCCCCCCCAAAGATGCTATTAGTCCCTGTATGTTTCATGCAATGAGAAAATCCATTCACAGACCATAAGCCTTGTTTGTAGGGTTGCCAGCCTGGTAAAAATAAAATGTCCTGTCCCTTTAATAGAGGCTTACTGTGTGGAAATGGGCAGCTGAAGCTTTTCATAACAGGGAGGTAAATAACATCCCATTAAGTCTGTGTTAAAGGGAAATAAATAAGTTTTTTTTTCTCCAGGCAGATGCAACCCCCTAATAGTTCATTATCCCTGTCCCCTTTTCAACTCCATCCTCCATCTTCTCTTCTGCAGAAATTAAATCAGATGGAAAACAGGTAAGAAAAACGGCAGAGAACACTCATCATCAGGAGATACTGGAAGTGATGCTGCTCCCAGTTCAAGAATGTGTTTGGAGGTTAAGTGAAGCAGCAGCAGCCAAGAACAGCTGTGTGAGAGGGTGTCAACAAGCATTCCTTTGCTTTTAAAAAAATGATCTTTCAAAGAAATTTGCTGTGCAAGCAAAAAAGGAATGCTGATGCTGATTTCCCCCACCCCACACAGAGTCAGTGTTCAGCGAATGCACAGAAATCTGCCAGTAGAATTGTATCATGGAAATGAAATGGCAAGATCTCAGGACACTCTGCTCCAAATGCCCAAATGAACTTGCAGATCCAGCAATCCCTCTTCAGGTTTTCAAAACTGGAAGAAATCAAGGGATTATGGCAGTAGCAGCTGGAGCTAGTCCACAAGTGTTAGGGTTGCCACCTCCGGGTTGGGAAATACCTGGAGATTTTGGGTGCACCGGGTCATTCCCGACCCATGGGGTGACGACACATCCCAACGTTTCCAAGGCAGACTTTGTTTGCAGGGTGGTTTGCCAGTGCCTTCCCCAGTCATCTTCCCTTTACCCCCAGCAAGCTGGGTACTCATTTCACTGACCTCGGAAGGATGGAAGGCTGACTGAGTCAACCTGGAGCAGGCTACCTGAAACCAACTTCCGTCGGGATCAAACTCAGGTTGTGAGCAGAGCTTTTGACTGCAGTACTGCAGCTTAACACTCTGCCCCATGGGGCTCCTTATTGGAAGCACTACATAAGAATTAAAATTATTTAAAAACCGTTAAAATAGCACAATGGCATTTCTTAAGGTTGATGTCTGTCACCACAAGCCAAACGTGTTTCAGCCTATATGGTCTTCCTCAGTAGTCTATTTAAATCATATAAAAACATGCACACACATTACAAATATATTTACATGTGCAAGCAATATACAACAGGCCAGGCATGTAATAGGTTGTATACATTACCAATTACACCAAAATCTAGTGGGATTGTCTTAGGTTTTTATGCTTGGCTGTATCTGTCTCCTGCATAAGTTGTATGCAAGTATCAACCTATTCAAACAGAAATGCCTGGAGATTTTGGGGCGGAGCCTGAGGAGGGCAGAGTTTGAGGAGGGGAGGGACTTCAATGTCATAGAGTCCAATTGCCAAAGAAGCCATTTTCTCCAGGAGAACTGATCTCTATCAGCTGGAGATCAGTTGTAATAGCAGGAGATCTCCAGCTAGTATCTGGAGAATAATTTTTGAATCCTGTTAGTGAACCATTGTGTTGGATACTGTGAAAAATTTGTTATTGCTAGTATGTATATTCACTTTATCTCAACTTTGTTCAGTTTATGTAAGGTAGCCATTACAGAAAGTTATCATTGTTATATTATAGATATTGGCTGATGAAGCTGTATAGCGAAAAAGCGGGAACTTATTCTGGGAAAAGCGTTCTGGCTTATATATATAAAAATTGAAACATTTGTAAGTGTATTGTATATTGTAACATTGTATATATTTGTAGCATTGTAGTGATAGAATAGAATAGGGCTGTTGAATTAAAAAAAAATCAGTATAGTTCGGATTCGGCTGAATTCGGCCCATTTAGATTCAGGATATGCCAAAGTCCGAACTCCCCCGCTTCGGGTCCATGCAATTCAGCGGGAATTCAAAGTTCGGGGAAAAAATTCGGCCGAATAAAGCCATTAAAAACACAACCGCGCCTTTCTGCGACTCTGGGGGGCATTTTTGGGGGTAGAGGTCCCAAACTTTCAGCAGAGCTTCAAAGGACGTTTCTTGAAAGACCCCCCAAGTTTTGTAAAGATTGGGTCAGGGGGGGCTGAGATATGGGCCCCGAAAGGGGTCCCCCCACCCTTAATGTGCATCTCTGAGCAGAGCTTGCCGCCCAGGCACAAAGCTCCCAGCCCCGACAAACAGCTGAGAAGTTTTTTTATGAATGAGGGAATACCTGAAGACACACAACTGAAACCCCCCCCCCTCAAACCAGGAAGAGAGAGACTCGATGGGGAACACACACCCCAGGCAGAACTGGCAAAAGCCTGCTTTGGCTTCCCCCTCCCCCCCAGAAACTGCTCCCTCCCCACACACAGACAGACTCTGCTTCCCCCACACACACACACACCCAGGAGAAAAATGATAGATTAAAGCCCCCAAAGGGGTCTTACTGTGTCTGTCTTCTGTTCCATCAGGAGGGGCTGGGGAGGAATGGGTAATCCAAGACGTTTCCATTTAGGCACGGAACATTTTGCTCTGGAGGAGATGCATACAGGATCCCATTCATCCCAATAGGGAAAAGGGGAAAGGGGAAAGCCCATATCTCGGGACCCCCTGACCCAATGTTTACAAAACTTGGGTGGTCTCTTAAGAAGGCTTGTCTGAAGCTCCGCTCAAAGTTTGGGATCTGCACCCCCAAAAATGCGCCCCCTGCAGCCACAGAAAGAGAAAAGGGGGGAGCCAATATTTCTGCCCCCACTGAACCCATCTTTACAAAGCTTGGGTGGTATCTTAAGAAGGATTGTCTGAAGCTATGCTGAAATTTTGGGGGCTGTATCCCAAAAAAAGCGCCCCCTGCAGCCACGGAAATGGAAAAGGGGGGAGGTAAAAGGGGTGGAGCCCATATCTCGAGACCCCCTGACCCAATGTTTACAAAACTTGGGGGTATCTTAAGAAGGCTCATCTAAAGCTCCACTGAAAGTTTGGGGTATGTACCCCCAAAAATGCGCCCCCTGCAGCCATGGAAAGAAAAAAGGGGGGAGCCCATATCTCGGGACCCCCTGACCCAATGTTTACAAAACTTGGGTAGTCTCTTAAGAAGGCTTGTCTGAATCTCTGCTGAAAGTTTGGGGTCTGTACTCCAAAAAATACGCCCCCTGCAGCCACAGAAAGGAGTGAATGTGCACAAGCACCCCCCCACACACACACGAGGATTTCCCTCTCTCTCTCTCTCCCCAGCCGGGCCGCACATCAGCTGATTCCTCCAGTACTCAATCCTGACTGATTGGCCAGAAGAAGACCCAGCTTGGCCACCGATTGGCCGGGGGAGGAGAATGCTGCTTACTGATGGTTATGCTGCTTACTGACAGCCCCGAATTGGCCGGATTTATTCGTGAACTCCCAAACCCGCTGAAGTCGGGGGGCCCGGTTGCCCGCCATTTTTGAGTTTGGTTCGTCCCGAACTAAAAACCACCGAATCAGGGGAAATTCGGCTGTTTTTCAGTTCGGGCCGAACCGAATCAACAGCCCTAGAATAGAATAAGAAAAGATTTGAAACTCTATTACCATTGATTTATTTGTTGTGAGCCCATGTGCTGCTTTTCTTCTACATAAGTATCTGGAGGTTGGCAACCCTACCAAATGTAAAAAAAGGAACTCTAAGAGAAAGTAGAACACAACTGAATTCTCCTTTGCCTTTAAGGCACAGGTTTGTGAAGGGAGAAGTATACAAATTCAACCTTTGCATTTCCCAAGCTCCTGTGGCTTCAAGTTATGCTGGTTCCCCAACCTATGTTTGCTAGACTATGGCTTGGATGTATGGAGCATTTCTGTGGACAGGAAGGTCTCCACCCATGGAGTATGTTTTCTTGCTTCCCCCTTCCTGCTACAGACCAAAATGCCCCCCTGAAATATTGTTCATGGGAGTTAGTTCATGAACCACCACACCCACACACACATACATACATATACAAACAAATGTTGTTACTTGTGCTAGATCAGAAGAGTCGGATGTTAGCAATGTACTTCAGGCCAAGAGCTACATCTGCACTCGCCAGATGCAAAAAAAATAACCTTTGTCTATATAATTCTCCTTAGAACCCCACAAGCCCCACTGAAGCTGCTCATATCATACTGCTCATATCATACTGCCCTTGTACAAATCTATGGTGACACCACACTTGGAATACTGGGTACAGTTCTGGTCACCACACCTTTAAAAGGATATTACAGAGCTTGAGAAGGTGCAGAAAACAGCAACCAAAATGATTAGTGGTCTAGAGCAACTGCCCCATGAGGAGCAATTAAAACACTTAGGAGATTTTTCATGGAGCTTTGCTACGGTTTAAAATCTGATTTGTGTTGGTGCAAATTTTGGATTATTCATGGCAGCTCCGAATTTTTCCGGATTGAGCAATAAAAGCCGCATTATAACCGTGGCAAATCAAACCACTTTTGAGCCATTCTTTCCTGTTGGTGCGCGTTTTGTGGCTCAGAGGCCCATGAAGAATTGTTTGCTTCGGTTCATTTGCCCCTGTCCATGACGGCTATTTCCCCTCCCCCAAGAATGGTGACACCAGCAGGTGTCGCTTCCTTGCTCAGTGTTCTGACCGCGCTACACAGCATAGGGATTGGTCAGCGTTGGGTGGCTATTTTCATTTATTTCCTTTGTTTCAAAAGTCCCGCTTGATTGCTGGGGGATTCGAGCCAATCGCATCCAGCAGTCAGGTCACATGCCCCCTCTTGGCCACTGGCGGAGGGGTTTTGCAGCTCGCAGCCATGAATGTGGTTTGTGTTGGAAGAGGGGGGCTTATTGTTGAGTTTTGAGAATTCGGATGGGGAAAGTTTGCATCTAGAGAAGGGGGTAAAGGACGTGTGTCTCCCCAGCCCCCCCATCGCTGTTTTTTCTTGGTTCCTGGAAACAGAAGGCTTAATCCCTCCCCCCCAAAAGAGGTGGCCCTCATCCTTTCGGAGTGGATCCGCTTTCCGGTTGGGCTGGCGCAGAAAGGGGTCAGAGGTCTCTCTGGCGGTGGCTTCTCCGCCCGGGTGTCGAGAGCGAGTCAAGCAAGGGAGCCACTGCGGGTCACCGGCCAGCCGGGCCCACCCCACGGCCAGGAGCCCAGCTGCTCGGGAACCCCAGGGGCAGGCTGGAAAGGCAGGCCGGAGGGCGCCGAGTTGAGGAAGAGTGGGGGGATCGCAGAGGGTGGGTGGGTGGGGGTTTCCCCCCTTCCCGGGCAGGGGGAGGAGGAGATCTGGGGCTCCTTGACCATTGATGCACGGAAGGTTTTGCCTTGGGTTTGCATAATTCCAGATGCACATTTTCCCCATCCAAATTTTCAAAACTCAACAGTAAGCGCCCCATGCAGGGTTTTGAGAATTCGGATGGGGGAAATGGGCATCTAGAGAGTGGCAAATCCAAGGCGAAACCTCCCAGGCATAACACACATTGGGAGGAAGAGAGCCTCTGGGTTTCAGGCGGGGACTGTTGGGGGGTTGCATGGAGAGGAGAGGCAGCTGCCCGGGCGGCGGCCCTGGACAGCCTTGAGTTGCGGAGGAACTGGGCAGAGAACGAGGAACATGTTGAAAACTGGGGAAGGGGGCTGTCTTTTGGGGAAATAAAAGAGAAGGGGGTAGAGGACGCATGTGTGGAAGGGAGAGAGGGAGACGAGGTGGGCAGCGAAGCTCTTCCTCGAGGCCCCAGGCCTCTGGGCGGCGGGAGAGGGAAAGCCGCGGCCTCCGTCTCTTCCTCTGGCCTGTTTCCCCAGCCCCCCAGCCCCTTTTTTTCTCAGTTCCTGGAAACAGAAGGCTTAATCCCCCCCAAAAAAGCGGTGGCCCTCGTCCTTTTGGAGCGGATCCGCTTTGCGGTTGGGCTGGCGCAGAAAAGGGCCAGAGGTCTCTCTGGCGGCGGCTTCTCCGCCCGGGCGTCAGGAGCGAGTCGAGCGAGGGAGCCGCTGTGGGTCACCAGCCAGCCGGGCCCTCTCCATGGCCAGGAGCCCAGCTGCTCGGGAACCCCGGGGGTGGGCTGGAAAGGCAGGCCGGAGGGCGCCGAGTTGAGGAAAAGTGGGGGGATCACAGAGGGAGGCTGGGTGGGGGGTTTCCCCCTTCCCAGGTGGGGGGAGGAGGACGAGGTCTGGGGCTCCTTGGCCATTGATGCACGGGAGGTTTTGCCTTGGGTTTGCACAATTCCAGATGCACATTTTCCCCATCCAAATTCTCAAAACTCAACAGTAAGCGCCCCATGCAAGGTTTTGAGTATTCGGACGGGGGAAATGAGCATCTAGAGAGCAGCAAATCCAAGGCGGAACCTCCCAGGCATAATACACATTGGGAGGAAGGGAGCCTCCAGGTTTCAGGCGGGGACTAGTTACTCGTTTTAACTAACAGTGCAGAATGGAAGGCAAGGTCAACCTTGCGCCAGCCCACTGAAGCCGACCTCACTATGGGTTCAATTCTTTAGCATCTGAACGACAACTTTGCTATTTACACACCATCTCTGCAGCAAATGCAAAAGCAAGTCATGATGGCACCTCCGCAGATTTGTCACCTGGGAAACAAATGGGTCTTTATGGCCCCCAATTAGGGAAAAGGATGTTGCCTGGATGGCAGCTTTGACTGAGCTTCCATCCTCGTTCCCACATGCTACAAACACAAAGTAACATTACACCAAAGTGCAAGGGGGCTTGTTTTCTGTATGGAGCCCTCAAAGGTTTGACATTAATCCCTGTTAGGCTGTAGCCTGACCAAATCTTTTGATGGCGTCATTGCGAGCGGCAGTTGGGTTGGGGGAGAGAGCCATTGTAGGCCACATAACTTCAGTCCCTTCGCCACAATCGTCATGGACAATGCATGGTTAAAACGCAGAACTCCATGCCCAAGATGAGTTGATGGTAGTAGCCAACTTTGCAGCCTGGAAGAGGGGAGTAACAGTATTCAATGGGAAGAGGGATATCCATAGCCACAAGCAGAAAGAGAGCTGGCTCATACTACGTACCTGACCAATTGTACTCAGGGACCCCGGCTTAGCAAGTCCGAAGGAGGCGGAGAGTCCATGTACATATGGCACAAGGCATTCTGCACTGCTGTTTTCCTTTTTGCTTACAATTTGTACAGCAAGAGGAGAGAGGTTGGCAAGGCTGCACTATTGGAATCACCCCTAATGGAGGGAGCGGATGTTGTGGGTGGCAGCAACATACAACCACCTGTAAACGTGCACCCACTGACTGCAATACTAACGGAATGACTATGCCAAAGTAGGCAATTGGTGGGAGGATGAGACAATTTCTAGTCAGTGCCCGGGCATGTCCGGGAGAGTGTTGTCAAATCACCAGCGAGGGAGCGACATCTAGAGGCCAGATGGAGCGAAGCAGCATCATGGGCAAAGTGGGCGGGGTTGGGCGGATTTGGGGTGGTGAGTCACGAGTGGAATGGAAGGGGAAGGACAAGGGAGCAGAAGTAAGCGGTGCAGAATACTGCGCAGTTCTTCCCATGAAAAATCAACACTGCTTCGGGATGGGGTATGCTGTCATGAAAAAGTAATTTAAATCAGGGGGGGTTGCTCCTCGGCAAAAGAGAAGCAAAATCTACCGTGAAAAATGCCCCTTAGGGCTGTTTAGCTTGGAAAGAAGGCAGCCGAGGGGAGACATGATAGAGGTCTATAAAATCATGCATGGTTTGGAGAGAGTGGACAGGGAGAGGTTTTTCTCCCGCTCCCATAATACTAAAACGTGGGGTCATCTGCTGAAGCTGGTGAGAAATTATAAACAGATAAAAGGAAATATTTTTTCACACAATGCATAGTTAAATTGTGGATCTCCCTGCCAGAAAATGTGGTGATAGCTGCCAACTTGGAAGGCTTTAAGAGGGGAGTGGACATGTTCATGGAGGAAAGGGGTATTCATGGCTATTAGTTACAATGGATACTAGTCATACTGCATACCTATTCTCTCTAGTATCAGAGGAGCATGCCTATTATCTTAGGTGCTGTGGAACACAGGCAGGATGGTGCTGCTGCGGTCATCTTGTTTGGGGGCTTCCTAGAGGCACCTGGTTGGCCACTGTGTGAACAGACTGCTGGACTCGATGGGCCTTGGTCTGATCCAGCAGGGCTTTTCTTATGTTCTTATGCATGTCAGTTTGAACTATCCAAGTCCTCCCAGTTTGCAGCTCTCCAGCAATGGGACTCTTGGCATCTCTCTTTGCTGCTTGTTTAGGTGTCCCCTCCCCTTGCACAGAATATTAAGCAAACATCCGGAAGAGGAGTGTGGGGACTAAGCCATGAGAACCTTTTATTGCTCTCCTAGTTTCCTGGTTGACCTGTATGAAGTGCTGCTCGATTCCCTCCATTGCTTTGCTATCAAAAGGCTAAGTAGTTCGTTTTTGCCCAACTCCCATATAGCAGACACTCGTCCAAAACTGGTTCCTGAGGGACAAACTGAGTGAAGAGTCTGTGGTGTGCAAACCTTCCAATTAAACCTTATTCTGTGAGGTCACAAAGCCCCAGGGGGATAGACACAGACTTCACTCAGAAAGGAATTTGTAATGTTCAAGCCCTTATTAACTCATCTTTGCTGTTTCAATGAACTCAGTCTGGTTTTAAAGCTGGCCGTTCCCTTCTTCACAAGTCTTGTGACTACAGGGAGAACTGGCTGAAAAAAGCATGTTGAGGACATATAGCATGAGGTATTTGTTTAATTATGACTTAATTCAGACATAACATTCTGACAGTTCGTGTGAAACCATGGTTTAATTAAACTAACTGTGGTTTGTTGGGATCCCTCAAATCAGGCTCTGAAGCCATGGCCTCAAACTCATTTATTAACCATTGGGTGGATCTCACAGTGGTCATTTATGCATGGGAGTTTTACCTGAGGCTCACTGCTCGCTGGACCCACACTTTCCTGTTGGGAGTCTATGCGCCAGTAGTCTCCAAGCGCAAATCAGGAAGTGTTTGAATCCCCGCTCCTTGAAATTATGCTTTGTAACTGGCTGAAGTGAGAGAAAAGTTCCCTCCCCCCAACCCAATTGCTGCATAAAAAAGCATTTCAAGAAGCAGAAACAAAAAACGGAACAATCTGTAAGGTGGGGGGGAGAAATCCAAGCCCCGGTTTTAAAAAGCTTTTCTTCTGCTCAGAAAGAGCTCCCAGGAAGCAGGATGTATTTGAATCCCTGCCTCTGGACATGCTGCTTTGTAATTGGCTGTGAGCAAAACTAAGGTTGCATGTCCTGCACTTTGCCTTATGCACAGGGGTTTCACAGGCTGAAGCCCCTTTTCCATGTGAGCTGTGGTCCCAATCCAGATTGGGCCCTGGCTCATTTGGGGAAATACTTGTGTAGGCCACAAGGATTTTGTGTCATGTGTATCAGCCTTAAAACTTCAGAAAACTCTGTTATGAATCACTGGCAACTTGTCTCTGGTAAGCCTATGCAGAAAGATACAGATTTGCAAAGTTCAATTGGATAACAATAGAATTTCATGTATGGGCTAACAGACTGCAGGAGCATTCAGTTTAACTGGTAGAGATTAGACAGTATCAGGAGATGCAAAATACAGAATCCACACAAACATTATATGTGATCCAATGAAAGACACAGGATCTGACATCATTTTTTTGTTTGGCTTGTGCTTGATATGATTGACTTAGGTAGGAGCAGTATACAAATAGAAATGTGGATAATTTAGCATTAATGATGTGCAGTGCAACCATGCTTGACCCATCAGATTAAACTGTTGTTCATGGATGGGGGAAGAATCGGGGTCAACGTGAATGTGGGTTATGTCATGATGTGGATACCCAGAGCTGCCAACAGGATCCTCTGGGCTTGATATGTTCTTTGGGCCACTTCCCATTCTACTGTATGCAGAAGACGCAGTTTTACTAGCTTACTGTGAAGTAGGGCTTAGATGAGCCCTTCCAGCTCTTACAGTATACTGTAAGTGGAACAGCTATCAATAAATTTTCAAAACATCAAATTCTTTATCTTTACCAAAAACTTTGTTAAACATTGACGGCAGATTGATGGCCATGACATAGAACAAGTGAAGTTTTTCAAATATCTAGGTGTAGTTTTTCAGTCAACTGGTTCCTGGAAAGCTCAGATAGCCCACACTATTGAGACTGAACCAAAGAACCATATCAGCTACCCTAAGATTCTTTTTCACAAAAGGGCTCACATATTCCTTATGTGATCAAAGTCTTCCAGGGCAAGGTGATTCTCCAACTCATGTATGGGTCACGGCTATGGTTATACAAAGATTTCCATTCTCTGGAGGCAAAACAATTTAAATTTATTAGATTCATATTTGGGGTCTCACTCTGTGTTCCCAGTGCCTTAGATTAGAGTAAGGGATGGTGCTGCTTGAAGCATGAGGTTGGTACCAAGCGATAAGCTTTTGGCTCAAATTAAAGTTTAACCCTTTTGGACTAACTTTGTTAATTATTCCAGATAGTTTCTGCACATGCTGGGTGAGAGTTCTTGGGGCAAAACTATATTTCTTTTGGTTTATGTCCCCATTTCTATGCCATCTTGGATTTATGGGAGCCAAAGATATATTTAAACTGTGGTAGCCCTTCAAGGAGACAGAGAGTGGGCAAAACCTTATCTGTTGTTGGGAGCCATGGTCAAAACTATGTTCCAGCAGATTACCAAAGAGCCTTCACCTTTCATGCTTTACCACTTTAATGCTTGACCACCAGCTCTTTTGGAAGGGAGATATGCATGTATACCTTACCTTCAATGTGTTTGCCCCTGCCAAATGGACATGGTTGAAACTGTTGACCATGTGTTGTTGTATTACCTTCTGTACAGAGACATTCGGTCTCTATACATAACTCCAGTCCTATCAGATTTTCCAGGCAGATCTGATGCATTTTATATTTCCCACCTCCTCTCAGATTGTTCTAACCAGACCACCTTTAAGGTGGCCAAATATTGCACTTTGGCATGTTTAACAAGGAAGCAGCTGGTTAAGTCTTTTTATTAATTATGTCCATACTATTGAAATCAGCCTATTATGTGGCTTTGACAGTTCATTGTATGTAGATGTGCTGATGGCTTTGTTAGTATATCAATCTTGGTTAGTCTATGATCACAACAAATAAAGTTAAGTATTTATGCTTCACTGTAGAGAGGAGGGTGCCATACAATAGATCCCGAAGATCAGGACCCCCCAAACTCTGCACTTTGCTCAACAGATTAGCCAGCATGGTGTGGTGGTTAAGAGTAGTGGTCTGGAGCGGTGGACTCTAATCTGGAGAACCGGGTTTGATTCCCTACTCCTCCACATGAGTGGTGGAGGCTAATCTAGTAAACTGGGTTGGTTTCCCCACTCCTACATATGAAGCCAGCTGTCCCCATCCCTGGGAAAGGCATGGGAATGGTCTGTGCCACCTTGTGGCCAACTTTGCTCTGGCCTTCGCCCTAGCCTCACCCCATCAGAGGCATGGCTTTGTTTCTTAGCCTGCCAGAGCTTGACACCATGGCATTGACAGTTTGCCACCCACTTCTGCCACCCTGAGGAAGCCTGGCCCCACAGCTGCACCAACCACCGGCCTTGCCTCTGTAGCTATAGGTGGTGGGGGGAAGCGACACGGACACCCTAGCATGTCCCTCGAAAAACTCTATGAAACCCCACAACAACACAGCAGCAGGTGCAGAGCTGAAAAATGAATGTTTCATGATAAACAAGAAATCTTTGTCAGTCCCAAACGCAGATTTGTAATTGATGAAGAATGTGCCTGGGATTTCAACATGTTCCAAAATGCTGTTAGAAAAAGCATCCCAAAATGTCTTTTCTCCCAGTGCCCATCCCTTTAACTTTAAAGTTGTCAGAGGGATGACGGGGAGGGAAACAGCCAAGCATAAAAGACCTTCAGTTATAGGGCTGGTTGAACACATATATGAACACACACATGTAGCTGCCTTATAATAAACCAGACTATTGGTAATCAAGGTCAGTACTGTCAACTCAGCCTGGCTGTGGCTGTTCAGGATCTTAGAGGTAGGCTTTTTTTAAAAAGTTTGAACAGTTTCTCTAAACTGAAAGTCCCCTGCTTTCTCGTTCCCACAAACTGGGAACACATTTTCTTTCTAGCAGGGAAGGGGCTACAGGCCTCAAAGGATTGATCCAGATGAGAACTAATTATTCTCGCTCAGATCCCAGGCTATTCCTGTCCATTTGGGGCTAGTAGAAAAATAAATTTCCTACAGACTCCTGCAAATATTACTGTGGTGCGAGAGAGTCATGAAACTGTTATTGTCTCCACAGCCTACCAACAAATGGGCCTTCTCCATTAAGAGGTGCTCACCACAGTCCTATGTGTACATTTCCAAAGTTGCTGCTACATCTAATTCCCTGAATGGTTTCCAAACGCACACAGCAAGGCTGGGATTACATTGGTGTATTGGCCAATGGGTACCAAATCTTCTGACAAGCCTTTTGGTTGGCCCTGATTGGAAACTATCTTTAATTAAAACACCACATCAAAATCCTAAACCAATTTCATCCCAGCTCAGCTAAGTGCTTTGTACAAAACATTAACTCTAAAATCTCATTACACATTAGCAACCCCTCTGACAAACATAAATGATAATTTAGCTCTAATGCAGTCAGGAGCAAACCATTTCTTTTATTAAAAAAGTGGAAGAAAAGCGTTACATGGGCAATAGGAACTCACCGGCTGTAGCAGAAGAAAAAAAAAAGGCTTTGTTCTGTGATTTTCTATGCAAACAATTAGTTAGCAGGTTTTGCTGTGTATTGTACACATCGCTGTGGATGGTAGATGGCGAAGAGAACAGAAAGAGAGATGGCTGCTTGTCACGGAGACCTGTGTTCGCAGGGCAGAGAATAATTTGAGTAATGAATGTTAACCCTTAAAGGACAGGGAACAGCCAAGGAAGGGCCAAAGCTCTGTGCACATACAGGTGGTTCTGGGTTCAGTCTTCAGTTTAGGAAGTGAAACAGGACTAGTAGGGTTGTGCGTATCGATAAACCCGAACTACAAATAAACCTGAAATTAGCCGTTTTGGCAATATTCGGGTTATGATTTTAAAAAATACCAAAACCCGGGATCAAAGCCGAAGCTAGATAGCCAATCACTAAATCAGCCAAATAGGTATTCGGATTTTTCGGCTTTCCCCAGACTTTTTCCTGTGGGGATTTTTTTAATGAGCTCTGGGAGAGGCATTTTTGGAGGTAGAGTTCCCAAATTTTCAGGGCAGCTTCAAGGGACTCTCCTTGCATGAACCTCGAAGTTTGGTGAAGATTGGGTCAGGGAGTCTGATTTTATGGGGTCCGGAAGGGGTTGCCCCCTCTTCCATAGAGAAGCATTGTAAACTTTACCATACTTCTCTATGGAGGAGGGGTGACCCCTTCCAGACCCCATAAAATCAGACCCCCTGTCCCAAACGTTACCAAACTTTGGGGTTCATGCAAGGAGAGCCTCGTGAAGCTATAATGAGAATTTGGTGGCTCTACCTTAAGAAATGTCTCCCTCAGGAGAATTTTAAAAGTACTTACTTTTCATAGTTTGTAATGGGCGCTTCCCATCACTAAAGAATTGTGAGAAAACTCCATTTCCCATGAATGCTTGCAATGGGCTATTGTGTAGGTCCATTGAAAGCATTCATGGGAAACTGTTTTCCCACATTCTTGGGTATGGTGCAGCATTACATACTGTGAAAAGTAATAAGAACATAAGAAAGGCCCTACTGGATCAGACCAAGGCCCATCGAGTCCAACAATCTGTTCACACAGTGGCCAGCCAGGTGCCTCTAGGAAGTCCCCAAGCAAGATGACTGCAGCAGCACCATCCTGCCTGTGTTCCACCGCACCCAAAACAATAGGCATGCTCCTCTGATACTAGAGAGAATAGGTATGCAGCATGACTAGTGTCCATTCTAACTAACAGCCATGAATACCCCTCTCCTCCATGAATATGTCCACTCCCCTCTTAAAGCCCTCCAAGCTGGCAGCCATCACCACATCCTGGGTCAGGGAGTTCCACAATTTAACTATGTGTTGTGTGAAAAAATACTTCCTTTTATCTGTTTTGAATCTCTCACCCTCCAGCTTCAACAGATGACCTCGCATTCTAGTATTATGGGAGAGGGAGAAAAACTTCTCCCTGTCCACTCTCTCCAAACCATGCATAATTTTATAGACCTCTATCATGTCTCCCCTCAGATGCCTTCTTTCCAAGCTAAACAGCCCTATGCGTCTTAACCGCTCCCCATAGGACAGTTGCTCTAGTCCCCTAATCATTTTGGTTGCTCTTTTCTGCACCTTCTCAAGCTCTGTAATATCCTTTTTTAGGTGCGGTGACCAGAACTGTACACTGTATTCCAAGTGTGGTCTCACCATAGATTTGTACAAGGACAGTATGATATCAGCAGTTTTATTCTCTATTCCTCGTCTAATTATGGCCAGCATGGAATTTGCCTTTTTTTACAGCAGCCGCACACTGGGTTGATATCTTCATTGAGCTATCCACTATCACCCCAAGATCCCTTTCTTGATCTGTTGCTGCCAGCACAGATCCCATCAGTGTATATGTGAAGTTGGGATTGTTTGCCCCAATATGCATCACTTTACACTTACATTGAATCTCATTTGCCATTTGAATTCCCATGATTCCAGTATGTAGAGATCCTTCTGGAGCTCTTCATAGTCTGATTTTGTTTTAACCACCCTAAATAATTTGGTGTCATCTGCAGACTTGGCTACTTCACTGTTTAACCCCA
Source organism: Euleptes europaea (assembly GCF_029931775.1). Lineage (NCBI taxonomy): Eukaryota > Metazoa > Chordata > Lepidosauria > Squamata > Sphaerodactylidae > Euleptes > Euleptes europaea. Next base: position 18,632,033 of record NC_079318.1, on the reverse strand, counting down.
ACTCCAGATCATTGATGAACAGGTTGATAAGCACCGATCCCAACACAGATCCCTGAGGAGTAGTTTAAAAATTCTCCCGGGGGGCATTTTTCGAGGTAGAGTCACCAAATTCGCAATGTAGCTTCAAGGGATTCGCCTTGCATGAACCCCAAGGTTTGGTAAAGATTGGGTCAAAGGGTCCAATTTTATGGGGTCTGGAACAGGTCGCTCCCTCCTCCATAGTGAAGCATTTACCATACTTCTCTATGGAGGAGGGGGCAACCCTTTCTGGACCCCATAAAATCGGACCCCCTGACCCAATATTACCAAACTTTGGGGTTCATGCAAGGCGTTCTATTTAACCTGAACATAAGAGCCCTGCTGAATCAGGCCACTTATCCATCTAGTCCAGCATCCTGTCTCACACAGTGGTCAAACCACTTGCCCTGCACGGCCAACAAGGCACAGAGGCCAAGACCTGTCCCTTGAAGCTACCCTGAAAAACTGAGAACTCTACCGCCAAAAATGCCCCCACAGGAGCTTCAAAAAAATTCCCGTAGAATATGAGGGACCCGGATTTTTTTAGCAAACTCAGAAATAAAGCTGAAATACCCCTTTACCGCTATGGGTATTCGGCTTATTCTGGGTTACCAAATATATGGCTGGTATATATTTGGTGTATGTGTGTGTGTGTGTGTGTGTGTGTGTGTGTGTGTGTGTGTGTATATATATATATATATATATATATATATATATATATATAGACACACACACACACACACACACACACACCAAATATATACCAGCCATTTTCTCCTGTGGAATTGATCTGTAGGCCCCAGCTGGAGGCTGGCAACCCTAGCAGGACTGAGAAAGTCTTGTGCTGGATACCTCAGCAGTCGGATAAAATGACTAATGGATTACTTCACTTAAGACAGGTGCGTGGAGGTGTTTGAATTACAAGACAATGTTCAAATGACCGCCCAACCCATAACATCATCCTGTGCCACATATTATGTGGAATTTTCGAGATGGGAGATGGGAGATGGGAGATGGGAGATGGGAGATGCCAGGCATGGTAAAGTAGGCCTCAATGAGTACTAAGAGAGGAAAACCATGCCACGGGTGCATATGAATCTGGTTGAGAAAGGCCTGTGTCTTATTTTGTCTTATGTACAGTAGCTAGTCATTATAGATGCACTAAAATTAGGGTTGCCCACCTCCAGGTGGTGGCTGGAGATCTGCTATTACAGCTGATCTCCAGCCAATAGAGATCAGTTCCCCTGGAGAGAATGGCCGCTTTGATAATTGGACTCTATGGCATTAAAGTCCCTCCCCTCCCCAAACCCCACCCTCCTCAGGCTCTGCCCCCAAAATCTCCAAGTATTTCCCAACCCAGAGCTGGCAACCCTAACTAAAATGTTAAAAAGTTGTAAGTTTAAAATCAGGAATATTTTGGAGGAAATCTTGAGGTTTTGCCTAGGAGAGGAACCTAGTGCTTAAAGAGGTCAGCTTTCAGAGTCAAGAACAGTTTACACCTTTAATTCTATTACTCTTTCAGCTGACATGTTTTTATATAGAACAGGGTATCAGTACAGGGAGGGTTTTGTTCCAATGTCATTGAATGAGTCAAAGAAGTTTGCATTGTAAGTTTGTAACTCTGCATCCAGGTACACAAAACCTAGCAAGGCTGAGGAGGACAGCCCACTCCATTGAAGTTCCATTAAGCAAAAGAAGGGATTTTTAAAAAGGCATATCTGAGTGGCTGCAGTGATAGCAGACTTAATGTTGTTTGCTTTCTCCGTTTATTGTTAAAGAGACTGACTAAATATCCTCTGTTCGATTAAGAACAACACTCTCAATCTCTCTCCAGTCTAAAATGACCTTTGTAAACTACACCAGTGGTTTGAATTCTAATTACTCTAGAATTGATTTTTTTCTCTCTCCTCGTGAGCACAAACAGGAGACTATACACTCAACTCTAATATACAATAACTACTTATTGCCCCTACACCTCTTGGACCGGAGACCCGAGACACAGCCTTTGGGTTGAAGAAACGGCTACAACTGTATTCATTACATGTCTCATCCGCCGCTCCACTATTTTAATAAGATTTCCACTATCTCAGACCTGTTTTAGACATGAAGGAGCATGAGGCAGTACACCTGTGAGGTGGTGGAATCAGTATGCCACTTAGATTCCAGAGTATGGATGCCATGTTGGAATTAAGGACAAGATTAACAAAGCAGGGAGGTTTTCACATTGAGGAGCACTCAAAATGGCATATATCACCTGAAGTCTGAAATGGTACTATTCACTCTAAAGATTCTATCAACTTGTTCTGTATGCGTAGGCTAGCCAGGTTTTAGTACAGGTGCCATTTCTAGCAAAGGAAATGAAGTCTCCAGCTATTTGCTTTGCTCCGGTAACCCTGGCTCTAGGCTTTAGATCAGTCAAGAGTACACAATGTCTATTGCCCCAGCTCCACACACCTTAAAGGGGTGCAGACTGCAGAGAGGGCCTTGTCAGCATCCTCAGTCCCTTGACTGAAAGCATGGGGATCAGTGAGGTTTTCAGAGCCTAGGAATTGCTCCCTAGCCCTTGAGCCAGAAAATCATGAAAAGGTTGGTTTGTGTAAACCTCCTTTCACAACTCTGAGACTTCAGGTGCTTACAAATTGTTCCCTGTGTCTCATCATCTCTCCGAGCTGCACTGAACCTATCTGACTGCTGTGACTTTACAACACCAATGTAATCCTTCATTAGTAGGGTTGCCAACCTCCTGCTATTACAGCTGATCTCCAGCCAATAGAGATCAGTTCCCCTGGAGAAAAGGGCAGCTTTGGCAATTGGACTCTATGGCTTGAGCTACCCAGACCAAACTTCAATGTGAGTATAGACTTTAAACTTATGAGCCTGGGGAAATGTGAGTTTTGAACTGGTTGTTTCAGATGCTAAAAAGAGAGGCTGCAAAAAAAGGCACTCTTCTGTGTTCCAGAGAGAGGGCCCGCGTGCAGTGATTTTGCCTAGGGACTGCTTGAGCTTGCAGATGTATTTCTCGTCCTGTAAATGTGTAGATAAACTGGATTTCAGATAGCCACAAAGTTTGACAGTACTCCTCTCTTTAAAATCAGTAACCTGTTATCTGTTGAAGAGCAAAGCTAAGCTAGAGGCAGGGAGCATGCAAAAGAAGAAGAGTCATCTGGAGGCACAAGGAGGCGACGAAGTGGCAGGATAAAAAATAAAGAAAACCTTGAAATTGAACTACAAAGAGTGAAATGGTTTGCCGTTGTTGCCTTACTGTCTGCTGGATAGAATATGTATATATGTAGTTCTCTCACCATAGTGGAGAAGGGATCCCAATTATTCAAGCCTGTCAGCATTCTAGGTGCTATATTCCAACCTAATAGATACCACCAAAAATTCTACAAAGGCAGTCCCTTATAGGTCGTTTATGCATGGGTGTTTTACTTGAGGTTCGTTGCTCGCTGGACCCACACTTTCCTGTTGGGAATCCATGCACCAGCAGCCCCCAAGCTCAAATAAAGTCCCCGCCCCTTTAAATGCTGCTTTGTAAATGGCTTACTTTGTAGAGCTTACTGTGGGAGAAACCCCCCCAAAACCCAATCACAGTTTAAAAAAACATTTTAAGAACAAGAAACAAAAAATGAAACACTATGAAAGCGGGGGGGGGGGGATCCAAGCCTTGGTTTTAAAAAGCCTTTCTTCTGCTCTGAAAGAGCTCCAAGGAAGCAGGAAGCATTTGAATCCCCGCCTCTTTACACACTGCTTTGTAATTGGCTGTGAGAGAAACCAAGCTTGCATGTCCCTCACTTTGCCTTATGCAAGGGGATTTCACCCAGGCTGAGCTCAGGGGAGAGGGAAGAATTGGGTTAATAGAGAAATGGAAAGCACCGGGATTCTGAGGGCTGGCAGAGAGGTCATCTCTAATGGAGGGGAAACTCATGCATAATTTCAGGGAACAACCGAGACAGACCAGGGGCGAACGTGAGTGAAAGTACCCATGCATAAACGACCATAACGTGCATTGCAATAGCCCGATATAGAGGTGGTCAGAGCATGTAACAATGGCCATATCCATAACCATTAAGTAATGGTTCCACTGGCTCACCTACTCAAATGAGCAAGGTGATTGAATGGGTGGTAGGTGGACAACAAGCGTTCCTGTTTTAAGTGGGTTGTTTGGATCTTTTCCTGTCTGGCTTTAGCCCTGGTGGATGACCTGTGCTGTGAAGTGGACAGAGGGAATGCAACTCTGTTGATTCTCCTGGTCTTCACAGCAGCTCTCAATACCATAGATCATGGTATCCTTCTGGATCACCTTTCCAGGTTGGGATTTGGAAGTGCCGTTTCGTGGTGGTTCCACAAAACCTGGAGGATAGGTGGTGCTGGGAGACTGCAGCTCAGCACCTTGGCCATTGGCCTGGCTCCATTTGCATAACATCTACATGAAACCACTGGGTGAGGGCTTCTGGAGATTTTGGTTGAATTATCACCAATATGTGGATGACCCCAGGGAGGCTGTAGAAACCTTGAACCAGTGTCTGGAGGCAGCTTTGGAGTGGATGTGGGCTAATAAACTGACAAGACGGAAGTGCTACTAGTGAATGGAAGGTCTGACCCAGGATTTAACCCAGGGGATTATACTCCCCTTGAAGGAACAGGTCTGTAGTCTGGGGGTGCTCTTATCTGTCTACTGCCAGATAAGCAGGTGGCAGCCTGGGCCAGGAGTGCCTTTTACCAGCTACAGCCACTGTGGTGCATGTTCTGGTTCCATCTAGATTAGATTACTGCAATACGCTCCACGTGGGGCTGCCCTTGAAAAGTGCTTGGAAACTTCTATTGGTGCAAAATGCTGCAGCCAGGATGTTGACTGAAGTGGGTCATAGGAACAATTTCACTCCAATGGACCTCTTCTCCTTGCCCTGGCTCGTGCCCTGACCCCTCCCCTCAGAGCTGAGCCTGTCAAGCTGGCTTGCTTCAGTTCCAACTGAAGGCAATACTGAGGACTGCTATGCTCCCCCAGTCAGAGGAAGAATTTTAGCTATGATTGGTTCCATTTTACATTTTAGACTGCTTGAACTTCAGGGATTAGTGTACAGCATAAAACAATTCAGAATCACATCTGCTTTCTCACCTCGCAGTTCAGTGGTTTCATCTACCTTCATTGTTTCTTTGGGGCTAAAAGGAATTTGAAAGGTATGTTGCCACATACATAACTATATGGACGGACAATGAAGGCTGCCAGGAGAATGCTGCAGATGCAGTTGTGAGGACTGTGAGATGTTTCCTCTGAGAAGGTGGCAGGGTGTCTGCTCTGTTTAACTAGGCTGCGGAGAGGTCTCAAGCAAAGCAGGCATCAGCTGCACACAGGGCAAATTAGTTTCCTGAAGCTCTAAGATCACCATTTCACCAAGAACTGTGGAAGTGTTGAGCTTTTTTGGCCCAATCTTTATTCCATCAGTACGCTTAACTTTATGTCAGTTAGGTTTGAAATAGCAGGTAGACATCTTGGAAGCCAAGTCTGTTTTCAAAAATGGTGAAGCACAGAGATGTGTGTTCCTCATGCTGCTTCTGCTACAATTGCTGTGCTGAGTGAAAGCAGGATAGCAGAACTGATGACTTGTTTGTTTATTAATTTTTATTCTTCTCCAAGGAACTCAGGGTAGCATATTCTCTCCTCCTCCATTTTACCTTCACAAGAACCTTGTGAGATAGGTTAGGTAGCATGAGAAAGAGTGACTAGTCCATAGTCACTCATAGCAGAGGCATAAATGGGAGGAGAGAAAATACTGCTAGAATGTCTCCTTGGCCTAGAAATCTTCAATAAAGATCAGAAGATTACAGCACTATGCAATAGTACCCCTGAACCAAAGGATCATTAACTCTCAATAATGATGAATCAATGCAGAAGCATTGGCCCATACCTAGCATGGTGTGTTTTCAGCCCTTCAGATAACTTCAAGGACTCAATAAATTCATGTCTTTCTTCCAGTTGCTGGGGAATGGCCCACAGAATGACCTGACTGAATGGGAGCATGTGTAAAACATTCTGAGTTCCTCAGAAGAAAAATGGGGAAATTGTCTTTTGTATAAACAATGACTTTGGAGAACATTCCAGACTGAGAGTGAAGTTTAGGAAGCACTTTTAAAAACAAAGTTCAAGTTTTGTAAACAGAACTTGAAAGATGCCAAATAGCTGAGAAATGGAAGCTGGCCACCACATTTTTGCTTCCAGTGAGATTCGGGATCCTGTCTTGCCGGAGGGGCCTCTGTATTACAAGGCGACTGAGAGGAAGTCTCCTGTGTTCTTATTAGCAGAGACCCATTAAAATTCTAATTGAAAATGTGAACAGTACACATATTCCCCAGAGCAAAAATTGTAACACAAAAAAATAAAATCAAAATTTAAATTGTGAGTTTTGAGCTTCAAAATGTGGGTTTTTGCATCTATAGTATCAAGGTCTAGGAGCCCCGTGGCGCAGAGTGGTAAGCTGCAGTACTGCAGACCAAGCTCTGCTCACGACCTGAGTTCGATCCCGACGGAAGTCACTTTCAGGTAGCCGGCTCAAGATTGACTCAGCCTTCCATCCCTCTGAGGTCGGTAAAATGAGTACCCAGCTTGCTGGAGATAAAGGAAGATGACTGGGGAAGGCACTGGCAAACCACCCCGTAAACACAGTCTGCCTAGTAGACCTCGGGATGTGAGGTCACCCCATGGGTCAGGAATGACCTGGTGCTTGCACAGGGGACCTTTACCTTTTTAGTATCAAGGTCTAAAGGATCATTTTGTCCCTCATTTTCCCTGGCCCCAGGAATTACTTTCCTACTTCACTAGAGTCCTGCAAGACTCCTTCACTGTGAGGCATGTATAGATTCTTGTGAAGATCAGCAGTCAGAAGTCGGGTGGCTGGCTAGGTGGAGGACACACAAGGTGAAATCACACTTTGTCTTAGCAGCCTTTTTTTATTTCCCCTGGACTGTGAGAAGTAAATGGGAATGAACTGGCTGAAATTCAACCATTGCAAAATAATTGGCATAGACAGGTAAGGGAATTACTTGCAGAAATGAGCAGTGGACATACATGGGCCAATACCTTGCCAAAAGCTTGTTGTTGTTGTTTTAGGTAGGCAAGTAGATCACTTTTATTGGGCCAATGTCTATCAGTGAAGATGAACTGGTAAAAGAAAAGAAATTAAATAATGTAACGCAAATCCGTCTAACTAAAGCAACTAACCAACTAACAACCTTTCCAGAATCATTTGCTCTCTGAAATGAGCAGAATCGTACAGCCTGGGTTACAGCTGATAAATCATAGAACCCATGCACATATGGATTTCCTACAGTGCTGATTTAATCTAGGGGTCATGTTTAGGAAGAAAAACCAGGCAAGAATTCAGGAAAGCCTAGTGCAAAACTGAGGTTAAACGTCACCGCAGTAGACAAAGACACACTGAGGATTTTTTTTATTTTTTTTGCCGTCAAGTCACAGCTGACTTATCATGACTCCATGGGGTTTTCAAAGCAAGAGACTTCCGAGGTGGTTTGCCATTGCCCGCCTCTGCGCAGTGACCCTGGTATTCCTTGGTGGTCGCCCATTAAAGTACTAACCAGGGCTGACCCTGCTTAGCTTCCAAGATCTGATTAGATCAGGCTAGCCTGGGCTATCCAGGTCAGGGCAACACTGGGCATAATGGTTAAAATCCTGCATTTACCAACGTTTCACTTTAAAAAATAGGAAAGCCTTTGGAAAGCCTTCTGTCAGCAGAACTTATTTTCAATGTTCCTGGATCTCCTGGATTCCATGAGAGAAATATAACAATAAGTAGCCTAGACTCTTCATGCCTTTAGCATTGTTTTAGTGGTCCACAGTGGAATTCTCCCATTCAGGCTGCTCCAGATTGCTGAGGTTTTAGGAGTGCCTCAGCTCCCCACCCCACCCCTTTCAAAAGCTGTTCTAACACTGTGCAAATCTGTAGGCATGCAAGTTGTAGTAGTTTGGTGTGTACTTGTGCATTCCAAGTCATGTCAAAAAATGCATCTAGTTATTTCAGTGCAGACCAGAGGAAGGACCCCCCGCATCCACATGAGCCCTTGCATCAACCACCCTCACAGAGGCCTGCTTTCACATATAGATCTCCCTTGCAGGAGTGAGGTGAGAGGATTTTTCATGAAGCAATTTTCTGTTATTATTTCTATTACTCCCTAAAATGAATTACATATCTCTCAGTACTTGATTTGAACAATGACATGAAAAGAATAGCCCTGGACAAATGTTCTTGTGAACATGTGTTCAGGAGCAAGGTTGCAGCTGCTCACTTGCCTTGTCCTCATCTTTTCAGCATAATATTTGCCCACAGTCTACATGTCAGTATAGACATTTGTCGAACTCAATTGTTACGAGGGCCAGATATGACTGCCTCGGCTGGCTCACAGATATGACTGCCTCGGCTGGCTCACAGATATGACTGCCTCGGCTGGCTCACAGGCCTGATAAGAGCTCTCAAGGGACTGGATCCGGCCCTCGGGCCTTATGTTTGACACCCCTGGTATAGACTTAGGTTTGCCAGGTCCCTCTCCGTTTTTGGGGCGGAGCCTGAGGAGGGCGGGGTTTGGCGAGGGGAGGGACTTCAATGCCATATACTCCAATGGACAAAGTGGCCATTTTCTCCAGGGGATCTGATCTCTATCGGCTGGAGATCAGTTGTACTAGCAGGAGATTTCTAGCTATTACCTGGAGGTTATCAAATATAAGAACAGCACGAAGGCTCAAAGGTATACAATCTCTTAATTGATTATACAATAGAGATACACAATGTAAATAGCACTACATGTGTAATATGTCACACTGTCTAGCCATTAAGGTTGTCACACATATATGGCCATGTAAACCAAGAGCAAACCATTTTCTCCAGGGGATCTGATCTCTATTGGCTGGAGATCAGTTGTACTAGCAGGAGATCTCCAGCTAGTACCTGGAGGCTGGCAACCCTATATAGACAGTAGATGTGTAAGGTCTGATTATACAACCAGGAACCAAGCAAAAAGCATCATCCTTACAGTACATTACATTGGTAGGTGTGTAAGCTCTATGCAGATGTTATGATAAACATGTCTAAGGCTGTTCAGTCTACCCTGAAATAACGTCTGCCCAAACCTAACAGCTCACAGTGTTCAGGATATCAAGTCCTAAAGCACATAGCACACTGATCAGTCACACATAGCACACTGATCAGTCACAATAGGCACAATTGCTTACTAGCAAGAAAATAGCACCACACTTTTATTTATGCAAGTATGCCCCTGTATTACAATTATTCCAGGTAATAGATGTATTCCTTTTTTTATATAATGGTTTATTAGCACATTCCATTCAGTAGCAGCCTAAGAGGGAGAAAATAATTCATTAAACAATCAAGGAGACATTTGTAAGTCAAGGACTTATTATTATCCAGACTCAAAGAAACATACACATCTTCAAAAATATATTACATTTTTATCTATTCCAGTTAAGTTGTTTTACATAAGAGAGAGGAATTTAATCCGACTGATCTATCTCTGTAGCAGCTCAAGGGGAAAGCAATTCAGATTCACCATAATCTGAGTAATAGGTTCAATGCCAGCTTCCTCTTATCATGGGGAAAGGAGCTGTTTTCATTTCACAGTTTATGGTGGCTTCTCTATAGTTAGCTTCTCCCTGATGGCCAGACATAACAGAAAGACTTTTAGACTTGTGGCTTATGCTAGAGTGGATACACCACCCATACTTAGCTGGTGTGAACACACTCTCATAGGGGGTAATTGACACTTAATCTTACACAATTTGAGCTTCATTAATGAGATGCAAATGAAATGCTGCCTGGCTCACTGAATTCTACTGACGTCTGGTTGACTGGCAATGCCATCCAATGCCATCCTTCTAAACCCATTAACTTCAATAGATTTAGGAGAGTGTAACTCTGTTTAGGATGACACTGTAAATTCCATATTTGAACCTCCTAAACCATAGAATTGGATCTAGATGGTCAGTTTGGTCCTGTTAGTCCTCCTCATTGTACAAAATTAACTGCCACTTCAAAAATCTAGGGATGTGAAGGGCAATTGATGTACGCTGCATAGAAAGAGAAGGGCAAGCCAATGGAGGGGGCAATCTCATGGTATGAAGTCACAGTCTAGCGGCAAGCCAAACAAGAAATCAGTCACAGGCCTTTTATGCATGGCTGTTTCCCTCGCGGTCACCCCTCCAACGACTTTCGGTCTTTGTTGTGATTATGCATGCCGTTTCCAACTGTTCGAGGTCGCCTTGCTCTCCCCCTGCGTTTTGCTTGCGCTTTCAAATTTGAGATAAAACAGGTCCCTCAAAACGAGGGCAAAACATGGGGAAATGCAGGGGGAGAGCGAGGCGACTTTGGGCAGTCAGAAACGGCATGCATAATCACAGCAAAGACGCGAAGTTGTCAGAGGGGTGACGGCAAGTGAAAAAACCATGCATAAAAAGACCACAGTCATTTTATGGTTTGGATCCAGATTAAATTTTTCTTTGGCAGAATGGAACTTTCCTGCTGCCTCCTTCCTAGCACAGGCCAGTGATCTCCATGGAATGCTGCTACAGGGGATAGGGAACCCTGAGAAAAAACATGGGGAGGGGTACCATAGGAAGGGGGAATCGGTGGAAATAGCCAATTTAGCTTGGATCCAACCCTATGTAAATACTCTGGTAAACAGGTTCCTTTCAACTAAACAACTGCGATTAACAATGCATGAAATATATACCTGGTTGGCCACTGTGTGAACAGACTGCTGGACTTGATGGGCCTTGGTCTGATCCAGCAGGGCTTTTCTATGTTCTTATTGGCTTTGGGGAAATGGTGGCAAGAAGACTGGAGCCAGCCTAGAACTTGTTAGCTCCCAGGTGCTAAAATGAAGAGGAGTGAATCACAGATTTCAGCTTGAAATGAGAAATGCATGAGGTTTCTAAAAATGTCAAATAGAATCCATATGCAGCAGCTTTGTATTCTTTATGTAGATTCTCTGGTGTTTATTGTGCACAAGGAAGGAAACCCAAAATGGTGCCGGGCAAAATGAATAATAGTTTCATGCCTTAATGCTCAGCTGCAAACTACACAATGATGGCAAATGTATGTGATGACAGTTCATTTTGAACTGGACAAGCCAATTCTATAAAGTGTTGGTTCTTGTAGGTTATCCGGGCTGTGTGACCATGGTCTTGGTATTTTCTTTCCTGATGTTTCATAATGTGCTAATTTGATACTTTTTGCAGGACAATGACTCAGCTCAAACCCAACCCCTTTCTAACTATGTATTACTTTTCCTACACACTTGACACTGAGACACTGTCCTTCAGTGTTACTCCTCTGAAGATGCCTGCCACAGCTGCTGGCGAAACGACAGGAAAGAAAATCTCAGGTGAGATAGTGATGCACTTTCCCGTAGTAATTATATGTTATAGATGTCCACAGCTATTGTGGGGGGTTGATGTATTTTAGATTGCTGTTGAGCTTCAAGATATGATATATCTAGAAAACCAAAGAGCATCATTCTTTGAGATGTAAGATACACAGTGCTTGCAGGTCTCCTCTCAGCTAGGTCTCTCACTACTGACTTCTCTTTCCAGACTCATAATACTCACTTTGTTGATGCGGATGACTCAATGTAAGGAAAGCAGAAGCTAAGTTGCCAGCTACAAAGAACTCATCTTCAGGCAAAATGAGGAGGAAGTTAATTCTCAGCTCCACACAGAGCAATGTTGCTTATGCAAATACCTTTTAGTCATTTCTGGTAGATGGGGTCCAAATTACAAAACTTTTAACACATCAAATGGTTGTTGACAATATATTAACCAGCAGGGGATTACCGGCTGTTGTAATGACCCAAGAAACTATTTCCATGTAGCATTTAGCCAAGGTAATCCATGTGATCAGTGAGCCTCAATGCATTCAAAGGAAACAGAAGCAGTGTGGCAAGGGAGCAATGAAAGGAAAGAGTGTGTTACCATGAACAGATTTCAGGGCTGGCCCTTGAGAGTCTGTGGGCATTGATAAAGCATATGCTGACTTTATTTGATCTCGGTGGCTCCGCAACTCTCAAATGGGAATAAAAAGTGGTCTCTTTCATAGCTCTTTCCTTCAAAGGGGGCTCTACTTCGGCAGCCTGGATTTCCCCAGATTCTCTGAAAGTACCTTCTTCTGCATTGCAATTGACTGTCTCATCCATATATTTTCAGTCAGGATTGTGGTAGTGCATGAAAGATTATCATTTTTAATATCCTGTGATCTGTTACCCTCCCTCCCTGCCTGTACTGTTACTGCACACCCTTCCCCAACCCTCAGGGTGCTCATAATAATCTGTTTACAGAATGACTAAGTTAGATATCTTTCCCTGTTTTCATTTTCTTCATTAGTATCTGCACCATAATTTCTGTAGTTTCTGTATTCTCTAGAGATGATAGAATAAAGCTTTGTTTTTGTTAATGAGTCTGACTTTCTTCACACAATGCATAGTTTAATTGTGGAACTCCCTGCCCCAGGATATGGTGATGGCTGCCAATTTGGAAGGCTTTAAGAGGGGAGTGGACATGTTCATTGAAGATAGGGCTATCCATGGCTACTTATCAAAATGAATACCAGTCATGATGCATACCTATTCTCTCTAGTATCAGAGGAGAATGCCTATTTTATTAGGTGCTGTGGAACACAAATTGTCTTGTTTGTAGGCTTCCTAAAGGCACCTGGTTGGCCATTGTGTGAAGAGACTGCTGGACTTGATGGGCCTTGGTCTGATCCAGCATGGCTTTTCTTATGTACTCATGACTTGATTCATACCTGTGAGCCTTGCTGTTGTGCCAATGTTATTTAACAGCCCTGTTTGATGCTTCTCCTTGTATCAAATTGGTGAGGGGGTAAATACCAGGAGATGGTGGTGGCAACAGAAGGGAAAGGCCCCCCCAAAGCTCTTGAGAGAGAGATGGTAGGGGTTGTCTCTTGCTCACCTGCTTGTTGGCTGGTTGCACAGGCTGGGCGTGAAAGCGGCCTACCAGACATTGGGGGTGGGAAGTGTACCAGTAATACCCTCAGCAAACATGGTCAGTGGAAGCCTAACTGATGATCACCAGCCCTCTTGGACAAATAGGTACACTTGTTAACATTAGCAAATTCCCAAGTGAACTTCTCAGTGTATACTTCTTTCTAGAAATAATGCTGCCACCATGGCTACATAAGCTCTGTAATTTCTGAGAAAGCCAGATTTGTAGCAAACGTACTTGAGTAAAAAGAAAGGCAAGGCTGGGGGCACTTTTCATTCAGATGTTATTTGACGACAATGCTCAGTAGAGACCAAACAACAAGACAACTTGTGTAAAGGGTTTCTTTTTTTCTTTTTTTTGCTTTGAGTGTTTGTTGACTTTTAAAACATGAAATGGTCTTATTAGTATGTTCTACATTTCACAGCAGCAAGTGAGGTCTCAGTGGTTTCTCTGCAAAGGACTTTGTACTAAGGGATTGTAAAAAGCCTTTGCTAAGCAAAGTGGCGAGGTTCCTCAGAGGCTCTGTGAGAACATGAGGTGGGCAGGTCACCATTTCTAGAAGCAGAAGACATCTCATTTATTGGAAGTGACTCACTAATCAAAGTTAACAAAGTTAACAAAGACACTTAGGGGGATTAGTTGCTGTTCATTTGTCCTTTTTGCTGTTCATTTGTCCTTCTTTTCTAATTCTGAAGTGGTGTTAATAATTGCCCACTTTACAACCTAAGGGATGGAAAGTGTGTGCATGTGTGTGGGGGGCACTGCCTTTGTTGAGGCAATAAATATTGGACAAAGGGAAGGATGTGTAACAAGCCTGCACAAGAACCCCAAATGAGCTATATGACAGTGCAGCAAGAATTTGGTAAAGTCCACACCATTACCTTAATAAACCTTTGATTTTCCTGGACCACAAAAACATGCATGTGCATTAAGGATGCCAACTTCCAGGTTCTAGCTGGAGATCTCCTGCTATTACAACTGATCTCCAGCCGATAGAGATCAGTTCACCTGGAGAAAATGGCTGCTTTGACAGTTGGATTCTATGGCATTGAAGTCCCTCCCCTCCCCAACCCCGCCCTCCTCAGGCTCCGCCCTAAAAACCTCCCTCTGGTAGCCGAGAGGGACCTGGCAACCTTAATGCACATGCATCCATGCCTGCCATGGATGGTGCAGGCCTGATGCACAGTGATGAAAGATGCCGAAGTTGGAACACGCAGCAAACTGTCCTTATTTAGACATGTAACCTTGGTTGGGGATAGAACATGGACTCAAAGGATCAGGTGAGCTTATGCCACACTGTGCCACGAAGGAAAGCAGTGCATAGGATAAAACATGACTCCATTCCAGGCAAAGTAGTGACTAGGAATATATATCAGGCCATTTATTATTTGCCAAAATACTAAACTTGGAAATCCCTACCAATTTTTTCAGAACTTTTTCATTTAGCTTCCAGGAAACTCAAAACAAAATAGGGAAAGGACATAGCAAAGCGGTAGTGCAGATATTTCTGCTTACTATGTATATGGACAAGCCTAAAACATCTCAGGAAGGACATCTTGCATGAGACCCTGGAGAGCTGCTGCCAGTTAAGGTCCACACTGACAGCAGCGACCAAGATTGGCCATTGATCTGACTCAACATGAGGCTACTGAGATGCCTTCAGTAATTTAAGGGGACACTCTCTTGGCACATGCGGAAAGAGTGAGAAGATTTTAAAATCTTCTGACTGAAAATCAAAGTTGAAAGGGAGATATTAGTGAATGGCAGTAATAGAGAAGAGCACGAAGATGCTGAGGAAAGAAAGGGAGAAGAGGGGAAACGGCCATATCGCCCCTTCAAGATCAGGCCCCTGACCTATAGCAGAGAATATTTTTTTTTGTTAATTCCCTAGAGGCCACAGCTGACCCATACCAGAATTATAAAGAGGTAATGTGGGTCAGACTGTGCTTCCTTATCATGGCAAAATTTAGTTGAGGCTAGATTGCAGAGACTGAATTTGTCCCTAGAGGTTTTAAAGCAAATGGAATATCCCTCTGCATGTGAATTAGTTCGATCTAGAGTGTTGCAATTTGACAAATGGAGCACTGGCTGCAGAGCGCGCAGGGTATGCTCCTTGTACCATCTGGGCCTCCCCATTCCAAAGATTCTACCTCCTTATTGTAAAATTTTAACTGTCCCCAAGTACAGAGCTTTTCTCCAAGGCCAGATCAAATGCACTGCCATTGGGGGAGTTGGCAGGCAGGTTTTCAGGGGTCCCCTTTTTCGAGCGACTTTGTGATTGTGGATCAGGGAGTTTGGACACTGTTTGGCATTTTTTTGGTAGATTGTAAAAAACATGATCTCACCAGAGAGAAATGGATCAGAATATACATTCAGAGGTGGGGACCTGCCCTAAAGCAAGAGATAGTTGCAAAGTTATGGGCTGATACTGACCCAAATGTAACTCTGTGGCAAAAAAATATCTATTGTTTTTAATGATACCTCTTTTTAACTGTACTGTTTAAATATTATATTTTTGTACATATGGTTATTTATGCATTACGGAATGTACTGAATTTGTTTTGCTTATGACTAGTTGGTCCACAAGCACAAATAATGGAATAAAAGGAAAAGGAATGGTGCTTCCTTATGTGTGCGTGTGTGTAAAGTGCCGTCAAGTCACAGCCAACTTATGGTGACCCCTTATGGGGTTTTCAAGGCAAGAGACGAACAGAGGTGGTTTGCCAGTGCCTTCCTCTGCATATCAGCCCTAGTATTCCTTGGTGGTCCCCCATCCAAATACTTACCAGGGCTGTCCCTGCTTAGCTTCTGAGATCTGATGAGATCAGGCTAGCCTGGGCCATTCAGGTCAGGGCGTGCTTCCTTGTAGCCAGACCTAAATTCGACACAGGCTATCCATAGAAACAATGAAATAACCAAGTGATGCACTTGGGGCAGGCAGATCAAATTTCTCTCTCAACTGGGCTGTAGCCTGTCACCTGGACTTTCAAAGGAGCCATACCAGGAAAAGGAGATCTCCGCTCCCCTGCTATTTCTGCGTGTAGCCGCATGAGAATTTTATTCATGGCATTGTGTGTAACACACTTGTTCAGTCTATCAGACAGAATATATTCAGCCTGTTTGTCATCAGCTATGTTGGTTGCTAGAATCAGAGCTGCTGGTGTTAACCTTTAAAGACCATCGAAGCCTGGGACCTGCTAGTCTGGAGAAAAATCTCTCCCCATATGAACCATGGCACCAACTAAGCTCGAAACGTTTTTTAAAAAAGTTGAGTTGGGAAATTGCATAGAAACTATTATATTCTCACCCTATTTTTTAAAAAAACAAATACAATAACATCCTTTAATGAATATGTAAAAAATTTCCAAAATAATCAAAACATATGGAACACCTTATTATCAGTCACAGAACCAATTATCATTATATTGTCGAAGGCTTTCACGGTCAGAGTTCATTGGTTCTTGTAGGTTATCCGGGTTGTGTAACCGTGGTCTTGGAATTTTCTTTCCTGACGTTTCGCCAGCAACTGTGGCAGGCGTCTTCGGAGGAGTAACACTGAAGGACAGTGTCTCTCAGTCCTTCAGTGTTACTACTCTGAAGATGCCTGCCACAGTTGCTGGCGAAACGTCAGGAAAGAAAATTCCAAGACCACGGTTACACAACCCGGATAACCTACAAGAACCAATTATCATTGTTGGTTCATAAACAAATTAGTTCATTTTGAAGCAAACTTATACCCCATAGCTGTACAATTTTGCAATAAAACTCTTCTTTAAATTTATTTCCCCCAGCAAATATAAATGTCCTGTAAATTCAAATTGAAGTTGTTAATAATATTTTTAAAATTCATTGTATCTTTCGAATATGGTTTGGTTAAAGGGACACAAGGCTTTAGCAATGAAGTCGGTAATGTTGAAATACCATTGGTCACTTGCCCTATGATTGACCATAGTAGTAGTTTATGTATTACGATCATTTGGGGATATTTATTGAAGGTGTCTTGTTTAGATCTTAGCTGGTTATTAAACAGTAGGGTTGTCTTCTATATTTTCCCCCAACCTTCTTTGCTTTTTGCGTATAATGGAGGTTTAAATTTGAGCCTTCTGTTTAGCTAGACTGAATGCTAACCCCTCTATGGTTATGTGTGTGTGTAAAATGCTGTCAAGTCGCAGCCGACTTATGTCGATCCCTTTTGGGGTTTTCATGGCAAGAGACTAACAGAGGTGGTTTGCCAGTTTTCAGGGCAGTATTTTGAATATACCATACGCAGACAGGACCTGTCCTCGCTCTTCTGGCTCTATTGATTCATTAGCTCATGCCCTCTTGGAAAGCTGCTTTTATGAGGAACTTCGATCACATTATACCTCTCCCCTTTTAACATATAAATCTAGTGCCTCTGTGTCTGAAATAATGCCTTTTTTACTAAGTGACAGGGATCCCAAGGCTACATTGTCAGTGGCCAGATTTATTTCAGTCCTTAAATCCCTCAAACCATTAGCTTTACGCTGCTCAAGATTAATGGATCAAGGAGCTTCTAAGGGAGACAGGAAAGGAAGGAAGGTTTAAATTTCTCCCTTTCTTCTATATCAGTTAAGATCAAGCCACATCAGTGAGGTTCAAAACCCAGGGCTACATCCACACCTGTGCCAGAAAAGTCACCCCTACTGTGGGAACAGCAGTGTGTGGAATGGAGGACGGCCTCCACATGCCCCACCTCTCTGCCCCTTGCTGCCGGCACTGCTCTTCCCTGGCTCCTTCCTGTTCATCACATCAGGGCAGATGTGCCCAACTAGACAAGAACAGTGGAGCCCCCCGACTGGCTGCAGGCAGACCTTCCACACAAGAGGCTCTACCTGAAGTCAGTGCACCATTTTCTCCTTAAGCTGGAGGAAAGGAGATTTTTCTTTGCTCAGGTTTCATAGGGAAAATCCCAAGAACCACAGAGTATGGAGTCGTGTGTGTGTGTGTGTAGGGGGGGCGGTCTGCTGTGTGTGCCATCTGAGGGAAATCCCCGGGTGGAAAAAGCCTCAGTTTTTGTTCAGCAATGTCCAGTTTTGAACTGGCTCCCAGAAGAAATGAAAGAGGGAAAGGAGGTACTTTCTTTTTAGGCTGGTTTGCAATGGAAAAGATGAATTCTTTCAGGTTGTGATGCCTGCAAGCCATTTCTGACTGGTGTTTGATTTTTATCATGACTATATTGTATTTTTTGTCCTTTTAAATTTTTTAGTGTTATCTGGCGATCTTCTTGATTATTATTGTAAACTGCCTTGGGTGCAGCACAGACTTTTAAAAAATAAAGACATCCCTTTGACTTTGTCTAAGTTTTGCTTGACAGATCAGTTTAAAGATCACTTTGCAGCTACCTCGTGTTTAATTTTTTTAAAGAGGTGTAAATCAGCAACTGAAGGGGGACAATGTAGTGTGTAGTGTGTAAACAGTTCCACGGACAGCAATACTGCAGGCAGACAAAATCTGTCTGAATTCAGAATTCACTGCCAGCAGTCTTCTAACAGAATAAGCAAACAGCCCAATTATTTTATAATTTCCTGACCATATTATCAAGCCTAAATTAAGAGTACTGACTTGAGCTAACTGTAAAGTAGCTGTCTCAGTATTTAGGGGGAGGGACCATGGGTTCATTAGTAGAGCATCTGCTTGATGTGAAGATATCAGGTTCAATCTCCAGCCTCTCCAGTTAAAATCGTCTTGTTTGTGGGCTTCCTAGAGGCATCTGGTTGGCCACTGTGTGAACAGACTGCTGGACTTGATGGGCCTTGGTCTGATCCAGCAGGGCCTCTTATGTTCTTATGTAGCAGGAGATGGGAAAGACCTCAGCCTGAGTCCCTGGAGAACTGCTGCCTGTCTGAGTAGACAATACTGACCTCATGGACTGACAATCTGATTCAGTATAAGGCAGCCTCATGTGTTCAGAAGTATTCCCAACCATAGAAACATTAAGAATAAGCCATGACAGACAGACAAGGGTCTGATTCAGTATAAGGCAGCTTCATGTGTTCATTAGGATTCTTTATAGAATTGGCTCTAATGCTGCCATTTGATTACAGATTTTAAAAATTTTTACATCAAACTTTGAACCTGAAAATGATAATTGAACTTCAATAGGCTACTCCAAGTTGTCAGAATGTAGCTTGATTTGGGGGGGTTAAAAGGTAACTACACAGGTATTCAAATCATCATTAGTGTTTGACTAGCCCTGTTACTTTACTGTTTGACTATGATTGCTGCACAGGGAAAATCAACACATTAGTTGTTGTGCCTGTCACTAGGAAATTCCAATGTCCAGCAGCAAAGGTTGATATTTGCCATCAAATTTAATTTGCTTGCTATGCTGGCTGTGATCAGTGCAGCTGACACTCACTGCCTCTTTCCCCAACTGTTTCTGCAAATTCCCCGGATCCCCCCCCCCAAAGTGAAGTTGCAGTGTCCCACAGGTTGCCTCTCATCTGCCCAACTCCACCTTCAAAAACAGTTACTGTGAAACACTGCAGAACAGCCCAGTCTCTAATTAATAATAAGACGAGGAAGGAGGGGTAGGAGGTAGTGGTGTAAGGAACTACAAGAACAAGGTTACATATCAAACCCTTGAATAAGTTGAAACTTGTAATACTCAATTTGGATTTTGGAGATTCAAACCTTTGCTCAGCGGAGGTTCCCTTCCCCTTGCTTCATCATATATTTGGGGTTTAAGATCCAGAGCTTCACCTGGATCCTTTGAAGGCCTTGCCTGTTATGGGGCAATTGTAAGTTTCAACAGATGAAAGAATGGACAAGATGGATACTACCTTTAATTTCTTGAGTGCTTCCTTCAAGAATACAGACAGTAGATTATCCCTGTTTTTATGCCGTTTGTCCTCAAGCTCTAAACAGGTGTTGGCTCCACTATGCAGCTCAGATGATGGCTGCTATGCCTCCATACATTCACTCTCTTCTTCCTTCTCCATCATCTACAGTAAGTCCAGTGTTTCCGAAATAGGGGAAATAAGAGTCTGACCACCACCTGTGATATCTGTAATACCTTAAGGTTATATATAGCGAAGCCCAAATTATCTACCCTATACTTGCCAAGGGAAAGGACCTTTTCCAGATCTTGCCAGCTCTCAATTCACAAGAGCAAGGGCAAAGCAGCAGCGTACGGTTTGGTCAGAGAAAGATGCTCTCCAACTACACCCTCTGGCTACAATCCACAGCATTTGAGATCCAGCAGCCATTTGCTTAGCATGAAGTACACATTGCAAAAGTAAGACAGGAAATAATGAGGGTCAAGATACCTAGCATATGAGGCAGGGAACTAGAATTAGTACTGCAGTCAAAAGCTCTGCTCACAACCTGAGTTCGATCCTGATGGAAGTCGGTTTCAGGTAGCCGGCTCAAGGTTGACTCAGCATTCTATCCTTCTGAGGTTGGTGAAATGAGTACCCAGCCTGCTTGGGGGTAAAACGTAGATGACTGGGGAAGGCAATGGCAAACCACCCCGTAAACATAGTCTGCCTAGTAAACATCGGCATGTGACGTCACCCCATGGGTCAGTAATGACCCGGTGCTCGAACGGGGACTACCTTTACCTTTAAGGTACTTTACCAACACAGCTCCCACAATTGCATCCAGAGAACAAAGCCTTGGTTACAACTGCATCTTTGACTTATCATATACTGACTTGGGTGCTGCAATCTGAGATAGTTCCACACTACAGTGGACATGTTAGCCTGTTGATGTTGACTACTGTTCTAGTCCAAGCAACAAAATCAAAGGAAAATGTCTTTGGTCCAAAGCAATAAAATCTACTGCAAGCCAGAACCTACGAGAGAATTGGTACAAGATGGTTTAGCGGAGGTATATTACACCAAAAAATATCAATAAAATGACCAAGAGGATGGACATTGCTGGAAATGTAAAGAAGTTGACGGTACCTTCTTTCATTGCTGGTGATCCTTCAGGAAAATAAAGAAATTTTGGGCCGGAGTACATCAAGAGATACAAAAAAAATTAATGAAAATTAATTTTCTTTTAGACCCCAAAACAATGCTCCTAGGAATAATACCATCGGCAATTGACAGAAATGTTTAGATATATGCCCATGTCTCTCTCTCCCTTTTAAAGGCTTGTTTTACCTTAGATCCACAAATAAGTAAACAGGCTTGGTATGATTTAGACCCACTCCAAAAAGCAGCTGATGGGTATTTTGTAATAGGTACTTAGTTGTGTATAATGTGTATGTTGTTTGTTTTGTCTGCTTTGTTTTATGTTGTTTTGAAAATAAACATCTATTTTAAAAAATCAAAGGAAAATGTAAGCAAACTGACCAAAATAAGGAATAACATTGTGTATTGGATTTGAAACCCTGATTACTAGCATAGGGAGGAAGACTGATACACAACTGAGCATATTGCAGAAAATGAGTTGCCATCTGCCTTTTTACCCCGTGTGCATACTTTAGGTGGGTGACGGACAAGTCTGAAGACCTTGGAGAAACTCTGCCTGTGAAAGTGTTACTTGTCCCTTTCTTCTTTAAAAGATGTAGACACTTAGGATTAGACAAGGCAGATTTTAGTACCCTTTTTTGGCATTTAAAACAGCGATCACACACTTAATTGATCACACAAAATTGAAGCATGTGGTCCACAGAATGTTCGAAATGGAATTGTTCAGGAGGTCCACTTTATAAAGAGGATAGGCTGTAGTTTATTATGCTGCTTATTGTATTATCTTGTTCTTACTGCATTGTTCTCTAATTTCTGTAATACAGTTTTTCCATTTATTCTTTATATTGTTTTTACTGAGTTTTAACATTTTTTGCTATCTGCTGTTTCAGTGAGAAGGGCAGACTATGAATTAAGCAAATAGATACACAGCACTAATGCTTGGGCAAAATATCTTCCACACTGAAAGACCCCACGTAGCTGGAATCAAAACAGAAAAAAAAAAGTGTGATTGAAAGTATCATTCATTTCAAAAGCTCTGACCTAAGGTGAAAAACAGAGATGAAAATTTGGCACAATATAGATGCAGCAACAGGGTGCTCACATGGCCTGACCCCAGTAGCAGGGCAGCACCATTCAATGAAGTGGTGGGAAACAGGGTTATGAGCATGACCAGAAGGAAAGAAAGTCAGTACGGGGATACTGGTGAGGCTTTGCATAAGGCAGTAACCAGTACGCCCCCTTCTAAACAGCTCCATGAAGCAAAGTGCCAACAAACCTCTCGGTAAGAATGGCCAGTTATCAGCGAGGATAAATATATCGCTTAGATTGCCAGTATTTACTGCCCCAATTACTCTGTGAAGAAATCTACAGCCAGATATAGTTTCTTTGAACAATTGGAGCGGCAGAGTAGAATTTTTTTTTAAAAGTAGAGACTTTGATTAATGCAAAACATTAAGCACTCCTGAACCAAGCGTCACAAACAAGAATACACATCATTTCTGCTTGCTGTGTGTAGCATCAGCATCCAGCCCAAGCAGTTTGTAGACTTGGACAGTAACTGCAAAATGTATTTAACTCTTACCTAATAACCATGAAAACTTAAGGATTCATTATATGTTGGACTGCAAACTTCCTGCCTACTTTTTCTTTTGGAGGAATACCTATAAATTAATTCGGTGATAATATGCATACACACTTCTGTTCTCTTCTAATTCTGACAAGTCATTCAACAGAATCTAGTATGAGAAGGGATTAAGGGATCAGGCAGCAATCTGGAATCTTTTCCGAAGCTAAAAACACTGATGACTGTTAAGAGTGCAAAAGGTACATTCTTTATTCTGTTGTACATTTAGATACAGAATAAAATTTGACTTCTCAAAATATAAAACTACTGGCAGCCCTGCAAGCTGTCGATTGGCTTTTGAGGATAAAGCACATGTAACTTTTCCAGTTTTTATTGCACATCATGTACAAGCGTGATGCTTTATTTACATGTGTTTGGGCAATGTCCATTTTTTCCTAATACACACTGTGTTGCACAAACAAAAACTTTAAATTATTCAAACATTCTGTCACAATACAACTTAAAGGATATTTATATATTTAAAATCCTCCTGTAATCATTAGTTCCCCAGATGCTAATGATTTGCCTGGGGAGTAATTTCTCCCGTTTCAATTACTTATTTTTTTAAAAAAGACATAAAATGGTTGGCAAAACACGAATACAAGAAAGCCATCTGTAGCTTCTCAAACACCCACTTCCAAGGTAGAATTATTACTACCTGCAGCTAGTGAGCAAGTAGTGTAAAAAGAACCAGAGCACCACTTTTTGTTAACCAGTTTGATTCAACATTGATTACCACATGAAATATTTAACTGGCAGTTGTGTTCACTATGTATATTCTACAGAAGAATTAAAGACAGAAATCCCAAATACAGTAAGTACTCAATTTGTAGCCAAGGAATGTTTTAAAACAATGGCCCTATCTTTATTCTGTGCAGTAAGCGGTTTCAGAAACCTTTGTCAAAATATACAAACATACCTGTTATGTGTTTACTGGATGGCACTATACTGTCCAAACAGCCTTTAATAGAAATTACTTCAGAGGACCCCTGTGTCATGAAAATATTTAGTTCTCTGATATTGGAAGTTTACTACTTTAACTGAACATCAAACTAGCTGTGCAAAATCCACTTTAATTGCAAAAGTCATAGTTGATCTTTATGTACTATTAACTATTATAAGCATACATTGTGATCCAAAGCATGTTTACTCAGACATCCCCACAAGTTCACTGGGATATACCCTTGAGTAAATATACTAAGGACTATCACTTTATCTGGTACTTGCGTCTCAATTGATTAGTGCATTTTTTCAGTAGTATAACTGACTTGTATTGTGATGGTCTATTTACATATGAACAGTGCTCTTATACCTTACATTTAAATGTTTAATGCATGAAAAACCTACGGGGTTATCATAAGTCAGCTGTGACTTGACAGCAAAAAAAGAAAAAGGGGGGAGGAAGCATGGAAAACAACCATAGCCGTTGTATTTTTCTTCCAGAAGAAACAGGTAGCTATCAATAAATTTTAGTCAAATGCAAGAATGCCACAGTACAAGTGGT
The DNA here is from genome assembly GCF_029931775.1 of Euleptes europaea. Classification (NCBI taxonomy): domain Eukaryota; kingdom Metazoa; phylum Chordata; class Lepidosauria; order Squamata; family Sphaerodactylidae; genus Euleptes; species Euleptes europaea. Next base: position 18,607,923 of record NC_079318.1, on the reverse strand, counting down.
GATCAAAATGTCACCAAGGTCTTCAAAGATTCATCACTGCACCACCAAAATAAAACATATTACTTTCTTGTGAGATTATGGCAGGGAACTGAACTGCCCTATGGGTGCTCATACTGCACACAGGTTCTGACTGTGGCTCTCCCCCCCCCCTTGGGGGGTGACCAGCCAGAACTTTGCTCTATAAAGCACAACAGACTGCCCACAGAGAAAATAATGCCTGTGCTCCCTTATGTAAATGGTAATACTTTCTTTTACACAGTGGAGGGTTTGCATACCTCCCAGTATGTGAGAGGCATTAAGTACATAAAAAATAGCCATTCCTATCCATATTTTAAATTTTTTAATCAATGCTAGTTGCTATTGCAAATAAATGTGTGTACACATCCTTGACTTAAGATCTCATAGAAGTTTAACATCCACGAAACCCTTAAAGAATATTGATTATAATTTTATAGTTACAATACTGAAGTGGATCATAAAGCTTCATTGTAAATACTTGTTTAGATTTTATGCTGCCTATGAGCAAAATTTAGTAGGTGTGTATTATTATTTTTTGCCAGATAATCAAAAATATTGGGTGTTCTTTACAGAACATTAAGCATTGACCCTCTGGATTTAAATCATTTGTATTTTTTTAATTGTGTCAGTTATAATTATTAAAGAACCACTGAGTACTTTTCAAATGAATTATCCCATCTCCACCTAACGATACATGATGGATTTTACATGTGTATTATGACATGTGTTATGAAGCATACAGCTGAATGTGGCACTGGCAAGCATTTTAAAAATGCTAAGGAAGAACTTACCTACGTGTGCGCCACTCACCTCCTTCTAAATGGCCAAACTCCAATCTATTTTAAAAACCCTTTTTTCATTCTAAGACAGCCAATTATATGTGGAACAAAAGGGAATAAACTGATCTCAAGCACAGAAAATATTTAAATTTGGACAAATAAGAAATAAAAGTTATTTTAAGCAACTTTTTTCTAGTAAAGAGGAAATCTCCAGGAAAGTAAGTTTAAATTATTACCCACAAGAACAAACACCTCAGATAATGTTAAAACTACTTTTTAGAAATGGCTACTACTTCAACAGTTTATTGTGTACTTTTTGCAGTTAGTACAGAATAACCTATTTTGGCCTTTATGCTGCCCTGAGCAAAGTGGTGTTCAGACACTACAGTAGGTATATGAAGTCCGCTGAGCTAGATACTTGACTTTTGTTCAGACTGCTTAGGAGCAGTCAAAGTGAAATCAGTAAAATTACCTGAGTTACATAGAGAATTGCAGCTTAAACGCCTTCAGGATCACTAAAAAGTAATTTTTAGAGTTATAAAATAAAGAGGCTAATTCTCCCAGTTTTATTGGGACAAAATCTTTCTTGCTGTAGATATATTCAGAACAGCTTATAATATAGGAGAGCTACATTTTGAATGCTGAATTGAACTTTTAATCACAAAATTTCCAGGCACATTTAAATTTTATGTGGCCTCAGAATGGCTCAACAAAAAATCAAACTGGTTTCTCTGGGCAGATCATAACTATCTACCAACTGATTGATATCCTTGCCCTTTTGCTGTGAGCTGACAGTGATTATTTCAGAGAAGAAAAGTGTGGAATTAGTAAGGCAGATGCTGAAAGGCAGGTGGCAAGACTCTACAAGAATGCTTCCAATAATGCTACTTTGTTCCCACATCTACTGGCACCGACCCCCCCAAGTAAGAGGCCAGAATGACCAAAGCCAATTTAATAGTAGTGTGCAGAATGTCAGCCAAACAAACAACATAAAACAAGTCACGTTGTGTTATCTGTGGTCACGTTCTTCAGGGTTAGTCCAATAACTCAAGACTTTACATTCTTCCGTCTTTCCTTGTTTATTTTAATTAAACATGTAATGGTTAATAAACTGACATAGTCCAGAGTTAGTAGGTTGGTATTATAACATTTATTAAAATAATGCTATGGGTTAATAGAAACAGCAAAGAACCAAAGAATTAAAATGCAAGCTATGTAAAAACCCAACTAAAACCCAAATATGTCTAATGTATTCAATCCAGTAGCTAACTAAAAGCCCAAGAAAGACAACACTCCCAATATAATAATAAAGTACAGCAAAACAATTGGCAATTTTCAGTTATCAAAATTGTGGGTTTTGCATTTTTGTATCCTTTTTCTCAGTCAGGAAAAAAATTCTTCTGAATGTTATATAACATACATATAAAACAAGATAGAAAAATACATTATAAACTTGTAACAATGGCTGTAAATACATTATCTTACATGTTTCTCATAGGCAATAGGTTGGTTATGGTACATACATAGCATCAAACTAAGATAAAGAATAGACAAATACATGTCATCTGTACGGTTACATACAAGCGACACTCCCATATACCCACTCTAAAAAAAAATACATAATACTGTCAGAAAAAAGTCTTAAACTACATATTTAATAAAAGAAAAATTCAATAAGTGATAATACTGAGAACCAAGGCATTCAGAGATTTCAAAAGTCATGCTTTAAGTTGATCAAAAATGTTGTCAACTAAGTCTTCAAACCTTTCCCAGAACAAACATTACTATTACAAGTCACACTTCTCCCAAGAAGAGACCTTTGATCAGCATCTAAAAATGTCCAGGTTTATCATAGTTGAGATGAAACTGGATCAAATACTGGTAATGTGTTTTTTTAAGCAATTCTCTCTTCAAAATGTTTGAGTGTCGCAAGTTTATTCAACCAAACAAAAATCAAAATGGCACAGCATATACTGAAAGTCAAACCAAAACAACCCTATGTGTAACAGGAAGACAAAGCCAGTGGCAGAATAAAAGAAAAGCTAGCTGAGTACAAAAGGATGAATGTTTATTGCATAGTAAATAAACTGATACTTCTTTCCAGGTGAGACACAATGTTAGACAAAGTCACCATGCAGGTGCTTAAAAAAATAAGCCCTCTTACCCTAACTTACTATTGACCTTTTATTTGGAAGCTGTGAACGTTTTTAGGAGGATAAGAAGTTGACACTATGGAAGGGGCAAGTTATTGCCTGATGTTTGCCAAATATGATTAAGCCATTAGCATACCACTATCCACTCATTTTTTATGACTCACCTTTGTGCGTAAAGTGTTTCACACTAGCCCAGTTCAATGAATTTATCCTGACACTAGAAGCGTAACTAGACTTTCAAGATAGTTAATTGATACTTTTTTATCTTTTCAGTAAAGCGCAACCAGCAGTTAACATTCATCAAGTAGGAGTTTGATGATAATTATGCACTGTGTTACACTATTTGGCATTGTAGAGCAAACACCTAAAAACTTAAAACATGTTTAAAAGATAGATGGCCTGTATGAATGTTTAATTTAATCACTGACAAAATTATCTTGTAGCAAGTTCGAGTTCTGCTGTACTTTCCCACATCTATTTCAAATAGAAACAGTACAACTGAATCCAAAGGATAAACAATTAACACTTGCCACTATATAAATACTGTCATTTAATGCTTTCATTTATAATGAGACTGCATCTTAGAACCCTTTGGTTTAAGGCTGAGCAAGGACTATAAAAATATACTGTCTACAATTGAAGAGGGAACATGTTACAAAAATATTGCGGTTGGCTGTTGGTGGTACGATTCTATTTCACAGTATATATCCTGGCAGTTACATCATGTCGTGGCAAAAATCAGGTAATTTAAATGGTCAACTTATTTGTCTTTCTTCACAGCTTCTTTTCACATACTGGGCGACTGAGTGGCATGCATTTACTTGCTGTCTGAGGGAGGAGCTGATTATACGAGACATCTGACTAAATGACCATGAAGAAAATAAGGCACTTTCTTTTCTTTATACTTATTCCAATACTTAAAAAATAAAAAAGAAAGACAAAAAGGCTCTTTTGGTCTTTTGTTTCTCGACAACCACCAGAAAAAATTATTTAATGAAATAAAGGGTTTCTTTGTTCTTTTTTATAACACTTGAAAGTATAAAATGCTACATTTCCAAAAATATATTTTTTTCTGCACCAGCACCCTTGTATAGTAAAAGTATCTACTTTTTCAATTTGTTTCAATGCACTACACTTTATCTACAATTTCATTACATGTATACAGCAAATAGGCAAGCATGGCTTTTACATCCTTAATGAATTTTCTCTATACAGGGAGGTTTAAAAAAATATTTGAACAGTTTGCCCAGTAATGTGACACATAATGCATGTACCTTGTACTCGTGTAATCTTTTAAGGAAGTTGTATAGTAAAAGGAACTTTATCTCAGGTTTAGCTTAAATAGTGTTGCTGTTTTGTTTATGCATTGATGTAGTTCAAAAATTCAGTAACCTATCTTTCATGGCACTTTTTTCTTCTTAAAAACACCCAATTTGGCAGGTAATATAAAAAAGGCTGCATCTTCTGCCCTTTGAGGGCACTGGTAGTGACTACACTGCATGTCAAATTTTGAATACTTTTAGGAATCCCTTCACCAATGACATCCCTGACCAAAGGTTCATGCATGATGCATCATCACACAGTACATTCAAAGAGAGCTTTGACTTCTTTATGAGAAGAGAAAGATTCCTAGAAGTCTCACAGTAACTGCCTCTGTCATCAGGGAGTTAAAAGGGACATTTGCCTCCATCTCTTAAGTGAGGCCCTTCTTACCATTCATTTAGGGTGGGACACTAAAGGATGATCAGTGCGGAGGGATGAATTGGACCTTATTGCTTTACTACTATTCAGTGCAGGTTCTAGAACCACTTTCACCCAAACAGGGAAAAAAAGTTGAGTTGGAGGACAAGTTCTTTGTCTTTTGTTAGATGGTAAGACGAACGGACAAGTGCCTCAGCTCGCTGCACTGAAGACAGGCAAGCAAAGGCGATTACCAGTTAACTGATCAGCAGGCAGGCATGGTCAGGTCATCATTGGGTGAAGAGTTCAGAGGTCAGAAGGTCATAGGTTAGTTGCCGGTGGCGGCTGGGTGGTTAGAAACAAAACAAAACAAAAAGAAAGAAAGATAGAGAAGAGATTAGTTTCAGCTAGTGACGGCTTAATGACAACATGAAAACTAATCACAACTAATAAAAACAAGCATGTTTAATTCTGACATACTGCTTGACACCATCTACAGAATGCAATAAAAATCATGACACCTCAGTATCATGATTTGAACATGTGAAGGAGAAGCCCACTCCCACAAAACTGGTTAACAAGAAAAAATGAAAATAAAATATAACAACTAATGGTTAGTAGCAGTCGATGAAAGAAAACAAACAAAAAACCCAAATGAAACTGTTTCTGGAACTTGGTAAAATAATTTTAAACAGTCAGTGTACCAATCAGTATCTGACTGCTATTAAGCATTAGTATTTTCCCATCTGCAAGCATCAAAGCAACTAGTAATGATGAATGTGATTATTAATAACTGGTTGTTAAAAGAAATGAATCTAAGGATTTGTCATGAACAATTTGGTTCCACATAAACTATGGGCCAAACAAGGGGTTTTTGTTCAATAAATTTTATTGCTTTTCAATGATTCTATTTACAAACAACATTGAATTTCTTGGCTTCATGATACAAAGCAATACTAAATTGTAGTTTAGAAGTGTAGGCATCATCATGGGAACCAGGAAAAGGCCAAACCAGGAAAAGGTCAAATAGCGTTTTCCTGCTGAAAATGCTATTTTACATATATAGGACACTAAGAAAATGCACTTGCATGTAAACACTGTAAAAGTCCTGCCATTTTAAATTCTATACTTAAAATGCTCTAGTTACATCAAAAATAGAGGAAATCTAATTGATACTAATAAGGCATTTTAAAAACTACAAACAGCTCTTTATTTTCAAAGCTAATACTCTGCAAATACAATAAAATCTGACATTTCATATACATTCCTGCTTTATATTTTTATATTTTAAAAGAAGCCACCTGTAAATACTATTTTCTTTTCCAAAACACACAAAAATTACAGTAAAACATAAAAAAGTTCTCAAGTGGAAAGTTATCATTCCCAATGTTCTTGAGCTGTTCCTTCTTTAATGACTCTCTCACATTCTCCTTTAACAACTTGGTCCACTTTACAGTAGTACAAATTTTAAGACTCATTCAACAGCTTAATCATCTCTAATAAATTCTGAGGTTTGATAAGAGTATTTGTACTGTTGCCATTGACTAAAGCAGAGGAGATGAAAGTGAGAAAGGTATTCAGTGCAAAGTCAGATTTGTGCCATTTCATAAAATAAAATCAGTAGGCGCAATGTTCACAGATAGCACACTTTTTAATGACCTACATCATGGGTAGGATTTACTTTCACATGGTAAATTGTTTCTGTGGCCTATCATTTAGGCTACAGTTCATGAACACTAAACATTATTGCTGCAACTTAAATGATACCTTCTGTTCCCTGATTCTTTTTTTTTTCTTTTCTTTTTTGGAAAAAAAATCTGAAAAGTGGGATTTAAGTTAAAAATGTTGTAAAAAATAAAAATAAAATAAAAATAAATATTTAACGTGGCACAATCTTGCCACCTTAAAATGTATACTAGATATTCGGAATCTTAAAGCATTCTTGGTACTTACTACAATTTTGATTTTAAAAAAGTATTACAATTTTATATATAAATTATGTGACAATTGGCTTCAGAAAAAAATAAACATTCAGTTATAGCCTTAGCATTGCCATTCTTGTGGCATATATAATCAATGCAAGCTATCTTAAGATACCAGTACACCTGTGATACATCCTCTGCCAAGTCCCTGACCTTCTACAGTACACACAGGTTTGTCAACTGTGCAACACCATTTACAGTTTATTACAATTAAATCAGTCAGTTTCTCTGTTACATGAATCAAATTCAGTTTTGTATTATTTATATAGCAGTGCCTTTACCTTAGCAGAAATTTAGTAAGTACTGCTGTATTCTTCAATTCTAAACCGAGAGAATGAATACTGACATACCGGGGGCTCTTGCCTAAACACAATGCTTACATGTAAGCCAACATTAAGAATAAAAGCTTGCTTAATGAGAAAACATGACAATAGCTTTACAATTGTCCAAAATACTTTTTTTTTTTAACTGCAGACCGAAACCAATCTGCTTACAACTTTTCCTCATGAAAAGAGTGCATTTCGGTTTACTGACATATTTTAACTAATACTAGTAGTGGATAAATCAAAGCATGTATTTAAATGGGGTCTGCCTGTTAACTTTAGAATGTTTAAGATACATTTCTTCTTGTTTTTTTGTATGCCAGCAGTTCAATAAAACCTGAACCATATGCCAAGAGATATGCTTAAGAATGTTAAAAAGATAAAACTAGACATAAGACTAATTTACTGAAGTACAGTCTATTGCTCAAAAACACAAAGACTGTTATAGAACTTTATGAAATCTGAAATTATCTGCCATGTTCACTAATTATACATATTATTAAATCGCATAGCACCATTAAAGAAAACCTGTAATCAGTTATACTAAAGGAGAAAGTGTTATAGGTCATCATTCATAAGGCACTTGAGGACCTCTCACTGTTAAAAATAATTGCAAATGCTACATGTATTCAAGAACTCCACAAACTCTGCTGCTACAAGTTATTTGAAAGAAAAAAAATCTGACCCAAAGTCTGCAAAATGTTTTCTGATGTGTGGATCTTAATGACCAAAGAGGAGATGACAACATAGCTTCTTTTTTATGAATACCCAGCTGCCAACCCTTTCAGGTGCAAAAGCTAATAACAAGAAGATTCAGTAATCGTGACTCTATTCTTGTCTAGGCACAGCTATACTACACCCAGCAACCCCAAACAGTATAACATTCGGATAGGGTACATGCATGCATCACCCAATTTGGGCCTACATGTATTTGATTTTACATCTATACACCTTATTCAAATGTTGTACTCACAGGTAACAATCCAGGGATGCCTGGGGATGAACAGGTGAACTGTGAAGGCAAAATTTTGTTCCCTTGTCTTACAGGAAGAACATAGGCGAGAATGTTGTCAGAACCAGGATTGTGATTAAATATAAGACAAGTAGTGGTTTTTCAGGGAAGCTGTATGTTTAGGAATATAGTGTACCATTTCTGAAATGATTCAGAATATGCTTTTTTAGTGTGTACCTCTGATTTGGAATGTTTCTAAGATATGTTCCTTTGCTGTAAAGTCCCCAAGCTGGCTAAAATGTACATACAGAAAAAGATCTTGGGTGGCATATAGCATTCTGATATCATGTTATGATAAACACATTGCCTAAAATTCATTTTAGTGCAACACATGATACCTACAGAAAGAAATCATGTTCTCTGTAATTTAGCACTTTCATTATGGTTTGTGTTTTAGAACTCTGTACCAGAAATTATTCCCCACAACACCCCTGTGAGGTAGGGAAGGAGCATTCATATGGAAAGAGACAGCACAGTGACCTGCCAAATACTCAAACCAAATCAGAACCACCGCTAGGAGAAATGCTCCTGAGAAAATATGAACAATTGCACAACCTCCAGTAGTCTATTCAATGTCAATAAACCGAATGCTCACTTTTCACAAGATTAAATTTGTTCAAGGGTTCCAGAGTTGAATACTGTAAATTACATCTGATGAAAAGGAGAAAATGAAGATTTATTTTCCATTAGCCAAGTCAACCTGGGCCTAAAAACCGTTGTCCTAGCTAACAAAAGCATCAAAATTGCAATAAGTTCAGGAAATGCATTTTAGCAGCAAATATTGAAACTGAAAATTCATTTTGGAAAGGAGAACTTAAGGAAAGTATCTTTACTAACAAACACTAACCAACTTTTGATACATAATTTTCACATTTCTTTGCTGAATTTACAAAAGAATCTTGTTCTCACACAGCTGATCAAATTATAGTACAGTGGCACAAACCATTTATCAGCAAAGAGGAAACTAAATCTTCAGCTTTCTCCTGAAACACATAGAAAGCATTTACTTCTATCTCATTAAGCGCCCATTCATTCATTTTATTTTGCAACACCAATCTGCTATTTCCAACTAATAGAGAGTCACATGGGATAATGAACTATTAATGTAACACTAAAGTCTTGAGTCCTGCTTGAATTTAAAAAAAAACATAAATAGTGCTTAAAAAGGGAACAAGTTATAGCATTTTAAACTGAATACACGGAAGTTTATATAGTTCATATAGATGGGAGGGTACAGTAGTTTACAAGATTCTTCCAGATGTTTAAAATTATTACCATCTCAATTGATGTAAAACATCCATAGAATGGTCAAAACAGTATTTGGTTAACCAGCTGTGGTGTTGCAAATTTCATGTACACTCAAAGCATTTCTTATAAGCAAGAACTGCAGAACTAAACTAACCTCGGTCTGCGGTCACAATCCTTTGGTAAGGATGGACACGCATATCGTGCCTTCGAACTTTAGTAGCCACCGCACCTAGTTAAATTGCAATTACCAAGACAGTTAGAAAACATTTGCAAAAACATTAACAGCAGGCTTATCAAAATGGTTTTTAAAATTGATCACTTTCAAAAATTCATTTTAAGAAAGCAACTAGTTAAGGCACAGTAGTTTCAAATTTTAACCTTAATATATGGAGCGTATCTGTGCAGATTAATATTGCATTTTTAAGCATCTGGGCCTTAACCTGCATTATCCATTCATTTACAAACTCAAGATTACAGTATTTCATGAAATCTATTAGACCCAAGCATATTTGAGCTTTACTAGTCACATATTCACTGAAGTGCCTTCCTTGCAGCAGGACTATTTTTAAATAATGCCATTTTTAATACTGATGATTCTTTGCTAATCTTAAAACAACTTCCAGTTTTTTACCAGTTTTTTTTTTTTACGTTTTTAAAGCAATTCCTCAAGCCTACAGACTGTGGTTTAAAAACTAAGTCAATAACTGTGAACTGCAATGAATTAGGTGATTAGTAAAGCAAATAGTACAGAATACATAGCAGTCAGTACACTACCATACACTCATAAATCACAGCTAAGTTTATCATATATAGTACAGGCTACACCAAATTAATAGCATTTTAATTCTATGTGCAAAAAAAGTGCAAGTAAGTCACTGACTGCTAGGCTACAATTTTTCAAGGCCGCTGAAAACTAAGTATTTGTTAAAGTCAGCTCTGATGAGAGTTCAGTTAAGACCGTTCTTGAATTCTTAGCCTTTCGTTGGGAAAGCCATACCTAAAGATAAAAGGAAGGGAATTGAAGATTAGTCAACTAAGATTTGATGCTAATGTACATCTTCCAGTTATATCACATACTTCTCATGGTCATTCTTCTGAGAAATTTAATTACCCTAATATTTTACCGTAAAATCATGCGTATCTTGTTACATTCCGACCAAGTCAACATGACTGACTTCTAAAGTAATGCCTTCAGCTCTCTGGTGTTTTAAATTTCTACGACAGAACTGCCTGTTAGAACCACGTACACAGTTCCAATAAAGTAGCTCCTCGTGTACTGGGCGGGTCTAGCATACATGTGGTGTTCTACTAGGCAGAAGGGACTTCCCATTCACTTCAAGTGTTGGGATCAGTTCTACACACTCACTACCACTGCGAACATGACCCCGATACTGCCATTACAACCAAGAAGGAATGCCTGTGCTGGCCAACAGCAGCACTGTATGCATGGTAGCCTGGGTTTATTAATTCAAAAATTTGATTGCTTGGGTTACTGCACAGATTACAATTAGTACTTCCACCTACTCCTGAAGTTATTTAAAATAATAATCTCTTGGCGGGGGGTAGAATACTCAATTAATTGATGTCAACATGGAAGTCTTATTTTCATACAGCAATAACTATTTTTTAAAACAAATGGCCTGCAAGTTAAGAAATTTAACACATCACTGACAATGGCTTGAAGAGATCACTTATTATGGCTTTTACCAGTAGCCTGGTCCCAAATCCAAGTTAAAAAGTATTTAGAGTGGGGTATACACTGCAACAAGATACACCAGCAGTAAGATATGATTGGGGTGAAGTGATATAAAGAGAGATGTTACTGGCAATTAACAGATACCTCCTACACTACTAATATTCTTTCTCTGTCAATTATCTGCATACTGGAAGAAAGGACCCAAATGATGAGGGATTAAGTGATTGCAGGAAAAGGGGCTGCAACAGTGGCTCAAAATCGCATTGTAGTTGTTGTTCATTTAAAATAGCATGTTATAATGGATAATCTGCAGCAGTCTTCTTAACAGACTCTACAAAGGTAGTATAAAGTAATAAAAGCAAAAATTAGCTGATTTTTTTTTTCCTGGACATGAACCACTGGATCATATGAGCTGAAGCACTGAGATCTACCTTTCAGTAACTTTCGCTACTGGAATTATATATATTTTTTCAAGGGTATATTATTTTCTTTCTGTTTGATTAGCATCCAGTAATAATAAGACTATGAGCATGAACTGGCCAAAATTAAGCAGTATTATGTCCCACTGATTTTAGAGGGACAGAAGCAATGGATCTTAGACATGCTTAGTTTTGGCTTTTCATCACAGGCCACTTGTTATATAACAAGTGTATGTATAGTGTAGAACGTATATATTTGACACTAAACCCAGCAAGTCAATGGACCAAGAGAACAAAAATGACTATCATTTCAAGATGCAAATTCTTCCACTCTAATTTCATTTATGACATTGACTCTCCCCCCCGCTTGCTTTTACTGCCACACTCCATTACATCTCCCACTAAGTCCAGCATTTTCAAACTTCTGATACCTGGTGCCCAGTTAATACTGCCTTACAGTAGGCCTCTTTTCCTCAAGGACAGGATTATGCCTTTTATATCAGTGGTGATACTTCTGAGATTCTCCCACATTTGTCTGCAGCAGTGCATCCTTATTCCTTAATATTTGGGATGTCGCTGCCCATATACTGCCAAGGTAGATGAGGTTTAATGATGTTTGAGTCCCCTTCATTTTCGGGTGCCCAAAGTGGTGAATGCATCTCATAGAGAACCTTAAATTTTTCAAAATACATTTCATCTGCACCCAAATGTGGCACACTAATGTGCTTTCCGATACAATCCATCAATTCCCTCTAAATATAGAAAATCATTTTTACCTCAAAATATGCTACAAAAAGAATTATTATGTTCTAGATTAATTTTCTTCATGCTTCATAAAATAGCATTTTCAAAATATGCGAAGTATTTAAAGTAATCAGATCAGTTTTGACTATTACTTGAGAAATGTATGCGTGCTTGTACTTATATTGAACATGTTACACTGAAAAGCTGGACAAATTCCTGACTAGCATGATATGCTTAAAAGAAATGCAAGGCTTCTACTTGTCCCATTTGATGGCACTTTCCACAATCAGCAAGTTACACAACGGCGACATACACCACCTGAAAAATTAATGTTCAGTTCCTTATTCCGAATACACTTACCTAATACACCACTGGGTTCAATGGGATACTCAAGAATTGATGTAGCAGGTGCCAGTGTGTAGGGATACTCATAAGGTGTGTAAATTAAACCAGCTTCAGGTCCTTGGGGAACTATTGCAGCAGTTGGGTGAGGAGTTCCATTTGGCATGACAGCGGTCTGTATTTGTCTGATCAAAGGCATTATGGTAGGGCCAGCTGGCGTAGGGGTACGCAGGGCAGCTGGTGGGAGAACAGGAGCAGGCCCTGTGATAATCCTTGGAGCCTGGGCTGTTGCTGCAAGAGAAAAGGCAAGGGCTGCTACAGTAAGCAAAGAAATTTAGAAGAAAGTATGGAGACAGCAGTGCAAAACATGGAAAGATGGGGAAAGTAGAAAAGTAGGAAAGAAGAAAAATAAAAGGAAATCATTAGTACATGCATTGATCACTCAGTGCCAAAGCACACCATTCAAAAGCAAACAGCTTTCCATTTCCCAGTGTGATTATGTATGAACATGCAAAATAAAAGCCAATTTCAAATGGAAAAGTAGATTTCTAAAACAGGTTACACAGCACAAAAGCTCAATTTAGACCATATATTTTTCATTACCTATGCCTTCAAGACTGCATGAGACTGAGAGGCATGCAGGAAACAAAGAAAAATACTGTTGTAATCGCACATGGAATAGTAAAAAAATAGTGAGATTATAGAGTCCACAGAAATTTAGTTATGCTTAGATATCATACAATATAAAACATTTCAGTTGCTGCTTGTAATATAAACATTCTATTTAGTATGAATAGATAAGTATGTGTTTATAAACATTATCCGTTTTCAGGATGTCTGGGGATACAAATGGAAACTGGACATTTATGGAAAACTGCTTATGGATTGTTAAAAGGGTTCCTTTTGATGAATACCAACCTATCAATCAAGATTTCCCTTTCTCTGGTATTAGAATATTCTATCTTATGTTTCTGAAAAACACTATAGCTGAATTCTAGACAAGAAAAATAGTACTTCACCAATATGTAAACCTTTGCACACACTAGTACATAACGTACATCTCAGTACACACTTAAGATAGGTACCATCACTTCTTAGGGTTAAGCCTAGTTTTGACCCATTTACGAAAACAAAGCATAATACAATTTATTAAATATCTTCTCACATTTTATTCACAAGTCATTGGTAGTTAATAAATCATTTCTGTGAGCAGTACAGTTAGGTTTTAAAGCCTATTACAGTATGATAACAGGAATATAAAAAGGCAGAGGGCTCTAAATGGCTTAGTCGGTGGATGAAGCCTTGTTTCTAGTTAACCTCTAATTTCAGTTTCTAGGAAAAACAAGTTGCAGTGGTGTAGCCATGCGAGTTTGTTGCAACAAATTCACAGGGTTTTTTGTTAGCACCAGCTTCTTCCTGTGTTAGGAACAGTAAGGCATGGGTGGGTGAAGTCCCTTTATTCCTGCTTTGTTCACATAGATCAGTAATATCGAACAGAAGGTGTGAAAGAATGCTTATGTACAGCCTGACTTCTAAAAGTGTGAAAGAATGCTTATGTACAGCCTGACTTCACCCTGTAACAAAAGCTGAATCTTAGTATGGTTGTTTTTGGTGGAAACGTTATTAAGGACCAGCCTCAGTTATATAAATCCATGCTGTAAAGAGAATATCTGTGATTTACTGATGCAAGTTAGTGAAAAAAAACGACTAGTTACTAACTCCCCACTCATCTGGTCAAAGTTTTACATAGCATTTCAAGGCAGAATTTTGCCTAAAGGCTACCTGAACTGCAATGTGGATATTCTGGTACTTTGTATAAATTGCTCTGTATTTAATTCTACCACATACTTTAAAAAATGAGGATACAGGAACAAATTCTTCCTGCCTTTTTACTCATCTGAGAGTGGGGTTGCCGGGCACACCTATTCCAGCTCCAGCTATGTAGCCTGGCACCTCAATTACATCAAACTAAGAACATATAAGAGTAGCTCTGCTGGGTCAGATCAGTGATCCATCTAGCACAGCAGTCCGTTTCACACAGCACCCAGTTGTTCCGAAGGGCCAACAAATAGGGCACAGAGGCCAAGGCCTTCTCCTGATGTTGCCATCTACCACTGGTATTGCTGCCTCTGAACATGGAGTAGAAATTCCACAGAAAAGAGATTTCTTGCCAATTCTCAAACATTTGGCAACTGTATATTAGCACCCTCATCTATTTAGTATTTTAAATAGTCTTGGCAAGAAGGAAAAGGAAAGTTCTATATCAGAAAGATGTCTGGAGCAATCCAATGCATGCCTACTTGTGAGTAAGTGAGAGATGTTTAATAGATGTTTAAAATACTACAAGCCAAATTTTAAACAAGCCAAATTCCTCCCGTTCTGACTCTGCTCAAGATGAAGTGACCTCACATTCAACAGCAGCAACCAGATTCATTTGCCAGCCTTTACTGTAATTTCCTTAGTCCTGGAGGTTTCTCCTAAACACAGCATCGCTGCAACATACACACACGAGACAAGCTCTAATGCTCATCCACATCCCAATAATTTCTCAATACACAACACATCTCACAAGCAACATCCTACAAGTAATTCCAAGAAAAATATGAGGGGCATTTGGTCAAATTCTTCTGTATGTATTAAAAACACAATCTATTTCTACACACCCAAACACTGGAAATGCAGCAAGTATCTCTGGAAAGGGCAGGAAAAAGCATCCACCAGACAGAGACCCTGCAGAAAAGAACAGCCCACAACAAATTGGCCAAGCTCATCAAGACTGCTGAACTGCTTTACCAACTGAAAAACAGGATGCATGTGTTTACATAGTTGCCCCTTAATAGGAAACACAACCTGTCTATATTCATAACAGCGTAAGAGGACAGGTTCTTCTTGTGGATTAAAAGTTGGTTAAATGACAGGAGCAGAGAGAAGGAATGACAGTTGCAAGGGCAGTTCTTGCAAGGGAGGGAAGTGAGCAGTGGAGTCTCACAAGGCTGATGCTATTAAATTTGTTCGTAAATGATTTGGAATTAGGGATGTACAGATGAGCCAAGACTGCAGATGGTGTTATTCAAGATGGTGTAAACCAAGATGGATTATGAAGAGCTACAGGAGGATTTATCTAAGTTGGGTGAGTGGGCAAGCACATAGCCAATTAAATTCCACATGGGTAAGTGTAAGGTGATACATACTGGAACAAAAAATCTTAATTTTAAGTATATGTTGATGCCACTGCCAGGGAAGATAGTGATGGCCATAAGGATAAATGGCTTTAAAAAGGGGTTAGACAGATTCATGGAGAAGAGATCCATCAATGGCTACTAGTCATGTTGAATGAAGAGAGCCTCCATCTACAGAGGCAGCAAACCTGCGAATACCAGAGCTGGGAGGTGGCAGGTGTGTGTGTGGGGAGCTCTATGCCCTAGAAGGACCACTGGTCTGATTCAACAGAGCGTTATATTCTTACTGTACACTGTAGGGAACCTAGGGTTGTCAGCTTTCTCTTTGACAAGGCTTTTCTACATTTGTTGACTGCCTGGCTGGCAGAAATTTTAGCAAAGCATAGAGAGAAGAGGAAAAGCTTCCCCAACTAAATTCCTGCATGTCTGGTAGATCAGAAGCCCTAACACAGAATACTTCTCATGCAGAAGATCTCAGATGATATCTCCAGTTTGAGCACTACAGATAAGGACGGAGCCTGATTACATCTTAAGCAGCACATGATCAGGTCTCACACAAGAAGAGAAGACGAGCCAAGCTCATCAGACTTTTTGATCTTTCAACAACTAACAGGTTCACCAAGCATAGTCACCAATAATAGCATTGGGACTCACCCTGTTATTAAAGGAGGAGTGGGATCTGTTACTGTACTGGGAAACCCTCTGAGCTAGAGCAAACCAAAAGAACAGACACTATGCTGATCCTAAAAAGATTGCTTATACTACAAAATGTTATATGCATACGCTCTGAACAATGTGCATAATTTATGGCTGCCACCTAGCCAGTTACACAAACAATTCTTGCTTAAGGCGTCACATGATACTGGTCACATCAGTAGTACAGTGGGCTGTGACTGTAAACACATGACCATTTGGATACCATATAAAATTCAGATCCTTCATAGATGATGGAATTTTGTGCACACGAAGCCCATGATGTACTGCTGAGGTATCATTTTTTTTGTGAACACCATGTTGGTGGCCCAGACTACCCATTCAAAGCCCTGCTTTATATCTCAGACACTGAACAACCCAAAACCCAATCCAGCATGGGCTTATAAATGGGAGCACAATAGATCAGTAATAACAGGGGTTGCCAAAAGTAAGGAGAAGGTTTAGCCATTGATAATGTCCACCACCATTTAATTTCTCCTAACCAGGTTATGAGAAATACACCAGATTCTACAGAAAACTCCTATGGGGAAAAGTGCTACAATGCACTCGGAGACGCTGCTGCAGAGAAGACAAAATCTACCCAGTAGGAGGAGGAGGAGGAAGAGGAGGAGGTTTTTATATGCCAATTTTCTCTACCTTTTAAGGAGAATCAAACCAGTTTACAATCTCCTTTTCTTCTTCTGCCCAGAACAGACACCCTGTGAGGTAGGTGGAGGTGAGAGAGCTCTAAGAGAACTATGACTAGCCCAAGGTCACCCAGCTGGCTTTATATGGAGGAGTGGGGAAACCAACCCAGTTCACCAGATTAGAGTCCGCCGCTCATGTGGAGGAGCGGGGAAATCAAACCTGGTTCTCCAGATTAGAGTCCACTGCTCCTAACCACTACACCATGCTGGCTCTCCTAGTCAAGACTGAAACAAACCTATACCGACAACCTCCAAGGATGTTCCTCAACGCTTACAATTAATGGGGAAAAGAAGGAAATGCTGGAAACTCAGGGCAAAGGGACTAATTTAAAAGAGTTTAGTCACTCTTGTGGACAAGATTAAAAGGAACTGGTTAAAAGGATTGGCTTTAATGGAAATAGAACCATATATGATATTAATTTACTAGAACTATAATATGTTTTAAATGAGTGTTAGGGAGATATGGAGGACTTACAAAATAATTAATCTTTAATGGAAATGGAGGGAGGTGTAGGGGAAGTCAATATTTCTTTGATTATATACAAATATCTTTAATAATGGTTCCTATTTGTTTTTATCTTTTACTGTTTATCTCAATTGTTAAACTATGTGTTTAATATTTTTGGAAAAATTCAATTTTCAATGGGACCATTTAAAGGACACTCTTTGATCTAATTCCTCATTTACACTTTTTATCAATTTTATATTAGGTATTGATCTAATAATATTAGATAGGATAAGAATATGTTAATTAAAATAGTACTGGGATTAGTTCCGTTAGCAAACGTTTACACAATTTATTTTCAGACGGAAGAGGGAGAGGGGGAAGTGAATTTATTGTTAATTTAGAAATATTATTTTTTGTATTATTATTATCTTTTAACATTGGATATTGTTTTATATGTTGATATATCAAATTAAGAAAATAAAAAAAATATTTCAAAAAAAAAGACTGAAACAAGTCAAGTGGCTTTTCAGTTACTATACAGGTATGCCACTTAGTCCTGAATGGCACCTGAGCCTCCCTTGCTCAGTCAATAGGTTACCTGCCATAACCTGCCATTTCAACCAGGCCACCTCTAAAGGAGTGCAGCGTCTTTGGGATCACTACTATTCTAGGCAGCCTTGAGGCAAAATACACAAGATTCTACAGGTAAGTAAGGAAGCATTCCCCACTAAAGAGAAGGCAGCCCTAATATGTTCAGAGACACTCAATGTTTAAGTTTCAGAATTTAGCAAATGAAAAGGTATCAACCCTATCTTCATTTCAGAACGTGTCCATAGCACTCTATGGTACCCACAGTGCAGTTTCAGAACATGTTCACTATTTTAGATGGTTTTGTCTGCAAATAGTAAATACTTTGATACAGTTGTGCCTATATACAAAAATATCAGTCTTCTTCACATCATTAGTTGCAGAGTTCAAGACTAAATATTGGAACAAATTATTTAGGGTAGCTAAAAATAAAAATGTATTGTGAAGAGCTCCAAAAGGATCTCTTTAAATTGGAGGAATGGGAGTTAAAATGACAAATATGATTCAGTATGAGCAAGTGTAAAGTGATGCATATTGGGGCAAAAAAAAATCCCAACTTCGCATATACCCTGAAGCTACTATGTCACTTTTTCCCAATTAGGACATTCCTTTGGACAGAAGAAATTATGGGTTTGATTGGTAGTATATAAAACCCACATTCTAGATTGTGTTATTAAAAACAAACAAAATACTCAACTGAACTGTAGCTACTGTGTGGCATGGGGTGGTGGTGAGGTTCTCAGTACAATTCTGTACAGATAATAAAGGTAAAGGTCCCCTGTGCAAGCACCGGGTCATTCCTGACCCATGGGGTGACGTCACATCCTAACGTTTACTAGGCAGACTTTGTTTACGGGGTGGTTTGCCAGTGCCTTCCCCAGTCATCTTCCCCTTACCCCCAGCAAGCTGGGTACTCATTTTACCGACCTCGGAAGGATGGAAGGCTGAATCAACCTTGAACCGGCTACCTGCAACTGACTCCCGTCGGGATCGAATTCAGGTCGTGAGCAGAGCTTGGACTGCAGTACTGCAGCTTACCACTCTGCGCCACGGGGCTCAGTACAGATAATAAATACAGTTCCAAAAATGTTGTTCTTGCCATTCTCAAAGAAAAAAGCCCACAAATATCATTGGAACAAGACGTTAGGAAGTAGACGAGTACATCAATGAAAACAAGCAGAACTCCAGAACACCTAAAATGAAGCTCATGCATGCTGTATTGCTGTTGTGTTTCTTCTTTACGGGGTGAGAGGGAATAGCAGCACCAGTGATAAAGGGCAGCTGTAGCTGTTTCTAAGCTCCTCCAAGCCAGTGATGGTACAGTTTACAGACAGCAGAGAGAGGAGAACTCAGGTGCCTATAGCCACCTTCCTCTCGCTTTCTGAGGCGGTCCTTAGGGAAGTGATGTTAGTGTGTCTCTGTCAGTGTCTTGCCAAGTCTGGCTGGATGCCTTGGTACTGGATTGCCAGACTGGTGTGGTTTGAATTCTCTGGACTGAAACTGGTTCTTTGTGTTTGCCATATTGGCCCTGGGTTCTGCTTGGCTTCTGTGGTTTGACACTGGTTCTGTTGGGCTTGCAACACTGTCCCTTGCTAAGCTGGTCTGAGTTCTCTGGTTGGCATGGCCACATTGGCCTGTTGGCTCTGCTGGATCTCTCTAGTTTGATGTTGGTTCTGTTGAGCTTGTTGGCACAGTTTGCTTTTGGAGGCTTTTGACCAGTGGATGCTCTTGTGTGTTTGGTTATTGACTTCTTTGCCCTGGAGAAAGTATGGAATTTTTACCCACAGCAAACAATAGAGACAAGTAGAATGGCTTATTCAGAGGCCTGTAGAATTGGACCCATTGATCCAATTCACTTGAATCCTGGGGGGGGGGGTGTCAGTGGTCAGGCAGGACTAGGTTCCCTGCAAATTTCAGTATCATTTGCTTGAAAAACTGCTACTCCAGCACCCCAGAGTCTCATAGGGAGTAGTGGACCCGAAAATTTCAGAGTTCAAAAAACAAGCAGAATATGAATTCTGAAATGTTATTGGAGGCCTCAATAATCCAGAACACTGGTATGAAAACCGTTCCCAAAATACAAATACAAAAAATACTGATTTCCCCCCTCAAATGCACATCCTAAGTCAAACTGACAAATTTTCTTTGACTCTGGGACCAGACCAAAAATTTAGGAGGCAGACTCTTTTTTCAGCCTTCAAGGTTTCATGTTTGAATGACCATATTGTCTAGATTGCATTCTAGAAATTTTGAAGCCACAGGGGGAAATAATTTTCCGCTTAATTTTACTACTCCATCATCATAAGTGCATAATTAGTAACAATACATAAATTTCTACTATTTGGCTTATTTATGGAATTTAAAAATACAAATGCCTTGGTTTTCTTGGAGAAAAACTGGAAACCAAATATGTGGAAAAGAGCAGCATGCTGCACTCTGTTCTATCTTAGAACGTATAAATTAGTTATTGCAATCTGAGAAGCATGAAGAACTTATTTCTCTTGATTTGGGGACAATACATACATACTGTATATACTCGCGTATAACCCTAGTTTTTCAGCCCAAAAAAGGGCTGAAAAAGCCGAACTCGGCTTATACGCGGGTCAATACGGTAGAGGAGGGAGAGGGGAGGAGGGAACTTACCGCTGCCATCGCCGCCGAGCCCACGTGGCTTCTCCCGGCCGGAAGTGGCCTGGGGGGCCTCCTGCAGGCGCAGGAAGGCCGCGCCGCCGTCGCTGGGCCCGCACACCTTTCCCCGGCCGGCAGCGGCCTGGGGGGGGGCCTCATGCAGGGGCAGGAAGACCACGCTGCTTCCGGGCCCACACGGCTTCCTCCGGCCGGAAGCAGCCTGGGGGGCCTCCTGCAGGCGCAGGAAGGCCGCCATGCTCCGCGCGGCTTCCTCCAGCCGGCAGCGGCCTGGGGGGGCCTCCTGCGGGCGCAGGAAGGCCGCGCTGCCGCTGGGCCCCCGCGGCTTCCTCTGGCCGGCAGCGGCCTGGGGGGGCCTCCTGCAGGCGCAGGAAGGCCGCGCTGCCGCCGCTGCCGGGCCCGCGCACCTTTCCCCGGCCGGCAGCAGCCTGGAGGGGCCTCCTGCAGGCGCAGGAAGGCTGCGCCACTGCCGCTTCGCTGCCTCCCCCGGTGAGTAGGGGGCTAAGGGGCTCTTCCCCCCCTTGGATGGCACTGGGGTCGGGGTGGGTCGGGAGGGCCTGGGAGGCTGGCGAGAGGGCGACCTGGGGCAGGGGCAAGATCATCCCTGCGCTCTACAATGGCGGCCGCCATTTTAGAGCGCAGCATTACCGGTAAAGGGAATTTCTTATTGACCCTCGGCTTATACGCGGGTCAATAAGAAATTCCCTTTTCTGGCCTCAAATTTGGGGGGGTCGGCTTATACCCGAGTATATACGGTAGTACATTTCCTAAGAACTAACTATAAGAACTGAATGTTTTCTAAATGAAAGCCAACTTAGAAGCAGTTAAAACGCTTAGGGCTGTTTAGCCTAGAAAGAAGGAGGTTAAGGGGAAACATGATAGAGGTCTATAAAATTATATATGGTTTGAAGAGAGTGGACAGGAAGAACCTTTTCTCCCTCTCTCATAATACTAGAACACGGGGTCATCTGCTGAAGCAGGAGGGTGAGAGATTCAAAACTGATAAAAGGAAATATTTCTTTGCACAATGCATAGTTAAATTATGTAGCTCCCTGCTCCAGGATGTGGTGATGGCTGCCAATTTGGAAGGCTTTAAGAGGGGAATGGACATGTTCATGGAAGAGATGAGTATTCATGGCTACTAGTAAAAATGGATACTAGTCATGATGCATACCTACTCTCTCCAGGATCAGAGGAGCATGCCGAATATATTAGGTGCTGTGAAACACAGGCAGGATGGTGCTGCTACAGTTGTCTTGTTTGTGGGCTTCCTAGAGTAAGTTTGCTTAAGAGTCCTGCCTTAGTCCCGCTAATAATATTTAGTCATAGGTTAAATGTATTACATCAGTAAACACAGCAGAAAGGAAATAGCTACAATGTCTCTTCCATATCCTTTCACTAGAACTACATTCTTAAATATATACATTGGGAGCTTCCAAGACACTTGCCCTTCCTGATCAAAGGCCAAAAACATTTCAGTCCTTCTCAATCCACGAGAGACCCTTACCTGTCTGTATTAAAGCTGGTAAAATAAATTAGCTCAGTTGCATAATGCAAGTATCCACTGACTTTTTACTCAGAACTGTGGTTCAGTTAAGGGAAATAAACTACTGACTGGAAAAATTAATGCGCATATCAATTTACTATTTGGCTGCCTATTCTTATCCTTAGTGTGGTTTGCCTTCAACAACAGATGTGACTAAAATAAATTAGTAAGTTCAAGGCATTTTGCTTAAGTTAACTTATGTTCATGCAATTTGTGAAAACATGCTAAACCATACTAAGAACTGTTGAAAAAAAATCATGACTGATCTTAGAACTCACAGCTGAAAAATTGGGAAAAGAAGGGAAACGTGCAAAAAATGAACAGCATTACACAGAAAAAACTACCTACATTTTGAATACTTCAAATAGTTTTTTAAAAGGGTATTTCTTATCAAACTTCCTTCAGCTGTACAAAAACCTTGTGTTCAAAGGATCGAATTTAATCAAAATTAAGAATATACAGCTACTTTCCAACACTGAACGACTCAACACGGAATTCTTGTGGGAGCCCTTTAGGTCTTTGAACTTTTGAAAAATATCAGCCTAAATAGTTGCACGTTTAAATTTCTCTGAAAGGAAAAGCCAGCTTGCTGGATAACATGTGACAATGCTGTGTGTGTGTGTGTGTGTGTGTGGTCTCTACAGTTGTGTAGGTCTCTGGATTATGGTCTAATACTGTGACTCAATCTAGTGCTGCAATGCAAACCGATTTTTAAAATCTTGCGTATGTGTGTAAAGTGCCACCATACTGCAGCCAACTCCTGGAGATGCCATAGGGTTTTCAAGGCAAGAAATGTTCAGAGGTGGTTTGCCATTGCCTGCCTCTGCACAGAAATGCTGGACTTGCTTGGTGGTCTACCATCTAAGTACAAACCAAGGCTAACCCTGCTTAGCTTCCAAGATCTGACGAGATCGGGATAGCTTGGACCATCCATGTCAGGGCACATAAAATTCTTAAGTAGTAAGTATTATTCAATGGTTGAATGCTGGGTATCTGCTAGCTTCACAGGCAAGGTATTAGCTTGCTTATTTCAAGGAAAGAGCACTTTTTGACCTGGTTGAATACTGTGTATTTTAAGATCATATTAAAGGGCACTTTAAATGGTACTCTTAACTATGTGAGAAATGCCCCACAGTTAGGATAACACTTTGATGACAAAATCACATGTGCAAGGGGTTCTTGTAGGTTATCCGGGCCGTGTAACTGTGGTCTTGGTATTTTCTTTCCTGACGTTTCGCCAGCAGCTGTGGCAGGCATCTTCAGAGGAGTAACACTGAAGGACAGTGTCTCTCAGTGTCAAGGGTGTAGGAAGAGTAATATATAGTCAGAAAGGGGTTGGGTTTGAGCTGAATCATTGTCCTGCAAAAAGTATCAAAGGTAATGTGCTAATCATTGTCCTGTAAGTATAAAGATAATGTGCTAATGAGGGTGTGGTATGTTAATATGGAACCATTGTATCCTGAAGTGATCTGTTAATGTGTGAAATTCGAAGCTAATCTGCATGGCTATTGTTGACTGTAGTCTTTGTTAGTCTGGAGGTTTTCAGAACAGGAAGCCAAGCCTTATTCATTCTTAAAATCTCTTCTTTTCTGTTAAAGTTGTGCTGATGTTTATGAATTTCAATGGCTTCTCTGTGCAATCTGACAAAATAGTTGGTAGAATTGTCCGGTCTTTCAGTGTCTTGGAATAAGACCCTGTGTCCTGTTTGTGTCAGTCCATGTTCAGCCACTGCTGATTTCTCAGGCTGGCCAAGTCTGCAGTATCTTTCATGTTCTTTTATCCTTGTTTGCATGCTGCGTTTTGTTGTCCCGATGTAAACTTGTCCACAGCTGCAAGGTATACGATATACTCCTGCAGAGGTGAAGGGGTCTCTTTTGTCTTTTGCTGATCGTAGCATTTGTTGTATTTTCTTGGTGGGTTTAAACACTGTTTGTAGGTTATTTTTTTTCAAAAGTTTCTCCATCCTATCAGTGACTCCTTTAATAAATGGCAAGAATACCTTTCCTATGGGAGACTGTTTTTCCTGGGTTTTCTGATTTTTGTTTGGTTTAATGGCCCTTCTGATTTCATTCTTGGAATAGCCGTTTGCTAGCAGTGTGTGATTTAGATGATTAGTTTCTTCCTTGAGAAACTGTGGTTCACAGATCCGTCTTGCACGGTCCATTAATGTTTTGATTATTCCTCTTTTCTGTCGGGGGTGGTGGTTGGAGTTTTTGTGTAAGTAGCGATCTGTGTGAGTTGGTTTCCGGTAGACCTTGTGACCTAACTGAAAGTTTGTTTTACGGATGACAAGGGTATCAGGAAATGGGAGTTTACCCTCAATTTCCTTTTCCATGGCACCTTACAATCCTACAGTCTGGTTCAGGTTCGTAGATGATACATTTACTATTTGGAGCCATGGTGAAGAAAAATTAATGGCGTTTCTAAACCATCTTAATAATATCCATCCAAACATTCAGTTTACCATTAAACCACCAAGAAAATACAATAAATGATCAGCAGAAGACAGAAGAGACCCCCTCACCTCTGCAGGAGTATATCATATACCTTGCAGCTGTGGACAAGTTTACATCGGGACAACAAAACGCAGCAAGCAAACAAGGATAAAAGAACATGAAAGATACTGCAGACTTGGCCAACCTGAGAAATCAGCAGTGGCTGAACATGGACTGACACAAACAGGACACAGGGTCTTATTCCAAGACACTGAAAGACCGGACAATTCTACCAACTATTTTGTCAGATTGCACAGAGAAGCCATTGAAATTCATAAACATCAGCACAACTTTAACAGAAAAGAAGAGATTTTAAGAATGAATAAGGCTAACCTACAAGAACCAATGAACTCTGACCATGAAAGCCTTCGACAATAAATCATGTGGGTGTGTCCCATAAAATCTCCCTTTCATATTCCCAATGCTGTGATTAAGAGCTGAAGTGAACTTGTCCAGCTGAGTTACCTGGAGTAATGAAGAGGTGACTAATGGAAAAATGGTTCTCATGTGGCTACAGTCAATGTTTAAAGGGCTCCTAATCAGAACCAGGAAAAATACCCACAGAAACTGCGCAGAACTCCACAGCAGCACACATGGTCAAATGCCATGACGTTAAAAGTACACCCATGTAAATGTATCACAAAGTGAGAGGAGCTGGGAACTGAAAATGTGTACATTATAGAAAAGCCAAGCAGAACACAGGAAGCTGGTTCTGATGGATTTGTTTCATGTGTCATGAGAATCATTGAAAGGATCACCAAACAGGGCTCAGTAAGAATACATGCTCTACTTTGTCTGGTCTATGTGAACAAAGGTGATTTATAAGTATCCTTATAAATAGTTCTGTAATACTTACGTGATTTGATATTGGCGTCTCTGTACGTGCCATTGAGAATTGCAAGTTCCATCAACTGCATCTTTTTAAGGCTATCTTCTCCCTCTGCCTGCACAGAAAAAGCAAAAAAAATAGTTCACAATACTAGCACATCTGCTGATTGTAAGTGGTGTGCAAGATAGAAACATGCTTATATAATGCCATTCTACCTACTTATCACTCCTCCTATACTTCCAGAAGCAGGCAACAAGTTTCTAATAGCAAGAAAGTACAGCACTGAAAGAGGCTGAGCTCTCTAGTCTCCAACAGAATGCTACATTAGGCTTGCATGGTCTCTCTTCGACACTTAACAGCTAGTCATGAAAAGTGAAACTTCATAATCACCCTTCCATGAAAAAGGGCTGTACCTTTGGCTGCCATCTAATTTAGAAAGCAAGTAGTTTTATAGCCGAAAGTGAAAATGGTATTTGTTAGTTTGCCTGGGGCAATTCTTCCACCCATTTAATTAGATAAGTGACTGATTGTTCTACAGATATTGAAGGTATATTAGAGGACATAAACTATATAATGTTTCTACTTCTAGAAAAGAAGTATCTTGTAGATTACAAATCAGCCCATATCTGTACAAGATGACTTTTTCATCTGGATTTTAAGAGTCATACTCTGTAACAGATACAATTTTCATACAACTGAGTTACGGCATATTATATATATAGTATATTATATTCTTGTACGGAGAGATCTCAAACTACAATCAGAAAGCTATTTAATGTGGTGTTTGTATTCTCTCTGAAATAAAAAATGATGAAAAATGAACTTGCATTATAAGGAGAAATAAATATGTACTGGAAACACAGCAGCACCAATGTTCAAATGTGATCTCATAATTGAAACAATCTCTCAATTCAGTTGTGAAAAATGGAATACTCTTATCATCAATAGATAAATTATGAACTATGATTACTGCATTATAGAATTATACTCATTTGCATATTTTCTTATATGGCTGTATATCATTTGATTGCTTCACTGGCCAAGTCTCCTTTTGTACTTAGTATTGTTAATCACATAAATCAGCTGTTTAAAAGAGTTAAAGGACAGCGTTCACAGTTCAGATTCCTACACCTTTACTTCTAGCATGCCAAGCTCAAATTGCAACTGTTAAAAACAGCAAACACACCACAATTTGACCAGTCCCCTCTCTGTTCTCAATTGACAAATAAAGCACACTGATGCAATCTCTTAGCTTCAGACATTTCTGCAGGCATTCTCCATTCAATCAAACGTAAAGTGCAGGAGGAATAAAAATGATCTCTGAGGAGACAATACACTGCCCACACAGCCTGTACCAAGGAGTCTAATAATTTGTACTGAGACATAGCTGTTGTAAGTAAACATCAATAAGGTCTCTGAACTAACATGGTTCGTACTGTTGTTTAAACTTATGCAGTTGATTCAAACATTTTATCCTCTGTCTTCCTTTCCTTTCATACACATAACACTAATGCGCATAAGTATCAACTGTTAAAAAGCCACCTTTATTGCTGAAACTTCCATCACTTGAAGGACATTCAAAATTGCTTGCTGAATTTGAGCAACGGCAACAAGATTTTATTGTGCAAACTATATACACACTGGAAAAAAGCTTAATATATATCAATCCTCCCTCACCCCTGAAAGACCCAGTGCAAAACCTCAATATCCTAAGAGATGGTTTCTGACATTCTACAGACTTCAGAACTGAGTGACTACTTTGCCTCCCTCAGATGTCAAATTATTAATAAGATGACTGGACTTTCTCCCCAAAGGGCAAGTAAGTAACAAGAATCCTACATACAGACAACTACTCCCACACACTGAGCTTGTTATCATTTACTCATCTCAAACCTTTGGCCAATATGAGAAACACCAGACAGGATTCAACGGCTAGTCGCACTTAAGTTCTAAAATAACATTTCCAAATATGCATGTATCATTTATTACTAGAGTTGCTCTAACTATGCAGCAAATCTATCATCTAGTCTAGATCTAGGGATTTGGTATCAAACTGTAAAACTGGAGTCTAGTTAAATTTGACTTGTTTTTCTCATTCTAACTTTTAAGGCTCTTCAACAGAAATAAAAAGAATTTTACCTTAAGACAATGTAAAAACATTTATATATGCCATTTGTCCATCTCATAGTTAGATTTTTCTCCTGCTTAGAACAATAACTTCCATATTCTCAAATGCTGTGTGGCTAACAATAATGTTTGTTAAAACTGATGTTTTTTTCATGATTCAACTACTGAAGTAAAAAATATTTCAATAAAAAGTTTCTAGACCTAAGGCTTATGTTACAAAGTATAAATGGAATCTTTCTTTACATTCCTATATTTTTATAGACATGATTTTGTTAAATCTTTCTTCATACATGTTTCAAAGAATAGGTGAGTACTGGAACCCTATGGAAAATTCTGACATGTAGTTAAAAACCTAACTTTTGAGACTTCTGCTTGGGAAACTCCCAACAAATCCACATTAAGATAGAAAAGCTAAAATTTAGTACACAGCCCCAAAACAAAATTCCTGGGGGGGAAATCAAAATTGGACATGTCTACAAAATTGAAACATATGCCCAAAATGATGTGACCAAGCAGTTGCCAGCACTCAGCACAGGGCAAACTAAACCAGAAACTTCAGATGCTGTTAAGAAAAATGATCACTATGGGAATTAAAAAGCAACTATTCTATCACATGGCACAGATTGCTATGGATACGCATATACCATTGCAAGTTGGCTGATAATTAATATAGCAGGCAATTCATTTCTTCGGCAAAATCTAACTGGTGATAGTTAACTGTTTCAGAAGACTAGATGACACTACAGCCATCAAAATTAATTTTCATATACATAAACCATGATCTGCAGTTGTGAAATACTCTTAAATCCATCTTGTATCCTTCTCTAACTTTAATTGAGTTGTCAAAGGCAAACAGAATTGTCATTCCTAATCATCAATGTGCTCTGTCAAGATCTCCACAGGTGGAATGCTTTTATTTAGATGAAGGGAAAAAAAATACTTAAATGAAATTAGATCAAAGAACACAAAATACTAATATCCTTAACAAATGGTGTTCTCCATTCAACATATAATACTTTTTTACAGAATTTTTAAAAATCATATAAAGTATGTTGCATATTCCTGGACAGATATATTTAACATTTTTTTGCCATCATGACATTCATTTATATAAATAGGTTCACTGTTTGCAAGGAAATAAGGAGTGAGCATGACTTATTTGTGTCTGACTCAAACATATTAGCTGTACAAAAGCTACAGGCAGGATGTTTCTCTAGTTTCACCAGGTTTGGGGAGTGTCATTTCAATTTTTTTCTAATTACCTGAAATTTGAAAGGAAAGATTCTATAGCATCACCCCTTTAAACCGAAGACTGTATATATCCACATTCCATTATGTTTTTGGAGAAATGGGTACTATCACAGCATCTCCAACTGAATAGACCTAGCAAAGTAAGAATTTACAGCACAATATAAAAGAAGAATCTAATACAAATCACAGGAAGTTGCTGCCAGCAGCATCTATTTAGTATTTTTACCTTCTAAACAAGGACAAGCAAATATACATGTATACCTCAATAAGTCATTTATAATCCAAATTTTACAAAATTAAACATTTATTTATTAGTAACCTATTTGTGGCTTTTATTTGCACTTAACAAAATAAATGTACACATGCTCAGTTGGTGGCTGTGGATATTTGTATGTCTTCAAAGGCATTAACCTCTCCAAGTAGCAGTACTAAAGTTCAGATTTCAGATCGAATAAACATTCTATGTGTTCCTGTCACCCTGCCAAAAAGCATTTTTGCAAGTAAAAACTTGTGCCTAGAAAACATTGTTTTAAAATACTTAAAAAAAAAAACATGGTTACTGAAAAGCTAACATTTTAATTGTACTAGAGAAAGGCAACCCTAGACCACTTTCCTGGTAGACTTATTCCTAGATTCTGGGCTCCTCCAGAGTATATTTATGCCATGAGTTAGTCTTCAGTGCTATATACAGTATATGCACCCACGAAGAAAGCTTTTTAAACAAGCTTTTAAATTAATGCTTAGGGATATTCTGCCTTAATTGTTTAGACCAAACATGTGTGAGGCAAGGCTTCTGGAGTGCCTATACACAAAATCTGCTGGTGAGCCTATACACAAAAACAACTTCGCTGCACAAACTCTACATATCTTTTCTGAATGCAGCTAATGCAGTCACTGTGGTAACCAAAACTTCACTAAGCACATACAGCATTTAGAAGATGGATCCACAAACTTGTTCCACAATCACATGACTACTGTCCCTCCTCATTGCTCTGCAACAGCTCCTACCTCTTCTCTGCTAGTTCTGAGCACAAACCTGCTGACACCACCATCCTCTCAACATGGAAGGGACAGCAAGTAGCTTGTACATTCATCACCAGCAGGTATTCGGAATGGAAGGGGACAGTAGAGGCATCTCCTTTCTTCCCAGCAACTACTGATGCTTAGCGTATGAGCTGTTACACTGTTTTAATGGTTTGGGGTGGAAGAAGTCTCTCCATCACTTTTATCCCACCATTCTTCTAAAGAACTGAGGGCAGCATACACAGTGCTCCCTTCCTCCATTTCATCCTCAAAACCACAATGTAAGGTAGGTGAGGCTAGAGAGAATGACTGAGCAAAGGTCAACCAGTGAGAAGCAAGCAACGACTACTCCTGTATTCAGCTTTGGATTAATATTTGAAAGATAAGGGGAGGGGGAGAGACAGATGAAGTAAAGATGGGCAGACAAGGAGGAGTCAACAGGACCTCTTCCCAGTTCTAACAAATAGAAAGTTTGCCACGGCTTTAGAGAGTATCTTCCAAGTGCATTATGAAATCTGCTGAGCTTGGCCTGAAGACAATAATGGGGGGAATGGGAAGTTCCCTAACATTGTATTTAGCTTTGGAGACGCATGGTTCCAAAGTTCAGTTTTACAGGAACAAGAGAGAAGCCCAAGAGTAGCGCACTGCTTTCAAGAGAACATCTGTTAAAATA
The DNA here is from genome assembly GCF_029931775.1 of Euleptes europaea. NCBI lineage: Eukaryota > Metazoa > Chordata > Lepidosauria > Squamata > Sphaerodactylidae > Euleptes > Euleptes europaea. Next base: position 18,577,322 of record NC_079318.1, on the reverse strand, counting down.
TGAAGGGAAAGGCTTAAGTTAAAAGGAAGCTCAAAGCTGAAGTTCCCAGCAGAACACTTGAAAAGTTAATTAAAGCCACAATAATAGGTCAAGATGTATTTTGCAATTAGGAAAGGTACAGACAAGTCCAAGAAGATGCCCATGTGGTTAACAAGCAAAGCCAAAGAAGCCATAATTAAAGCGCAAGGCTTGCAAGATATAGTTGGACCTGTAGATGATCAAGTGTACAAAGATTACTGGAAAAGGACAGGGCATTTGCAGAGAAGCAAATGAATTCTTTGCAATGGCTTTCACTGTAGTTAGACAAATAACCCACACCTGGAGCACTTTCTTCAAGGGAATGCAACTCAAGCACAGAAGCAAAAATAGAGAGACATAAAATGAAAAGCAAGGGCTAAGTGAAAAGTTGCAAAATGGCAGATCAGCACGGCAGAAACTCAGGAGTTGCAAAATAACAAATGCGAAATTATTGAACAAAAATACACAACATATGACTACAATGAGGCTGCATTCAGATGTCACAAACTGTGGTTAGTCTACCAGAAATGTATAGTAGAGCATAGGTTGTTGCAAAAATGCAGGTAAGATTTTGTTCTGGCAACCTTCCTTGCATTACTTGGGTTCTGGCAATGCCTCACAACATGAGACACACGGCTTACTATTGATCATTTGCCATAAACAGACAGGGAGTATGTAGGAAACTAATTTCTCCTTTCCTCTTTAATGATTATCAACCACCCTCCTGCACCTTGAGAACCCTATTATTATTATTATTATTATTATTATTATTAATATAATAATATTATTTTCACACTTAAATAAAACATTTTTTACAGCCCTGAACACCACCTCTCTTATTTCTGCAGTTTCAATACATGTTCTAACCTTGTTTTCTTGCAGAAACAAATTGAACATTGGAACAAACAAAATAATGGCTAGGTCACCCACCCACTTGCTCCTTTCTGTGAAATAGAACAAGGTCTGAAAGGGGGGGTCTCTCTTAATATGGAGGAAGCTGTGGCAATATGTGGGTTGTGAATGTTTTCTGTGAAGCAATTTCTACTCTGTACATTGGCGAATGGAATAAAAGCATTTCAGTGAGTTCTTTTGTCCAAGTGCTATTTAAATTTCTCCTCTGGAGTTGCACAATCCAGTGTAGTCAGTTCTCACTAGCAGGAGGGAAAAGAACCAGAAAAACAAGCCGTGATGAGAAACTATCTTGCCAATATTCTTTGATAATACATGTTGAGTATTCCGTATGTGGCCATCCAATATCTGGGCTGATCCGAAAACTGGACCTTTTGAGGGGGCATGCAGGCATTACTCACAGGTGCTCAGCAGTGCCATTGATGGTTCAATGTATACAAAATGATTACAAATATTGTTTAAAATTGCATTCAGGCTATGTGTATAAAGTACATATAAAACATAAATGAATTTAGTGTTTAGACTTGGGTCCCATCCCCAAGATATCTTATTATGTATATGCAAAAATTCCAAAATATTCCAAAATATGGAATGATCTGAAATACGGACCACTTCTGGTCCCAAGCAGCTTGGATAAAGGATTCTCAACTTCTATCAATAAAATATATACATAGGGACAATCTGGTGGTCATTATATATTTGGACTTCCAGAAAGTTTCCTCAAGGACTCCTAAGTAAACTAACAGTGCAATCCTAAACAGAGTTATACTATTCTAAGTTCACTGACTCCAGTAGACTAGAAGTAGAAGCAGTAAGGCAGACAAGCTGCGGATGTCAGCAAATTATTCAAGATGGTAAAAACCAAATACTGCTTCCAGGACTTTTTGTACTGCAGCTTTGGGATGGCAAAAGAGCTCATCTAAAAATACAGCTTGAATCTTTCAGCAGGGCACTCAAAAATGGAATGTACTCTTCAAATGCACTTAACCGGGGAGGAGACCTATATGCACAGTTAATGTTAGATTATTAAGTATAAATTAAACTAATGGGCTTGAAAAATATTTTACTGTGAGGGAAAACTGGGCAATTTAAGAAATAAAAAATAGAAGTATGCTTTACGGCAAAAAAGGATTACTCTCAATTCTATCCAAATATGTATAAAAAAAGCAGGGTAGATAAAAATCAATTTTTTAAAAATCAAAAAATCGTTTAATTTAAATTTGACTTTTTGATTTAAATTGGATTATTTAAAATAAAATGCTTTTTGAAGCAAAATCTATCTAAAGATAGTTTTCTATTTAAGATACATTATAGTCCAAAGCTTATTCATCATGAAATAAGGATTAGTTTTAATTATGTAGCATGAAGCTGTATACTCATGCCATGTTTAATTTTTTTTGTAAATGAATTCCATTAATCTGTTCACAATGTCATGCTCTTACAGAGGTTTCTATAAGATTATTTTGGGCAGTTTTTCTATCGAGAAGATATTATCACAGATACCTGGTTTTCCAGTTCTCAAATCTGAATTTATGTCTGCAGAGATAACATGCCTCTTCTTCACAGCAACAATGTTATAAACTTACAGAGTTGAGGGAAAGACCTTAATCTCATTGCTCTTTTGCAAATCTATGTACACAGAATCAACCTCTTGCCTCTTAAGTGCTAAGTTTCAAGAAGTTCAATGAACAGAAGATTGTTTGGAGTTGAACAGATCTGAACAAGGAGCTAAGTATGAGGAGGGAGAGGCAAGCAGTTTAAATGAAAGTGAAACCTTTTGAGCAGAATACTGCACAAGTCTTGGGATCCTTGTGTGTATAGCCTGAGGTTTATCGTATTATTCTCTCCCTGGAGGAGAAACTCTATAATGGCAGCAGGCCATAAAAGATACCCAGTTTGGGAATATTTTACTGACATTCCTCTACTTGTGGGTAAGGCAGGCATGCATGCAAAATGCAAACACTGCAACGAAGAAATGCAAGGCCTAGTGGCTCGAGTGAATGGAGGCAGTTCACCTTGCAATAATTTCATAATTATCCATCTGTAAATTTCTAACAGTATAACCAAATCAGTAATTTTTGATATAACTGTAAAACTAATCTGAAAAGTTATTATTCTAAAAATGAAGCCATCATCTGGTTGTAAATACTAAGATTATACCAGCAAAAATGAGTCTATGTAGAAAAACATTAGTTAAATCTAATCTTACTGACTAGTGATTTAAATTGTGATTTAAATCGATCTGATTTGAATCAAATCCACCCTGAAAAAAGACACAGTAAAAAAAGATCTGGTGGTTTGTGCTATGTTGTATTTGATGTCTGAAATGTGTGAAATATTGAAGCTTCTCTTTGTGTTTAAGTGTGAAAGAAGATCAATCTAAAAGTTTATATCATGAGTATCAATGAGATTACACAAAAATTTGACTTCTGTTGCCTTTGGAGGGGATGCAATTTTTCAGAGTTTTACAAAGCAGATCAAAGTGTTCATTTTATTATACACTAAACACTGAAATTGAAACTAGCAACTAGCAACATATTAAAGTTGCATAATAATCTATTATAAAAGGGCTAGTCAATAATAAATGTTTGCAACAAAATTTTTGGAGGCCATGCCATGGAAAACAAAATATGACAACCATGATAGAATAGATATGGCAAGTTTTCGAAATGGCCAAATTGGCGTGCACTGAACTAAAACAAAAGGCATATAGGTCTAATTATTTTGCTTATAAACGAGGACAGTTAGTTACTAGGAGACATGTTATCAAATTAACAGTTTTAGCAGAAAACCTAAGGAAAATAGAGTTGAACATCTAGAATCAAGCAAATGGAAAGACAACAGAAGCAACATTTTCAGTTCACACTATGTTTTCATACAGGGGTTCATAAATTCTAGGTAGATACAGAAACTAATTATTTACTTTAACAAGAATCCTGGTCACTAGGGAGAAAACAAACCTTGATTAGTGGAGCTGCTCACATCTGGAGCACCTTAACAAACTGTAAACTGAATACATCTAACTACATGCATCACATAGGGATGCGCATTCAGATACAACCGAGTCAAAAATATACTCCAAAAATACCATATTGATATATTTTGGATATATTTGGCAGGCCAAATATATTTGATAATTTTTCGGTATACCACAAAAATGGTCCTGAAAAATCCCAGAAATAGGATTAAACAGAAAGATCACGAGCCAGCATTTGCAGGCTCCTAGGACTATTTTTTCTACCCCTTCCATTTTTCCTTTGTTTCTGCGTCTTCCTGGGGTTTCTATTGGCTTGCTAGGTTGCTTCTATCATATTGAAGTCTGTTTGCCAGTTTCGAGTGTGTTTTTTCCCTTTGCCAGAGTTGCTTTGTGGTCCAACCTTTTCTTAGAGTTATTCTGCTGAGATTCTCCAGTTTGACATTATTTCTGTCGGGCTTGAACTGCCACAGTGGCACTGGGTTCTACTGGGCACCTGTACACTGTCATTGGTACTGCTGGGCTTGCAAAAGTTCCCCCCTTCAGTTTCTACTGCAGATTTTCTGGTTTGAAATTGGTACTCTTGAACTTGCATGGCCACAGTGGCTCTGGGTTCTGGACATTGCAATTGGTTCTGCCATGCTTGCAAAAGTGTTCCCCCACCTCCAGTTTTTGCTGCAGAGATTCTCTGGTTTGATTTTGGTTCTGTTTGGCTTGGCACATTGGCTTGTGGTTCTACTGGGATTACTGGTTCTACAATGGTTCTGTTGGGCTTGTTGTGTTGGTTCTTCCATGGGAGGCATTTGGCCAGAGATTGCTGCTTAAATGCATGACAGTAAGAATAAATTTATTTGTATAGACATAGGCCATTACAAAATAACCTTATAGTTTTACAAATTTTTGTAGAATAAAAGCATTAAAAGTTAGAAATTCAAAATTAGTAACAGTATTGGTAAAAACAACAGTTGACAGAGATTTTCCATGCAATATAGATAATTTTAAACTAAAAAAAGTTCTCTCTAAAACTTTCTAAACAGTTACTCTCTTTAAAACCTCTTTAGCTCTTATTTTCTTTGTAGCCAGGGCAAATAGCCAGGGCAAATTCTTAAGTGACATATAGATCAGTGTCTGATAATAAGAAGATCCGTTTTTCAGATTCAGAGCTAAAGTTTACACGTTTCAATAACCCATCTAAGAATTTGGCTCTAGGTTCCACATACAATGGGCATGCTAAAACATAGTGGACTAGATCTTCTGGAGTTAGATCTTCACAAATACATAAAAGTTGATCCTTAGGTGTCTGACTGTAATGTCCAGTGAAAAAGCCACTGGCATAGCCTGGAAGTATAAAGCTGAGAAGGCCACTCTGAGGTTCTGCACTGAAAGATTAGGGGGTTCTAAGAGGATCATTTTTTAAGAATTTGAATCATAATGAAAATTTAGATTCCATAATTATTGCTCTGTCAATCAGTGTATCAGAATTGAGCACCCAGTCTCTAAGGTGAGATTTGTCAGATGAAGTATATAGAAGGTCATCAGGAACAGAATAACGTGCAAGAATGTTATTAATAAAACTATGGCGTCATAAATCCTTAGACATTAAGAGGTTGAACGATTGTCCACTAAACGAGTTTATTCTAGCTGTTCTATATTTCTTCCAGCATTTTACAATTGCTTGGTGGGCACGAGCCCCAATTGAAGGGAGACCAGTTTCTGCTCTCATCAGGGCCCAGGAGTCTTCTTAGGGAGAGCTAAAATAGTCTAAGAAAAAGGTTTTGAATCCCTCCTAAGCTAGAAAGGGCATATTCCTTCCATCTCCATACTTTCACTCTGTACAATAAACACGGGGCGACCTTACTTTCAAATAATTTTAGAACTGGATCAGAAAATTTTAGAACTGGATCAGAAAACTGGATCAAGAAAACCACGCCTTGTATAAAAGAATGTCAGGATGGATCCCACAATATGTAGTGCAGAGGACTTAATAATTGCTAAATGTATATTCTACTTTAGTGTCTCTCTAAACGTAACTCCCAGGTACTTGAAGAAGCAACATTGTTTAATAGGATTACCATGTATACTCCAGGAAGATTTTTTTGGCCTTTTTCTGAAGATCTTTGTCTTCTCATAGTTAATGTTAAGGGCCTCTTCCTTGCAGTATTCTCCCAATTGTAATAACTGTCTAAGTCCAATTTTAGTAAAGGAAACTAAGGCCATATCATCCGCATATAGTAGAACTGAAATTTTTGCTGCTCAAGAGAAGGTGGAAAAATTGCAGTCCAGAAAGCCTCTCAACTATGTCATTTATATATCAATTAAATATGCCAATATGCATCCCTATTTTATGCCCTTGCAAGTTGGAATTTTACTGTTTAAGGATCTGGATGTTTCTACCCTTATTTGGCAAAGGTATGTAGTTTACATAATAAGAATAATAAGCGCCTATCATTATTCATTCCCACTAGCTTTGTCCAAAGGTGATTTCTATCTATGGAGTCAAAAGCCGTGGCTAAGTCAACAAATGCTACGTACAACACCTTTGTTGTGGGGCCTTTTATACCAGAAAAAGCTAATGTAGAGTTTGGCAGTGATCAATGGTACCAAGGCCCTTTCTGAATTTAGCCTGGTTGGGATGTATGATATGATTTTCAGTTACCCAATCTTCTAACTTGTGCAGCAAGTATTTACTATATAGTTTGGCTGATATATCCAGCAGGCTTATTGGTCTGTAATTATGTGGGTCAATTTTGTCCCTCTTCTTATGGATGGGAACAATACTCAGCTTCTATCCAGAAGGAATCCTGTCCGTTTCACTTATCTGCGGGGAAACTTTTGCTAGCACAGGTTCCCACCATTTTGAAAAAGCTTTGAATAAATCTGGAGGGATCAAATCTTTCCCAGGAGATTTCCCAGGGGCTAATGAGTTAATTAAACCTCTGGCCTCTGCCACTGTGACCGAAGACCAATCTAGCAGTCATTTGAAACAAGTTCCCAGAAGCCCGAGTCATTCTTTTTGGTGACTGCAAGATCCAATTCCTTTCATAGAAATTTAGCATAGTCAGTTTTCTTTTGTTTGAGTAGCTTTTTATATTGCGCCCTAAGCAGAAAGAGCTGGGGCATCAAGGCTACATCTTTACTACGTCTTGCCTGTCTCAGACAAAGAGTTAGATTTTTTAAAAAATCTTTACACTCATGATCATACCAGCCACTATTTGAAAATGGTATAGATTTTATGCGTCTATTATTACTGAGTATTATTGACCCGACTGACTATATCCTCAAAGTATTTAATGGTGTCATTGTCTGGCTTCAAAAGGGCCAGACGCTGCGACTCCAATTCTGGATTTGTAAAAACTTGGGATAATTTGTTATTTAATTGTTCAGACCTTTTAAGCCTCCTACAACCAAAGACAATGTCTTCTGCAAAGTCACGTACAGGTTCCAACAAAAGGTTAGCAGTAGTGTTAAATACTTCTCAGTGGGCAATGGTCACTCCATGAATAATCTCCAACACAAAGTTAATCACTGAATTCAATAAATCAGGAGATATAGCAATATAGTCAACTGTACTTGCCGGCAGGTGGATCTATAAGTAAAAGTACCATCAGTTATATCATAGGTGGTGCCATGTAAAACATGCAAACTAAACAGTAAAAGCAATTCTAAAAATCTAAGTCCAGCCTTATTGATAACAATGTCCTTTGAGGAGCGTTCCAAGAATGTAGTGTGGGAAATCTGAGCATTTACATCAGCTCTTGCATCTAAGGCACCTGACCCGATTCTTGCATTAAAATCTCCAATTTGTCCCAGAAAATCCCCTATTCCTGAGATAAATGCATGGCTTTTGCACTGAAAGCAGCTTGGAGATACTCCCCCCAGGAAATAATGGAGGGTGGCTGGGGGCACCCTCTTCAGGGACCAAAAGAACTGGACCCTTTGATCCACTCTACTTGAAATTTGGGGGTTAGTTAAAGGACAGGCACCAGCAGCTCCGCTTTACCTTTAAGTATTTGCTAAAATGCAATGGTGACACCAAGACAAAAACACCACATTCTACTTGTAGTTACCTCAGAACAGAAACATCAGAATATCAACCAATACAAAATGTAGCTGCAGTTTCTTGTTCTTCACTGATTTTCAGTTTGTTTCTAGGCCCAGTACAAGGTGCTAGATTTGGCTTTAAAGCCCAGCAAGTTTGGGCAAAATGCCTGAAGGACTGCCAGTTCCAGCATCAGCCAACAATATAATATTTGGAGAGGCCCTACTGCAGGTTCCTCTGCAATCTAAGTTGCACCAAGATTACGGAAGTCTTCTCCTATGTGGCTTATGTTTGGCACCTGCCTTCCCATACACTGGCAAAGGCAATTTATTTTTGTGTTAACTGGCTTTTTGTGCCACTTGACTGTGGGTGGATGAGAAGTTGATGATCTTGAGTCAACTGATGTCAACTTCTGCTAGTTGTTTTCCTGCTTTTGTAACCTTTTTGATTGGAGAGTTGTGGGAACATTGGCTCTGGGAGAGTTTGGCTGGCTGAGTTTTATTCTCTTTCAAGCTATGCCCAATTGGTGATTTTCATAAACTGGGCTTTTAGTTTTCTTTTAAAATGTTAATGCTTTATTTGTAATTAATACTATAATATTTGTTAATACCATATTGGTAATCAAGATATAAATATTTTAATAAATACAAAAAAACCTGTGATGTATTAGGCAAGTACAGGATCACGCTGTTAGCCTCAAAAATGTATGAGGCAGGACCGTAATGATATGGCTCATTCTGTTCAGAACAAAACTGCAATACATACAGTGACTAGGACAAGCAAAGATAAATTGGCATCATTATTTCTTTCTGCCAACACAACTTTCTTATCTTTTTCAAAGTAAGCTATCAGTTCAAATGATATGCAAAGAGTACTTTGCTGTTTCACTTGACAAATTCAGTGGTCATAATGTTAAAGACACACTAGGGGGGAAAGCTAGCATTATCTCCTTATGTTTCCCATCACCTGGACATTTTCTCCCTTAATGATACTCCTGTTAACAGCAACATTTTCTAGGATTCCTATTTCTAGTTCTACTACCACACAACAAAGAGCTAAAAAGAGAACATTTGTCCTTCTAAGTTGAATCAACAGTACTACTACCATGCAACATTACTGTCTCATTCTAAATGCTTCAGAACCAAGGGCATTCCTGCATTGCACTGTGTAAAAGATAAAATTCTCATTTAAAATCCATATTATTTCCATGAGAACCAGACATTTACTGTATAGACTTTGGTGGCCCAGGTTAACAGCGCTTACCTACCTACCCCTGCACAGTCTCAGCAGCAAAACATCACATCTACTTCCCGCAGGGTCCCTGCCAACAGAAGGTGAACTGCCTAGTGTCAGTAGGCAATGTCAGAATCATACTGCAAAAATGAGCCAAATGTACATGCTTCTTCACAGAACTGAAAAGCAGATATTCACTTGTTAAAGGGCAAAGAGCACTTGAGAACACCACTAGGGTGGAGTGAAACTTCGCAGGTAAGCTCATTTTTGGGATCAGCACCACACACACACACACACACCAACTTGGGTGTGCTCTAGACCCCAGCTCAGAACTGAATAGCAGCCATTCAAAATCAGGACCTGTCTTGCTGCCATAACCCTACACTGGATTAATATTTTGGTCACATCTAAGTACAACAGAATTGAGGAATTGGTTTATTTAGATATTGAGGCTTTTCATTTCTTTTTTGCTACAGGAACAGGCTTTGAGCATTATTCCTTGATATCACCTCTGGTTTCAGCCCAGTTTTTCCACTTCATGTTGAATTGAATGTAGTTTTACAAATCTGCTCTTCAGGAATGATGTTCCTTGTCTTTTTTTAGCTGATATAATAGATCTTCTCCATCTTCTGCTTCTGATTATGTAATCTATTCAATTCCTGGGTTTGCTATATGTCCATGTATACAATTATCTATTTGGTTCCTTAAAGCATGTGTTTACGATGAAAATATTGTCACTTTCCAGCTTCATTTTGGAATCCTACTCCAAACAATATTTTATTGTTTTGTTTCCTACCTTTGTGTTCCAATCACCTATGATTATCAGACCATATTGTTTAGGTGCATGCTCAATTTCTTCCTGAACACTTGCATAAAAGATTTCAATTTCTTCCTCCTCAAAGTCCATAGCTGGGACATAAACTTGATTGTTAGTTATGTTGATAGACTTTCCATGAACTCTGGTAGTTATTATTTGGTTAGACTTTGCATTACTGCCCCTGACTGCTTGTGCTAAAAAAGTGACACTATTTCTTCTGTGTTTGTCATTTTCAGACACTTTGTAATGTTCTGACTGAAGATGTCCCAATCCTAAAGTGAACTCACTTTAGTTCACTCACACCCAGGATTATGTTTAAATGTTTCATTTCTTATTTTACAATTTGTGCTTACCTTGCTACACACTTCTCACATTCCTTGTTCCTATTATATGTGTCAGACAGCTTTGCCTTTCCTTTTCCGTCTATTCATATCAGCCACTGAATGTCCTTTCAGCTTTAATCTGCTTTCATCATTAAGAACAATGCTATTCATACTTCTCTGTCCTTCCCCAGTACCTTTGTACCTTTCAACCTGGGGGTCTTGTCTCCCAGCACTACATCTTCTTTCATTTCCTGTTGTCTCGTCATAGGGTTTTTGAGGTATGAGATGATCAGAAGTGGTTTACCATTTCCTACTTCTGTGTAGTACTAACCAGGGTTAGCTGAAGTGTCACTACCATTGGTTATGAAAGATCTTTCACCAGTGTCACCATCCACTACTGCTGCCGCTCAGTACTTATTCTTCAAAGATTTTATATTTTATAGTTTTATAGTTTGCCAAACAGGCTTAAGACTTTGAGGTTTACATTATAATACTCTTGTTCAATGCATCTTAAAAGATGAAAGATTATGTTGGCCATGTGAGTTACTGAATTGCTGATACTCCTGCGCACACCTCTATGTGTCTAGACAGAATGCAGTTCCCTACATGTGAATGATAGTAAGTTGGTTTGGCTGTATTGATATTTTGTTTATCGTTTCATAGGAGGCATAATCTCTCCTTTGATGTTTGTTCTCTAACCTAGCCTGGCAGTGAGTAAACAAGACTGCAGTTATCTCACATGTATTTCTTCTCCTAAATAAGAATGGTCTCCCTATTCAGTACCCCCACCAACGCAGGGTTTGCTTATTTGGAGGCACACAACAAATTGTAAATTACCCAATATGTATAGGTAAATTCCTATTTGTAGAACAAAAAAACTGAACAATAAAAATTTTGAACAGTTATCAATAATTTAGAATTAAAGTTTAACAATGCATTCCTGAAAGGAATGCCTGCACCGGGCTTAGGAGGCAACCCAGTGGCGTTGCCTCTTAAGGAGGTTTCGGCAGTGCCGGCGCAAAAAACCCATGCAAAAAACCCATGCAACCCTCATAGGGTTGCAAGGGAGATACACCAGCAAAAAGCTGCCGTAGCTCAACAAAAAAAGGGGGCATTCCTGAGCCAAAACGGCTCAGGAGGCTGACTAATGTCGGCCCTGCCCCCCGGGCGCCGCCGTTACGCTCTGGGAATGCCTCCTAGCTCGCTGCTGTGGCCTGTGCCAGCGGCCAGAGACCAGCAGGAGGCTGCGGCAGCGGCTGGGCCCAGTGCCTTGTGGGCACTGGCGCTGTGGGCCCCAGCGCCAGCGGAGGCCTTTGTCAGCCTAAGGACCATGGTAAATGCCACCAGCACATTTCAGGAATGCGCTGTTAGAGTGGTTTCACATATCCTAGAATTCTTACACAGAATGTACTTCAGTAAGAATTAGCATGCACCCAGAGCAACCCATACTCATTCATTTTGCCAGAAGCAAGGTGCATATTACTCTCTTAACTAAACTCGTATTTTATTTTAGCATCTCTAAGTACTGTGTTAGTTCTTTACCAATAACCATTTTTGTTTGCTTGTTTCTGAGAAAATGCAGCAACCCATTGTTTACCGGAAGCAATAAAAAGCCAACATATTTGAAAGAATTTAGCTGAACTGGTTGAGACTTAACGACATTTTGGCATTTAAGTGGAAACCTCAATGAAAATGTTGACTCAGCATGTGGCAGTGGTAAAAAAGGCAAACTCCATGCTAGGAATTATTGGGAAAGGGATTGAAAATAAGTCAGCCAATATTGTAATACCCTTGTATAGAACTCTTATGCCGCCTTGTTTTAAGGGGAGACATGACAGAGGTTCATAAATTTATGCATGGGGTAGAAAAAGTAAATAGAGCTTTTTCTTCCTATCCCGTAATGCTAGAACTCAATGACACCCAAAGAAGGTATTAGGAAATAGGTTCAGGAAAGACAAAAGCAAATACTTCTTTACTCATCGAGTAATTCACTATATCCACTGGCAGTTAATTCCATAGTTGAAGTCCACAAGCATAGACAGTTTTAAATGGGGGTTACACAGATTCATGAAAAAGTCCATCAATGGCTACTAGCCATGGTGACTAAACAGTACCCCCCCCATCTACAGAAAGATCAAGCCTCTGAATACCAGTGCTAGGAGGCAGCATCAGAAGAAGGCCTGTGCCCTCTTTGCTGTGTGTTTTTGACCCTCCTGGATTGGTTGGCTGTTGTGTAAAACAGTATGCTGGACTTGACAGACCACTGGTCTAATCCAGCAGGCTCTACTTATGTTCTTATGCTTCACAGGAAGCATAGCTGAAATGACAGTTGAAGGGAGACTCAACAGAAAGGGTTTTTTTGCTCTTTTCTAGAAGGAGATCAATCATCCCGCTGTCAGGGCTCCTTAGGGCCAAACTGAGTCTCCCTGCAACTGTCACTTCAACTACACGTCCTATCAAGTATAAGACATAAGCCATCACACTTTTAGTTTGGCCCTTATTTTGAAGGGTTAAGGATAACAAAATTTATCCAAAGGAGACTTCTACTTCACAATAACTATTAGAAATTAATAAGTCAGTTATTCAAATGGGCTTTTGCTGTCATAAGCAACACTGTACCTTTGAAAGGATGGCCACATTTACAACCAGTATTTGCTTGTGATGCTGTTTACAATGCCTGTTTTATTATGGTTCATAATGTGATGACATGGTGACAGACATGTCCCTCCAATTAATTAATTGGCTGGCTCATCAGACTTTAAGACTAGCTCTTCCAATACACATGCCATTGGTCTATTTCTGCTAATATTTTGTAACAGCTTTGCACTATTCATTAAGTTAGGAAAAAGCTATCCAAAAGCAAAGATTTACGATTACTCAGTAGAGTTTCCAAAAGACTAAAATCAGACTATCAAAAAGCAAAGAGGGCTGGAGCTGAGTTACAACAAACTGAATGACTTTGTGGAGACAGTGTTTTGTACCTCCAGCTTTTAAGCTCACAAAGTAATCTCTACTTGCATAAGGGGTGCTTCACCTGATTCCACTTTGCTGCAGTCCCTTCTTGGGCAAATGGTATATTGCTCTGGGGCGTTTCCTAACCCTCAACAACAGTTCTACAAGAGGTTCATAAAATAAAAAAGGTAAAGGTAGTCCCCTGTGCAAGCACTGGGTCATTACTGACCCATGGGGTGACCGTCACATCCCAATGTTTAAGAGGCAGACTGTGTTTACAGGGTGGTTTACCATTGCCTTCCCCAGTCGTCTACACTTTATCCCCAGCAAGCTGGGTACACATTTTACTGACCTCGGAAGGATGGAAGGTTGAGTTAACCTTGAGCCGGCTACCTGAAACTGACTTCCGTCAAGATTGAACTCAGGTTGTGAGCAGAGCTTTTGACTGCAGTACTTCTGACTGCACTCTGCGCCACAGGGCTCTTCATAAAATAAAATTCTTTTAAAAATTAAACTGAGTCACAATTAAACTTGGATATTCACTGAACTACTGAGCTTACGTGGGAGAAAATATCACTCTACTGAATGGGACTTGCTGCTGGGTAAACATGTATAAGACCAAGCAGTAAGTTTCATAATACTGCAGTTAAAATTTATACCCTGCTCCACTTTAGTAAGTATCTTTTAAAACTTAAACATAAATTCTCTCATCTGTCTCAGAAAGAAAACTTCTAATTTGGTCATCACTTGAGCTTTAGGGACTTCAGAAAGGATTTCTCTAAATTTAAAAAGGTGTGTCAACTCTTTCCATATTTGTTTATTCCTTGATTTGTGTGTTTTCAAACATTCATCAGTATTTCACTTTATACAGACACTTTCTGACACAAGTGACAAGCAGGTGAGTCAAGCTGTTGTACAAAGGCCTTAAACCTCTGTTGCAGAACACTATGATTTGCAGATTCTTAGTTTCTTAATGGGACTTGGTTGTTTAATAATCCAACCAAAAAAAGCAGCCATGCTGACATCAACAACATTAAATTACCGTCTGAATTTCAGATCAAAGAGCTATGCAGCAACATGAACTGGCTGAAAGAATATTTTAACACAATGCTTTAATGCCTACTATTCTCATTCTGAATGAGGAAATATTTCCATTTGTCTACCCTCTCAAGATTCTGAAAATACATGTAATGGCCCCCCCACCATTTCCCCCAAAAGGAGAACACGAAGGAAAATTTGTATTCCCCAAACGAAAGGAATGAGGTAACGTGCATTTTCAAAAACCTGATCCTGGCTGAAACAGGGAATGAAGGAGGCTAAACCTACCATGCATAAGTGACCTATGTATGCTTTTTGCTATAACCTTTGCTCAGATTTGAAGTATGCAACTTATGTTTCTATAATGAATATTTTCTTTCAATGCTGTTTGATGTATATTTGAATTTAATAATATTAAAAAATAAATATGTCACTTAAAGCTTTCTTGAGGTTTCATTTTAGTCTCAAGAAAGCTAACCAGGAATATGGCAAGCTCTTTCAAATATATCCCTTATTGTTAAATTAAAGAAAATAAAATACTGTGATGTTTGATAAGCCACTCTACAAATAAAGTACTCTTAAATTCCTCTGTAAGGGAAAGGTGTAACAGGTTTTTATTAAGGGACAGTCTAATGTACTTTATTACAACAAGGCCTTTGGCAGTTCCTGCATCACAATATGATCAAACGGCCACCTGCAATGCCACCTGAAGTCCTGTTCTTGGGGGAGGCAGAAATCCTTGCACTTGTGAAAACAATAGCCTGCAACCAAGCCACCGAGTATAATGAACTATAGCTGTCTTTATCTATTAAAATTAGCACATGTGGGAGTCTGAGGCCTAGCAACTTTGCAAGGTGCACCAAACACACCGAGCAAGAAACCATAAGATGAAGTTGCTCACCTCCAAAGTTAACTATATTATCAGCTGTTCAAGCCCTTTTCAAGCATTAAGCGTTTTTGTATGAAAACTATTTTAACCACCAAAACCTACCACAGATTTCAATCACATAAGCCTTTTAAATTTATTTTAAAAGGATCCAGTGATACAATGCAGTTTTCCTTTGTCTGTGTTTTCAACTGAACGGTAATTTTAAAAATTATATTCCATGCTTATAACTTCACCAGTTAAGAACATACTTAACACAAAGTAATTAGATAAACTGGGCTTATGATACTAACAGATTGGGTTTTTTTCCAGCCAGGTATAACTTTCCTCTGCACTATGAATGCAACTATTTCATGTCTATTAGCAGTAGATCTCTCCATGCATGATAGCTAAATTAGTTCAGTTTCTACATGATTCCACAAAGAGAACTGGGGACAGTGGGAGGAATGACAGCTGACACATAAGATTTAAGCAGAAAATTGATATCCCACACAACTTTCCACTTGGGAACCCTGCTGGTGCCCAGATTCCACTGAAGAAGGCCTGAGAAATGTTGGCACATTTCTTTCCCAAGTGGCTGAAGCTGGTTCTAGGCAGGACAGAGATAATGCTGGTTGGGAAGGCTGAAGTTTTAGAGGAATTGGATCCATTTGCCTGGGATGGAGTGGAGTTGGCTTTTGCAGAACAGGTTAAAAGCTTTGGGTGCTCCTGGACCAAGTCTTGCTGTTTAAAAAGTTAGCTGCTACACCATTCTATCACCTGTACAGGGTTTGCTAACACTCTCCTTTGCTGGACTCAGCTGATCTGGCCACAGTGACCCATGCTTTTGTTACCTCGTGTACCTAATGTAACACACTCTGTTGTTGGCTGCCCTTGAAGACAAACCAAAACTACAGATGCGGCAGCCAACATTGTCAGGTGCTAGCTGATGGGAATGTATTTCAATGATCCTAAAACTTCCACATCGATTGCCAGTTTGCTTCCAAGATCAATTCAAGGTGCTGGTTATGACCTTTAAGGCCTTCACAGCCTAGGACCTACATATCTAAAGGACCATCTCTTCCCATATGTCCCCATGCACTGTTCCCCCCACTTAAGGTGGTCCATCAGGCATCAGCCAGAGCCTGTACTTTTCCCACTGTAGTTCCCACTTTTAGGAACATGCTCCCCGAGGAGATGCCATCAACAGAAATCTTCAGAAGGCAATGAAAGACCATTTTATTCACCAGGGATCTTAACAGGTATAAACTGTAGGAATGGGGAGGGGTAGGCAGGAGGTATCTTTGGTTTTATTCTATTGTTTTAAATTGTGACATTTTTAATTATGATTTGTAAGCCATTTTTAGCCATAAGGAAAAGTGGGACATAAATATAATAAAGTGCAGACAATTTTTTTCTTGGGCTTGGTAATGATGAGATTTAAAGTACCACCAGAATTAGCCACACACATTTCCTTTTGCCTCCCCCCCCATATTAATTTAACACAGCACATCCAACTAAAAATTCAGAGCCAGCTGTATCTGTTATGGAAATAGTTGTGAAAAGTGAATATCTCCAAAATGGCATGCCAGACCACATCAAGAGACACATTTCAGAAAAAAAGTAAGGGTGAAGTAATTTAGGCTGATCCTGCATTGAGCAGGGGGTTGGACTAGATAGCCTGTATAGGCCCTTCCAACTCTATGATTCTATAATTTAAAAGATTTTGGTAATTTATTTTATTTATTTAAAACATTTATATGCCACCTTTCTGCCCACACAGGGTTCCTAAGGTGACCTGTCACTGTGTAATTTGTTTAAATCTGTTGCTGGTTTCATTTTAATGTTTATGGTTTTATCTGTGCATCTGGCCTTGAATGCGTATCAGAAGAGTTGTATATATACATGTGCATTAAAGACATAAATTGAATTAATAAACTGAATTATGTTCCGGATGCAAAAACATTAAGTATACCCAAACTACCGTTTTGCTCAAAAATCTACATCCGCACAACTATGTTCTTTGCTGAATCAAGGTAAGAATGCTACTAATATTAACAATAAATAGTATCCTTGTGGTTTCTGCCTTACTATTGCTATTTAAGAAATAAATGAGCCCCCATTACTGTGTTGCTACAGCACCCAGGGAAGCTTACAAAATTCTAACATATACCAATTAATCCTGAATAGCAGCAGAAAAATATAAAGCCACACAAACCCAAATATAAACAGGCATAGTAACACAGAGACATAAATTAAAATTTTACAGCCATCAATACCAAATCCCACTGCGGTATTAAGCAACCATATAAGATTGGAATAGTAAAATCCAGTATTCAGAATTACAACCCAAACACACAAAGTCTGATTCTGTTTCTATTAAACACCCTCCAGAATAACAGCATTTAAACATCTCTGGAAGGCCCACAGTGAAAGGGTCAGACGGGAGCATTTTCAAACCCTGGGGCCACCACAGAAAAGCTGTCCAGGTTCAGGCAGGCACCTGAGGTGAGACACAAGCAGGTAGTCAAAACACAGTCTGAGGGTCAAAGGGCAAAACTCTATCCAAACGTTTAAGTATCAAAACCAATATGGCGAAACTGAAATGCACAAACCAGGTCACGGTCCAGAAGGTCAAAAACACTGAGGTCAAGAACAAGACAAGGACCAATGGCAGGCACACAAGGGTTGTGGACAAGTTGCTTCCACACTCATTCACCCTTTCCTGGCTGCTTTCATCAGGAAAACCCTGCTGAGGAAAAGGTGCAACTCATCAACCTGCTGAGTCATCTAGGGACAAGTGCAACTCATCCATCGCTGAGCAGCCTACATGGCTGTCAGCCCTGATCCTGTGGTGACTCAAGCTCATATGTAGCGGTTGACTGGAGCTGAGCTGCCAGTCATGTGCTAGTACTGCACTGATCCTGTGCCTCTCTCCTGGCCCACCTTCTATAGCATTCCAAGGTCTCTGGCGACCCTGGGAGTGAGACTGGTGGCTCGCTTGCCTTTTGCTTCAGGTCCCAGGCTGCAGGACTGAGGGTGTGATGTACTGGCCTCTGCTCAAGACTCTCCCTCTGCACCTGACAAAGTCTTCCCCTTGTCTGGCGGGTCTTCCTGCAGCATTTGAGGGCTGGGGCCAGCTTCCACCGTCTCCTCATTCGAGCAGCCCCATGACAAAAGCCCTGTCTTGGGAACTCACTAAACCCATTTCACTCAGTGTAGACATGACATAAAGGCAGTGGTGGATTCTCTGATATTGTGGGCAAGTTCACATGGATGAAGTAGTCTCATTGGTGTCATAATACAGATCAAATATGGATGCAACAGTGCAACAACTAAAAGAAATGACCTGTTAATTCTGAAAATGGAATGCTTCCCTCCACCCCTGCAACACAATAAAGTTTACTGCACATCTTTGAAACGGTCACATTTGCATCCTGGAAAGAGATAGTAATAAAATAAAAGGCTGCAATGTTGCATTGAGTCTGGCTTCGGTTAAAAACCAGCTCCTAATGCAGTGTACTAGTTACTGTTAGATTGGTAACAGACTCATCAAGTACAACTGAAGGTTAAAACAAACATAAGGGATGTTCATTACTTCAGGCATTTGCAAAAACAGAGTCCAGTCAATGCTGACAAACCAGTCAGCAGGTCAAAACTGATCATTTTTAGAAGGAATTTAAACCTCACCTCTTAAACTTGTATATGACCTTAAAGAACCAATTCAAAGAACCTAGCCATCTTATTTGCTTTCAAATGCCCTTCTTCTCCTTCATAGTCAGATTTGACAAGGATTGTAATAAATATTACATGCAGAGGGGAAAGTTAAAATCAAGTTAATGTTTACTGAAACAATATAAAGAACCACTTTTAATAGCATTACTTGAAAAGAGATCTAATCCAACAAGGGAAATTCAATTTACATCTACTGCAATCAGATTTTGCTTTTTACTCCAGGGATTTGTTGCAAACTGTCTCACTTGAAATGTGCTTACTGTACGGTATTTAACTGAAACAGTTTAGCTTTAATAAGCTGGTAGTCTGCACAGGGCGCATGGATCAACTCATTCTCATTAAGTATGTAAGCAGCTTTCTAGCAGCCTTCATGTTGCTGCTCAGCCTATGCCAGAAAAAGCAGAGATCTTTCCTTTAAAACCCATAATTTATGAGTTTATTCAAACCTTTCAAATTGCTCTAAGTACACGCCTCTTACATTTGAAAATTCCCATGGCAACTCATTTAGTTTGGCAGGCAAGGGGACCAAAATGCAATCCTTTTATCCTTCAGCTAAACCATTACAATGGTAATTCTGCTCTGACACTCTGAAGAGACTGCTAATTATTGTACTTTGGGTCCCCAGACAGATTTTCCATTCAGATTAAAATGGCCCTGCATGACTGGAATCAGCAGCAACACCTTTTTGAACATGAGGGGGATGCACTCTCACATCATTGCTTTCTACTAGGAAGGCTCTGTTATTACAAAACTGATACACCCCTTTCAAGTAAAAGGTTTCACCAACTATGAAACTGAGGTAGAACATACAACAGGTAACAATACTGGTTTGCTGAAATGCTGAAGGGGAGGACAAGGTCTTCAGTTTTACCTACATCATGAGATGACTGCGCAGATGAAGGATGGTATCGTCCATCATGAGGGCTCGTGTAAGTTACAGCCAACTTATACAAGCGTCATGAGGTTTACTATCAAGCTAACCTATCAGGGAATACAGGACTCCCCAACTAAGTATTGCCCTCATAAGAGGGGGTTGGGACGTCATAAGATTTTTTTAAAAAAAATATACTCCACTGTTCTCACCAGTGGGGACTGAAACGGAGCCTTGTTTACTCACCGTGAGGGCTCCTTCTGTTCTGGGGTCGAAGGGCATCTTGCAGACTGCGGGTATTACCCTCACGTACCCAGGGAGGCAGGACTAAAATTCAACTTCCTGTCTCCCTGGGCAGGAAACCCGCTAGATCGTTTTTGGACTCGCCAAGCTAAAGGAGACAGGTAAGTGCAGAACAACAAAACACAACAACCAAATACAACAAGGCAAACAGGTTCTAAGGTGGAAAACTATTAACCACATGTAACAAAGGGTGAAGTACCCAATCAGAGATTATGGCGAAGGTGGCGGACGTAAGGAACATTTTAACGTTAAATAGCTGCTTTTAGGGGTTACCACTTGCCAAGGCCGCTTATATGGGTTGAACTGTAGCGGAGTCTTGGATGATCCTGACCACAATAACTGGGCGGGCAAGATGCCCTTCGACCCCAGAACAGAAGGAGCCCTCACAGTGAGTAAACAAGGCTCCATTCTCGTTCTGGGGGAAGGGCATCTTGCAGACTGCGGGATCTCCAAGAGTCTTGGGTGGGTTTTAAGCCTAATCCAAAACCTGGGTGGGTTTTAAGCCTAATCCAAGACTTGCTGCAGGACCCTCCTACCAAAGGCTGCGTCCGCAGAGGCCATGGAGTCAATCTTGTAATGTTTTATAAATGTAGAGACTGTGGACCAAGTGGCCGCTCAACATATTTCCTCCGCTGGGGCCTGTCTATCAAAAGCAGCCGAAGTGGCTGCACTACGGACTGAGTGTGCCGTAATACCTGCCGGGACTGGAGACATGCTGGCTCTGTATGCCTCTATGATGCATTGTCTCACTGCATAGCTGAGTGAGGCCCTAGACATCTTCTGCCCTTTGGAAGGATTGGTCAAAGAAATGAATAAGGCATCGGAACGTCTAATAGGTTCTGTACGTTTGAGGTATACCTTGAGTGGCCTTCTGAGGTCTAGATGGTGCCACTCTCTTTAGGGTGGCTAGGGTTGGGGCAGAAGGATGGGAGGTGTATCTCTTGAGATCTATGAAATGGAGAGTTCACCTTTGGGATGAAGGTAGGGTCCAATCTGAGGAACACCTTATCTCTGTGGAATATGCAAAAAACTTTGTGTGCTGAAAGGGCCCTAACTCAGATACTCTACGGGAGGAAGTGTCCGCTGTTAGAAAGATGGTTTTCATTCTCAACACCTTACGGGGAATTTCCCTAATGGGTTCAAATGGGGGCTTCGTGAGAGCCGAGAGCACCATGTTAAGTCGCCATGATGGGAATCGATGGATAGGTGGAGGTTTGATTTTAGAAAGGCTAGAACTTGTGGGTGTCTGGATGGAGGAATGCCGTCTACCGTAGTTAGGATGGTGGATAGGGCCGCCATCTATCTGCATAGGGTGGCTGCTTTAAGACCCTGCTATACGCCATTTTGCAAGAACTCTAAGATCTTGGGTATGCCCAGAGAAAGAGGATCTGCGTTCTTTCACCTGCACCAGAGAACGAATGCCTTCCAAGAAGTATTATAGATCCTTCTGGTGGAAGGCTTCCTGGCTTTGATCATAGTGTCTACAATGTCTGTGCTGTATCCATGTTTTAAGAGGCAGCTCCTCTTAATTTCCAAGTGGTTAAGCGCAGCCATTGAGGGTCAGGATGGAACAGGGGACCCTGGGGGAGTAAGTCTGGGATGGCTGGAAGCTCCCAGTGTTGCTGAACTGACAGTTCTGTTAGGCTGGGAAACCAAGGTCTCCTCGGCCAGAGGGGAGCGATGAGGATTACGGTCGCCCCCTCCTTCCTTATCTTTCTGATAACCCTTGGCAGTATGAGGATGGGGGAAAGGCAAATAGAATTTCCCTCGGCCATGGAGATATCAGGGCGTCCAAGGACTCCGCTTCTGGGTGGAAGTATCGAGTGAAGAAGCGGGGGAGGAGGTGATTGGTCGCTGAGGCAAAGAGATCTACTGCCGGTAAGCTGAACCTCTCCACGATCTGCTTGAAGACAGACCTGTTGAGGAACCACTCCCCTCCGTCTAGGACTTGACGACTTAGCCAGTCGGCTTGTAGATTGAGTACTCCCCTTATGTGTTCTGCGGAGATGGATGTTATGCGAGACTCCGCCCAGGAGAGAATAATCTCTGCCTCTCTGTGTAGACTGAAGGATCTCGATCCCCCCTGCCTGTTGAGATGTGCCTTCACAGACACGTTGTCCATGCGAATGAGTACATGACTGTGAGCGATCTTGTTGTGGAAGTGTAAAAGGGCCAGCCGTATGGCTCTGAGCTCCAACAGATTTATATGTAACTTTCTCGCTCTGAGACCAAATTCCCAGAGCCATGCGGTTCTGGCAAGTCACACCCCAGCCTTCTAGACTGGCACCTGTATGGATCTGCATTTGGTCCTCCATGACAAACTGTATCCCTTTCTTGATATTCTGGTGCTTGCACCACCAAAGGAGGCTGCACCGAAAACCTGATGTTAACTGAATGTTCTTGTCTCTGCTCTGTGTGATGAGCAACTGATATGGCTGCAAGAGCAGTTGAAGAGGCTTGAATGAAATCTGGCCCAAGGGACAGAACTCATGCATGCCACCATTAGCCCCAGTAGTTTGGCAAGAAACATGATCTTGCCCTGCTTGAATCTGATTATGGTCTGGATCATGGATCTGATCTTTGTAATCTTGTCTGGGGGCAGTATTACCAGGTTGTTGCGAGCGTCCAGAATCACTCCCAGATGTTGTAATCACTGGGTTGGGATTAGATGGCTCTTTTCTAGGTTCACCAAAAAGCCATGGTCTGTAAGGACCTGGACGACCCTGTCTGTGTGTGTCTTGACTTATTCCCTGGACCTGGAACAGATGAGGATATCATCCAGGTACGGGAAGATTTTGATTCCCTCCTGACGAATCAGGGCCACCAGTGTCCCTATGATCTTGGTAAAGACACGTGGGGCCGATGTCGGTTCGAACGGGAGGGCCCTGAACTGCTAATGCTTTCCTGCATATGTGAACCGGATAAACTTTCGGTGTGTTTGATGTATGGGTACATGAAGGTACGCCTCCTTTAGGTCTAAGGAGATCATAAAATATCCTATTTGTAGAGCCTCTACGATTGACTGTAAGGTCTCCATGCGGAACTTTCTGTACTGGACAAATCTGTTCAGGTGTTTCAGATCTAAGAGAGCCCTCCAGTCCCAATTTTCTTGGGGACTGTAAAAAAGATGGAATAAATTCCCTGACCCGCTTCCAAAGGTGGAACTGGTTCTATTGCTTGAATCTGCACCAGGTGTTCTATGGCGTCTAGGGTTCTTAGGTGTTTTTTCCTGTTTAAAGGTCTTGGAGACCTTACAAACTTGTCCTTTGGCGTTTTGGTAAGTTCTATCAGGTAACCTGACGAAATCACCTGGGAGACCCAAGCATCCGTGTAGGACCTTGCCCATTTCTGAGGGAATTGCAGAAGTCTCCCCCCCCCCCACTGGTGGAGGCCTGACGTCACTGTTCAGGGGTTTTTGAGAACTTGTCTCCCTTGTTGTTGCTGAACTGCTGTTGACCCTGTGAGGGACGAAAAAACCTATTTCCTCCTCTACGAAAGGAGCCTCGGCCACTATTCCACGCTCCCTTGCGCTGGTCTGGCCTATAGTGCGCGAGCGAGTGGGAGGACCTGAAGTTGGGAAAGGAGGATGAGGGTTTTCCTTTTTTTTTTGTAAGACTTGGGGAACACCTTTTTCTTATCCTTATTCTCCACCAGTATATTCTCCAGTCTTTCCCCAAACAGCTTTCCTCCCAGAAAAGGGTAAGATAAGGTAAGCGACTTAGTCTTAAATTCATTCTGCCAGGGGCGGATCTATAGGGATCTTCTGACTGCTATGTTGGATGAGGTGGCCCTAGCCGCGAATGTCATGGCATCCAGAGACGCGTCCACCATGAAGGCGGTGGCCTTGAGGAGGTGGTTAAGCCCTTCAGATACTTTGAGGTTGTCCCCTGAGTATAGCTGGATGATTTTTCTAGGCCATACAATGGATGTTCTGGCCATTATAGAAGTGGCTGCTGAAGCCTGAATGGCCAACGTGGAGGCCTCGTGGACCTTTTTTGAAAGTATCTCAGCTTTCCTGTCCATGGGGTCCCTGATGGTCCCCATCCCATCCTCTGAGGGGAGATCGGGTGAATGTACAGCCGCGACAGGGGCGTCTATCAGTGGGACCATAGCCTGAGGAACCATGGTGTAAAGCTTTTTTGTGCTAGAAGGAAATTGCCTGTTAGCCAGGGGTTTGTCAAACTCTGCTTGTACTAAATTCTCAAAAAACTCTGGAAAAGGAATTTCGCAGCTTTGAGTCTTGGATCTGGGAAAAAATTCCTTGTCTCCCTTTTTTCTGGATTTAGGTTTGGGTTCTGAGACGGGCTCAGGGTCCTCATTGAGGTCTAGTGCCATTAAGGCTTTCCCCAGCAGTCCCTGGAAATCCTCAGCAGAGAATAGTTGGGGCTGTTGTTCCTCCATAAAAGCGGGGGCCTCCTCATCAGAGTCAAATTCCCCTTCCTCTCTACTCTCCCCTTCAGAATTCCGCTGCACAAGAGGAGCAGTCATCAAGGGAATGGTGTGTCTGATCCCGGGGAGGGGCTTTCATGGCTGCCTTGGTGCGCCAACTGGTACTAGAGTGTTCCCTACTCCATTGTGCATCTCCGCTGCCCTGTTGAGATTCCACCGACTGTAGAATGGGAGAGAGGGAGTCCCTTAATGCCTGCATCATTTGGGCTTGCCTGTCTAAAACCCCATTAAATAAATCAAGAGCTTCCTGCCGGAAGAGGGGCTCCTCTTCCCCGGTTCGAAGTACATTACCCCCCGGGTTGGAGAGCTGGATTGGCAAGCGATGCACCTTCCCTCCATGGGTTCACGGGCCGCCAATCTGCTTCTGCTGCCTTATTGCAGCTCGGGCCGCTTTTCGCGCCAATTTTAGGCGGCTCGTTAGAGCACGCCTTCTTCAGCACGCTGGGGCCCTCGGCACCCTGCTCCGCGGAACCGCAACTGCAGCCGTTGGAGCTTTCGTGACGACTTCGCCCTGTCGAGGTGACAAGGGCTATGTCGCGATCCTCCTCGGAGAGGATATCCAAATCGGACTCTCTCCCTACATCCGCCATCTTGCCCAACGGGGCAAAGTGGGAGTGGGGGGAGGGAGGAGGAAGGAGGATTGAAATCAGAGGGGATTGGAAAAGAATGTTCAGACAGAGGAAGGATAGGAGGGATAAAGACTCAGTTAATGACTAATCAGTAGGAACAGACAAATAAGAAAAGGACAAAGAAGAGACCAAAGAAGATGCCGGAGCAAAACGACGACGCTGCTTCCCTAACGAGGCAGGACGGAAACTGGATCTAGCGGGTTTCCCGCCCAGGGGGACAGGAAGCTGAATTTTAGTCCTGCCACCCTGGGCATGTGATGGTAATACCCACAGTCTGCAAGATGCCCTTCCCCCAGAACGAGAAGCACCTTACAACATTGCTCTAGGACAATTCAAAATAAAATTTAATGCTCACTAAACACAATGCATAGTTGGTCGTTTACTAAGCAGTAACCTACCAGCTTGCACATTCTAACCTTATGTATGGGACTCATTACAACAACCACCCACATGGCAAAGAAAATTTTCACATTCCCCACATTTCCCTGCAATTGTAACTAGTAGAAAAGGCATGGCAAAATTCTGGATTGCCACCATTGTGAACAAATTTTCTATATGTGGAAGGTTTAAACGTATTTATCATTTGGCATTCTTCCTACTTAATTCATTCCCATCTGCTATTCCAATAGAGTCTTTCAAAAATCTTGCCTTTACACTTAAGAAAGCTTATCTTATT